>NC_057743.1:23768238-23771629 GCF_004010195.1 Chiloscyllium plagiosum | reverse complement strand
CCCTCCTCTAGTTTATCTCTCCATGCTTCAGGCTCTCTGCCTTTATTCCTGATGAAGGGCTTTTGCCCGAAACGTCAATTTTGCTGAAGCTCCTCAGATGCTGCCTGAACTGCTGTGCTCTTCCAGCACCATTGATCCAGAATCTGGTTTCCAGCATCTGCAGTCATTGTTTTTACCAGGTTTAAAGCATGGCTGCTTGAGGCAGCACAACCTTTCTTTTGTGGTAGCTGTTGGCTGTCCTGACAGTTACAGGCAATGGATCTGTCATGACCTTATGGTTACTGAACCAGATTTAGAATCACTGTAAAGAAAAGGAGAGAAACCAGGAAGTGGGAATCAAGGGTTTAGGTGACTGAGAATTTGGAAATTAATGGTTGGCATGTAGGAGGTGAGGATTGCACAGCCCTGCAGTGACAGCGTTGAAATGCAATTCAATCCACTGTCTGCTGAAACATTTGCCTGTGGGCAATTGCAGAGGATCTGAGAGTCTGTTCAAAAGTTGCACATTTAAATGTTTCTCACCTCATTGACGCCCACAGTCTCAGATAATGTGCCCCCAGAGTGTCAAACAGCATTGTATTTAAGGGCTGTGTTCACAACAACACTGACTTATGAGCATTAGACTATTTAGAGCAACAGGGAGGCTGCAGTTGTTGTGGCACATTCCTTTATGGAGTCTTTTTCATTTGAATTTCAATTAAACAGTGCTCTGGTCTGAACCCATCAGCAGTACTGTAACTGTTCTGTTCTGATTGAGGAGTCAGGAAAGACCGATTGACCTTGAAAGAACATGCAGTGCAGATTCACCAGAATGACACCAGGGATTAAAGGCCATACTAGGAGAACATGTTGCATTAAATAAACTCAGATTGTCTTTTAGAAGATTGAGGGGTGATCTCATGATAAAGGATCATTTAAAGTTATGATGGGACTTCAGTAAGAGAGAGTGAAACTGATTTCACTGGTGGGGAAATCCAGACCCAGCTATAATATTAAAATTAGGCCATTTTGGAGTGAAACCAGGAAATATTGTCTCCACCCACATAGGCTGATGGGAATCACCCCTCCCCTCCCCCACCCCAAAATAAAAGACGTTTGGGAGCTGGAATCAGTCGGAGCTTTCAAGATTGGGATTGTTAGACTACATATGAAGGTGTGTTGAGGGCTCAGGAGCAGATGTGAAATGGAATTTAAAAACAAGCAGCCACAGTCTGATTTCATAGTGGAACAGGCTTCCTCCAGTTCCAATTCCTTTGTCCTTCAATCTGATTGGCTGGGGGTTCCACACACAGTCAAAATATCTACTGTCACTTGACTTAAAAAGTTGTTGGTGACCATGAGTGAATGAGGCTCTTGATTTATCTCTCCATTGGCAAAGCTGATTTAACATCAAATGGAAGTTCTGTGAAGTGTGATCAGTCAGTGACCTTTCCAAAGTTAACGATGAGTAGATGGTGATGTGTAAATATGACTGAGTGTGGCTCCGAACAAGTGTCAGAGGACAGTAGGGGACGTATTTTTAAGGTGAGCGGAGAAAGATTTACATAAGACATGAGGAGCAAATTCTTTACATAGAGGGTGGTTCGCGTGTGGAATGATCTTCTTGAAGAAGTGGTGGATGCAGATACAGTTACAATGTTTAAAAGGCACTTTGATAATTACATGGATAGGAAAGGTTTGGAGGGATATGGGCCAGGAGCAGGCGGGTAGGACTAGTTTAGTTTGTGATTATGTTCAGCATGGATTAGTTGGATTGAAGAGTCTGTTTCTGTGCGGTATGACTTTATGACTCTATGATGTATGAGGCCCTGTGCTCAAATCTTTCCAGGAATACTTGACAAATAGGATTCCTACTGGCACTGCGTGTGGTGTTCAGATCCCTGTTCACTTCCAACTCCCACCTTTTCCCCTGCCCTGTACCAAGAACACTACTTCCTGGCTTTGTGCTGAACCATCCCACTGCACCACCCAGATCTCTCGGCTCACACTGAGGCATACGGCTGGTGCCTTAGGTCTCAGCTGTGGCTGAGCTGGTAACCTTGTCATGTGAACCTGAAGATTGTACATTCAAGACTCACTCCAGGGATTGGCAAATTTAGTTCATGCTAAAACTTCAAGTGCAGTTCTGAGTGACTTATGCCCTGTCTGCTTTCTCAGTGATACAAAGGATCCCATGTCACTATTTCAGAAGAGCAATGTCCTGAATCAGGTACATTCCCTCAATTAGCAACATGAAAATGTTACCTGGTTGTTAGGATATTGCTGTTTTTTAAGCTGGGTTAAACTGGGCAGGTTACCATCTTTTACCAGCTCACTCTTTGTTTAAAGATTTTTTTTAATTTCAAAAATATACTTTATTCATAAAATGCTTTAATGGTCTGTACAGTTGGACATGCCATACATATGTAAACATTCCATTTGTTTGCATACTGAAACAGAGTATTCATTCCTATTTACAGGTCTGTACGATTACATTTTTAGCTGAGGCGTCAGCAGAGCCCAAATGACTGCGTGGGCCCCCTGTTTTTCTTTACGCAGGCAAATGTTACACGGTGGTCTTTCCCCACCGCGCCTTGGCGGCAGCTGCCCCAAGCTTCAGCGCGTCCCTCAACACGTAGTCCTGAACCTTGGAATGTGCCAGTCTACTACACTCAGTCGGGGTCAACTCCTTCAGCTGGAAGATCAACAGGTTTCGGACCGCCCAGAGAGCGTCCTTCACCGAGTTGATGATCCTCCAGGCACAGTTGATGTTCGTCTCGGTGTGCGCCCCGGGGAACAGGCCATAGAGCATGGAGTCCCGCGTCATGGCGCTGCTCGGGACGAACCTCGACAAACACCACTGCATTCCTCTCCAGACTTCTTCTGCGTAGGCACATTCCAGAAGGAGGTGTGTGACAGTCTTGTCCCCCCCGCAGCTGCTTCGAGGGCAGTGTGCGGTGCGGCTGAGAGTCCGGGCTGGCATAAAGGATCTCACAGGCAGAGCCCTTCTCACCACCAGCCAAGCCATGTCTTGGTGCTTGTTGGAAAGTTCTGGCGATGAGGCATTCTGCAAAATGACTTTGACAGTCTGCTCAGGGAACCGCTCGATAGGATCCGCCCTCTCCTTTTCCCGAAGATTCTCAAGGACACTACGTGCTGACCACTTCCTAATGGACTTGTGGTCAAAGGTGTTTTTCTTCATAAACTTCTCCACAAAGGACAGGTGATAGGGGATGGTCCAACTACTCAGAGCGTTCCGCGGCAGCGAGGCCAGGCCCACCCTTCGCAACACCGGGGACAGGTAGAACCTCAGTACGTAGTGACACTTGGAGTTTGCGTACTGGGGATCCACGCACAGCTTGATGCAGCCACACACAAAGGTGGCCATCAGAGTGAGGGTGGCATTGGGTGT
>NC_057743.1:23754165-23765771 GCF_004010195.1 Chiloscyllium plagiosum | reverse complement strand
TCCATCTGCATCAATGATACAGTTGAAGTCTCCGGCCAGAATGACCGGCCTGGACGTAGCCAGCAACAGTGGAAGCTGCTGCAGGATGGCTAACCGTTCACTCTTACCCACTGGAGCGTACACATTAATCAGTCTCGGGGAGCATTCCTGTACATGATGTCGGCAATGAGGAGGTGCCCGCCCACCACCTCCTTAACCTCGGAGATGGTGAAGTTGCCTCCTCTCAACAGGATACCCAGGCCGGAGGCGCGGCTACCGTTGCCCTCCGACCAAACTGACGGCCCATGGGCCCACAAGCTCGACCATCTCCTGTAGCTGCTGAGGTGCGGTATCCCACACTCCTACAGAAAAAGGACGTCGGCTTTAACGTTGGCCAGGAAGGCCATCATAAAAACACATTGCGTAGCCGATTTGATGCTA
The DNA here is from genome assembly GCF_004010195.1 of Chiloscyllium plagiosum. Classification (NCBI taxonomy): domain Eukaryota; kingdom Metazoa; phylum Chordata; class Chondrichthyes; order Orectolobiformes; family Hemiscylliidae; genus Chiloscyllium; species Chiloscyllium plagiosum. The sequence goes on along the minus strand of NC_057743.1, from coordinate 23,765,351 downwards.
CGCACATAGATGCTGGCAATTTTTAACCCCATTTTAACAGTTTACAAGGTTGACACTGTCCATTTGCTGCTGGTCTTGCCCCTCTGGAGTAGCTGTGTGCATCCCCGTGGTGACGGCAAACTGCTGGACCCTCCCAGGGCTGAGGTAGCTGTCCGGCTCCACGCTGGGGCCATTTCCCCGCTCTGGTGTCTTCGGGTCGGGCCCAGGGTCCGCATAGTCCAGTTCTCCATCTGACAGCGGGGCTGTCATAGGACCGCTGCTCCCAATTACTTGGAGCTATGGGCCAGTGGATACTTCTTGGTTCTCACCGGGTGGGTGGAGGCCTTTACCCATCTCCTCAGAGGGATTGTCTTTTCCTGCTTGGGCGGTGCTGCCCTCCTTTTTCCACGCAGCGCTCTGTCTATTCCTCTGGTGACGTCCCTCCTTGCACCTGTCCTCACCGTCAGAAGAGCTGCCTGTATCCTCGTCGTGTAGGTGTCGCTTTCCCCTTCGTTGGGTGGCTTTGGGAGGTTTCCTCTTCCTGCTTTTGACAGTAATCCAATCCTCTGCCTCCTTTGATCCCTCCTCTTCCATTTCCTCCATCTGTCTTGAGGGAGCTTGGATCGGCTGCTGCACCTCCCCGCTGTCTGCCGTCTGCTCTGCTACAGCCTGCCCTTCCTTCTGGGTGCCTCCAGACACCGTTCCCGTGCTGTTTTGTGGTACCTTGCTGGTCTAAGGCGGTCCACGGCTCATGTTGCCACCTCCGGCCATCTGTGCGTAGGTGGCGGCCCCTCGCCTTGGGCAGGCCTTGTACATGTGGCCCGCCTCTCCGCACAGATTACAGTTCTTGGCCTCCTTACATTCCTTGGTAAGGTGGCCTTCCTGCTTGCAGTTTCGGCAGACGGTCACCTTACAATCCGCCGCCATGTGGCCTGACCTCCCGCAGGTTCGGCACACTTTTGGCTGCCCTGCGTATGTCAGGTAACCTCTGCTTCCTCCAATGGCAAAGCTGGAGGGTGGGTGGAGGATGTTCCCACTGGCATCGACCCTCAGGGTTACCCTGACCTGTCGTTTGCTGGTCCAGATCCCGAAAGGATCGACCACATCGGTACTCTCTCCCTCGACCTGGACGTATCTTCTCAAGAAGGTCAGGACATCTGCTGCTGGGACGTGAGGGTTGTACATCTGAATTGTTACAACCCGACTCCTTTGTGCAGGAAGCACACACAACAGGACTGCCGACAAGATGGAGAACAGAGGTTCCCCTTCCTTCTCCTTGAAGACCTTCAGGAGCTGCTCGCAATTCTTCACGCTCCTGAAGGTCACATCGAAATAGCCTGCCACAGGGAAATCCTGCAGGCAGTACACGTCCTTTTTTTTATTTCAAAAATATACTTTATTCATAAAATGCTTTGATGATCTGTACAACTGGACATGCCATACATATGTAAACATTCCATTTGTTTGCATACCGAAAACAGAGTAATCATTCCTATTTACAGGTCTGTACGATTGCAGGCAGTACACGTCCGCTGCTTCGAACCCACAACACTCCAGCAAAATCTTCTTCACGAACACCGTCCGATTGACTGGTGTGTGCTCCTCCACCTTCTTCACAGTCACCCTGACTGTGTTGCGAATGCCCTGGCCAGGGCTGCGAGCGGCTGCTGAGGCCATAGCTCTGAGGTTGGCTGGTACCTGAATTGGCGTTAGGCCGAAGCCAGTATAAAGATCCACCAAGAGCAGGTCAGCACAACCAAACGATCCTCCAACGTCCAATCACGATCCAGCGATGGTCTCCAGCAGCTCCGACGACTCGCAACACGATCCCCGTGGTTTCTCCCCCGCGTTCCCACCTCTTTGTTTAAAGATGAAATGTGTAATGGGGAAAGTGAAGCAAAGATAGTATCACTGCTGTGGTCTGTGCCAACATGGATGGCACCAGAAAGCTACCACCTTCTTGTGATAGGAAAGTCCAGAACACACATTGCTTTGCAAATGACAAGACTATTCACAGAGGATGACACTAACAAGACCACCTGAATGACCTCAGCCTTTCTGAGGTGTGGATCAAGAATGTGGGCAAAATGTATCAATGGCCAAAAAGAAGATTGTCATCCCAAAGATCCTGCAGATCCAATGGGAACCCAACTGTTCCCCAATCTGAAGCCGCAAAGACTGTAGGAATGCTTTGGGATTTTTCACTGCAACAGAGAAACTTGTACAACATCTTTGCTTGCATTGGCAAAGTGGTGGACTTGTCCAAAGACTTCATGCTGAGCAGAGGAGTTTTACAGAGTCTTTCCAGAGTTAGCTCCCAATGTTTTTTGATGCCTTTTACATGACAATGTCAGGCCATTATAAGAAATGAACAAATTGAAAAATAAAGACATTTTTCACACATTTAATGTATTACTGGATTTTCATTTTTTTTTGTTTGTGGGCGGCATGGTGGGGGGCACGGTGGGCGGCACGGTGGCCCAGTGGTTAGCACTGCTGCCTCACAGCGCCAGAGTCCGGGGTTCAATTCCCGCCTCAGGCGACTGACTGTGTGGAGTTTGCACATTCTCCCCGTGTCTGCGTGGGTTTCCTCCGGGTGCTCCGGTTTCCTCCCACAGTCCAAAGATGTGCAGGTCAGGTGAATTGGCCATACTAAATTGCCCGTAGTGTTAGGTTAGGGGTATGAGTGGGTTGCGCTTCGGCGGGTCGGTGTGGACTTGTTGGGCCGAAGGTCCTGTTTCCACACTGTAATGTAATCTAAAAAATCTAAAAGTCAAGTTACATCGAGACTTCTTCAGCTATCTTGAAGCTCTGTTAACGCAAATTTGTGAAAGGCACACTTGCACATTTGACATTGTGATTCTACTGTTCTGTAAACCTTTTTTGGTGCATCCAAATATTGTAGAGAGACTCTAAAAATGTAGAAGGGCTAATGCCCGAAACGTCGATTCTCCTGTTCCCTAGATGCTGCCTGACCTGCTGCGCTTTTCCAGCAACACATTTCCATTGTGATTCTGCTGTTCTGTAAACTTTTTTTGGTGCATCCAAATATTGTAGAGAGACTCTAAAAATGTATGTGTTTCTTGCCTTCTGTGTGTACGACTTGCCTGATACTGAAATGTCACAATAATGTTTGGGGGCTGCTGTTGCAGTTCATTCTGTCAGTTCCATCAGAGTGAAAACTGGGAGAGTCCAGCTCTGACACTTCCCAAATTGAGAGGTTTGTTAAATCGTCTGTGCCTGAGGTTCAGAGATGTGCGGGAGATGAGTGAGAGATATCCCACGGACTAGGCCAGCCCAATGATGAAACCTCACTAGGTAGCGTGTGGGCCTGAACGTGCCTCAGCTCCTGTTGTGCTAATGATATATTAATGGGAAGGCCAGGCAGTGTCAGGTGTATTGTGCAGCAGCAATAACTGCAGTGACAGTGAGAGGAGATGGGGGCAAAGAGATGATAAAAAAAAACACTGGCTGTGTTACAACGCCCCGTGGTCAATTCAATCAGACTATATTGCAGGTTGGACCAGAATTTTAGCTGCAATGATTGGGAGTTCTTCACTACTTCAGAGAGTTATTATTGTCAGCCAATGCCTTCTTGACACTGATAGATAAAGGCCTCAACTACTGTTTTTGAAGTATGAATCTGATAAAGACACAGCAGGGTTCTCTTAGAACTTGGAGGTAAAGCCCTGACCTAGTTGTGGCCTGTTTCTCACCAGAGTCTGGAACACAGCTGACCCTGGTCTTGAGTTCTGTGTGTTTTTGGTCTGAATCAATCCATGTCAATCAGCTGGCTGGCATTTAATTATCTGCATCATTCAGACTAAAGTGTTTCTAACATCTTTCCCCTTCCTTTTTACTCCCTCTCCTCTCCTGAAGGTGCTGCCTCTCCCTGGCGTACAGCTCCCCCTCCCCTCCTGAAGGTGCTGACTCTCCCTGGGGTACAGCTCCCACTCCTCTCCTGAAGGTGCTGACTCTCCCTGGGGTACAGCTTCCCCTCCCCTCCTGAAGGTGCTGCCTCTCCCTGAGGTACAGCTCCCCCTCCCTTCCTGAAGGTGCTGCCTCTCCCTGGGGTCCCGCTCCTCAATGGCCCTGTTGTAATAAACTAGGGCATGTGAATGGTTTGAGGGTTTGGATCAGGCCTGTGAGCTGCTCAGTGCCCTGTAATTTCAGGCCAGGCTGCAGTCAAGGTCATGGAATGATTTGTCACCGAGCTGCTCCAGTACATTCAGTTTGTGAGACTGGCCTGCCCCAGGGTTGATGGCACAGAGTCAACTGAGTAACATGGTTTATCCTGCTGCTAATCTGTCAGCTTTTCCTTCTCATTCTCTCTCCTTCTCTGCTTTTCTTTTACCCTTTCTTCCTGTTTATTTCTGTCATTACTCTTTTTATCTGTTTCTATGCACATTTCTGTGCATCTCACTGTTTCTGAATTAATTTCTCTCTGTCTCTCTGACTCCTTCACACTCTCACTGTCTAAATCTCTCTACCTTTACAAAATGGATAAATGGAGCAGGTTTAACAGCACGTATACTCAATACCAGAACCCCAACATGATGTGGAATATGAAAGGGCTAGTAAATTTCACATGAAGCCAGACACTGACAGATTGAGGAGCCTTAAGGTTACTGCTGTCCTGTGATGTATTCATTTATTGCTTTAGCGTTGATATTGTCTGCAATATTTACAGTTGGTTAACTCAGGCAATCAGGCATTAGAGGACTGAAGGGTCTGGCATGATGTTGAATCGCTGGGTGATTGCTCTGCAAAATCACAATTGATTTTTGAATTATTCACAGACCGGCAGACAAGTCTTTTTCATTGTTCCTGACCACATCCAACATTCTCTCTCACATGCGCTCCGATGTTCTGGATAATGAATAGGAAGAGAAAATATTAGGTGATCTCCCCTCTCTTTAACCTGGGGAGGGTCATTTGACAGTGATCAGGAACAGAGACCCTTGCTGACTTCTCTTTATAACACAAGTATTGCTGGACATTGATCAGAAGCAGGAACATTGACTGAATATTCGGGATAGATGGTTGAGGGGGAGGTCACTGACCAGTGATCAGAAGCTCGAATCAGAGCACTCTCAGGATTTCCCTCTCTTCTCAATGTATCCTCAGTACTCCGCTGTCAGAACCCAGTTCTCCCTTTATTATGCTTCTCTGATAGTTCAATATCCTCTCAGTACAGACCCTCTCTGACAGTTCACTGCTCCCTCAGTACTTCCTCTTGCAGAGTTCAGTACTGTCTCAGTACATCAGCTCTAACAGTTCAACACTCCCTCAGTACTACTCAGGATTTTATCATCTTAGGTTTGTGTGATCAAATATACACAGAATCAGACCAGAAGCTGAAGCTTCTTTCATTGCGTTGTGTTATGACTCACACACAAGGATCAGCTGTTTGAGTACAAGTTTATAGGACAGGTTATCAGAGGAGGAGTGAACCCTATCTTAAGGAAAGGGGAAGAAAACTGGAATAATAATAATGGGAACTAGAACTTGGAGCCTAGCATGAGTTTAGCATTGGAAGGGTTAAAGGGGCAGAGTGCTTGCACTGCTCAGTAGATGCACTTAGACCTGTCAACTAATGTTGGGCCTGTTTATAGAGCCAGTTGATAATATGCTTGGTGTACTGAGTAACTATGAGAGAGAACTCTGCCCAGAGCATAATATTTACACAGCTGGCTGATCCCTCTCTGAACTGAACTTTGAAATGGCTCCATTCTTTTCCTCCAGCTGCCAGTTTAGGCTCTGTTTTACAGCCCATCAATGGGAGGATTTGCTCAATGTCCTGGTTAATTATAAAGTTGGAGGATTTCTAACATCCGCTTACCACCCTGACTGCCAACCTGTGCCACTCAGTGCCAGGCCCATGTCTTCCAATGAGAAGTGTGCCCAAAGCTAGGTTCGAGTCCATTCTGTCTCTGCTTACTGAGACAATCACAGCAGCCAGTGCGTGTTAAAAGTCAAATTCACTGCTGTGCCCAATGACATCAGTTGTGCAAACTGTGAGAACAGTGTGTCCCATGGTGCCCATATTTCCAGCCTGGGTCCCTGCCCTAATTCTAGCCAATGGAGATGGAGATGGAGATGAAGGCTTCTCATGTTTGTTTGACCGACCTCTTGGTTCCACCATGCAGATGTTTCTGGTAGATTCTTGGAGAATCCAATCCCATCATTAGGACATCCAGCTAAAGTGATGATGACATGGAATGACCAGCCACTTCACCAGGCACCACTGATACCTCATTGGGCTTCATCCCTGGAATTATCTGCCATGTGAGCTGGCTCAGTGTTGGAGGAAGGGCAGCAGTCAATGGAAAGAAGTTGGCAAGCTCCCTTTGAGCAGGCTTATTTTCTCAGATGATTTGGGTCATTTCTTTCCACACTTGTGGACTGTGAGGACTCACATTGAAGGAGAAGTGCAAGTTTGCAAAACCTAAAATATAATATCTTGAACGCATTACTGGAATTGCAATTAATCTGCAAGAAAAAAAACTTTAAGAAAATTTCCACTGCCTAGGAACACTCACAGAATTTCAAAGATTTCTCGGGATGGTAAATCAAATAAACAGATTTCTCCTGAAGTTGGCTGATGTTATTGAGCCCTTGAGATAGCTTTTACACCAGGGTCAGCAATGATCCTAGAACACTGATCAGGAAAAGGCTTTTTACAAAATTAAGTAACTTCTGGTCTCTTTAGAAATGTTGACACACTTTTACTTATCATAGTGACAGCTGGTGCATATTTTCACTGGTGACACAATACTAGGTGGGATGGTGAGGATGTCGTAAAGAGACTTCAAGGTGATTTAGACAGATTGAATGAATGGGCAAATACGTGGCAGCTGCAGTGTCACATGGATAATGCAAAGTTATTCACTTTAGTAGGAAAAACAGAACAACAGAGTATTATTTAAACAGTGATCACTTGGGAAATATTGATGTCTCTTCCCTAGGGTGAATAGCCAAGGTCTTTTCCCCAGGGTAGTGGAGTCCAAAACTAGAGGACAAAGGTTTAAGGTGAGAGAAAAAAGATTTAAAACAGACCTAAGGGGCAACGTTTTCATACAGAGAGTGGTGCGTGTATGGAATGAGCTGCCAGAGGAAACTGGTACAATTACAGCATTTAAAAGGCAACTGATTGGGTATATGAATAAGAAGGGTTTAGAGGGAAATGGGCCAAGTGCTGGCAAATGGGACTAGATTAATTTAGGATATCTGATCAGCGTGGACAGGTTGGACCGAAGGGTTTGTTTCCATGCTGCACAGCTCTGTGACACCATGTACAAAGGGACTTGTACAACAATCAATGAAAGCAAGTACGCAAGTAAACAGTTAGAAAGCCAAATAGCATGTTGGTCTTCATTGCAAGAGGATTTGAGTACAAGAGCAAGGATGTCTTACTGCAGCTATACTGTGCTTTGGGTAAGACCACACCTGGGGTATTCTGTACAGTGTTGGTCTCCTTACGCAAGAAAAGATTTATTTTTCATTGAGTGGACTGGACTGAAGGTCACCAGATGGATTCCTGGAATAACGGCATTGTAGAATCTGGAGAGACTGGATTGTCTAAACCCACATTAATTGGAATTTATAAGAATGAGAGGGAATTTAATTGGTATGTATATAATTCTGCCAGGCTGTAGAGACTTGATGTTTCTCAGGGGATGATGTTTCTCCTGGCTGGATGGTTTAACACAAGGGCTGATGGTCTAAGGCCATGGGGTAGGCCATTTAGGACTTAAATGAAGAGACATCTCTTACTTTGAGTGGTGAATCTGTGGAATGCTCCACCACGTAAGGATTGGGAAGCAAAGTCACTGAATATATTTAGAAAAGAAATAGATTTCAAGGCACTAAAGGCATCAAGGGATATGGGGAGAGGGCAGGAGGGAGTAAGGTGTTGAGCTTTTGTAATAAGTTTGTATGTTCCCTGCACACATTGCCTCGTACTCCATTTTCCCTCTATTAACCAATCCCTTTGTCCTCCTTTTACTGAAATCTAAACTGCTTCAAATCCTCAGGCCTGCTGCTTTTTTGTCCAATTTGTCTGCCCTTTCCTTGGATCTAATACTATCTCTAATTTGCTTTATTACCCAGGATTGGGCCACTTTTGCGCCAGACTGGAATGAACAATTGTTGCTCCATCATGGGGCATGTTTTCAATGTTTACCCTTGCTTATCCACCAGTGTCCCTTTAAATAACATTCTCTAATTTATCGAGGCGGGTTTGTGCCTTATACCATTATAATTTCCTTTATTTAGATTCAGGACCCTGGTCTCAGAATCAACTACACAGTGGGCGGCACGGTGGCACAGTGATTAGCACTGTTGCCTCACAGCGCCAGAGACCCAGGTTCAATTCCCGCCTCAGGTGACTGACTGTGTGGAGTTTGCACATTTTCCCCGTGTCTGCGTGGGTTTCCTCCGCGTGCTATGGTTTCCTCCCACAGTCCAAAAATGTGCAGGTTAGGTGAATTGGCCATGCTAAATTGCCCGTAGTGTTAGGTGAAGGGGTGAAATGTAAGGGAATGGGTCTGGCTTGGTTGCGCTTTGGCAGGTCGGTGTGGACTTGTTGGGCTGAAGTGCCTGTTTCCACACTATAAGTAATCTAATCTACACCACTCTCCATCTGAATGAAAAACTCTATCATATTATGATCACTCTTCCCGAAGGAATCTCGCTCAGTTAGATTGCCAGTCATTCCTTTCTGATTACCACAATCCCAATCTAGGATGACATGTTCTGTCAGTTCTGAGGAAGGGTCACTCAACCAAAAATTTAACTCTGCTTTCTCTCCACAGATGCTGCCAAATCTAGTGAGCTTTTATTTCAATTTCTGTTTTTGTTTCTGATTTATAGCATCCACAGTTCTATCAGATTTTATTTGGACATGTCCTCAGTATATTGTTCGTGATTTGACTTGCTCAATCTATATGCAAGTTAAACTTACCCATAATTATAGCTATACCTTTAGTGCCTGCAGCTCTAATTTCCTGTTTATTGCTTTCCCCAACAGTACCACTACATTTTGGCAATCTGTATATAACCCCTCTATCATTTTTCATCCCTTGGTTTCTCTAAGCTCTACCCGTACAGATTCCACTTTGCAAGAGTTAATATTCTTCCTTATTAATGCGTTAATTTTACTAACCTGACTTACCTTTTCCCTGACGTACTCCTTTAAATTCAAATTATAGATAACCATTAAAACACAATGATAACATTTACATTAGGGCCCTTCTTCTCTGGACCTCTGCAATATTACCCTTACACACTTATCAACCTAAAATAAAGACCTTACAAGCTATAAGTGATAATAATAGGAACGCATTGACACATTACTAACCAACAATGCTAGTCCACCATCTTTTCCTTTTCGTCTGTCCTTCTGTAAAACTGAACATTCCTGGATATTCAGTTTCCATCCCTAGACACCCTGCAACTATGTCTTCGTAATACAAACTATATCAGACCCATTTATATCAATCTTCACATCCAATTCATCGTTTTGCTGTGAATGCTCCACACATTCAGCCACAAGGCCTGAAGGTTTGTCTTTTTAACATTCTTAGTCCTGTTTATTTTGTTCTGCACTGGGCCTGATTGATTCTTGCCTGTCAATTTTCATATTTCCCATCCTGTCTTTTGTTTTTGCCCTTATTACCCTCTCTTCAGTCTCCCAACATAGATTCCCATCCCCAGCCATTTTAATTTAAACCTTCAACCACACTCGTGAATACTCCTCCTAGACATCAGTTGTAGTCCTGTCCCCATTCCACCTGTCCAGCTTGTATTGGTCCCATCTTCCCCTGGAACTGGTACAAATGTCCCAGGAGACTGAAATCCTCCCATCACTCCATCTGTCCAGCCACATATTCATCTGATATACCTGACTATTTCTTCTCTGACTAGCACATGGCACTGGTAGCAATCCAAAGATCATTACCTTTCAAATGCTAATTTTTACCTTGCTTCTTGAACCTCTATAGTCTACTTTTCAGACCTCTTCCATTTTTTGTATCTATTCCTTCAGTCCCATTGTGTACCATGACCACTGGCTGTTCCCACCAGAATGCCCTGTAACTGCTCCAAGGCATCATTGACTCTAGCACCCAGGAGGCAACACACCTTCCTGGAGTCGAGTTTACAGCCACAGAGACATTTATTGATCGCCCTTACAGCTGTATCCCCTATTCCCATAGCATTCGCACACTTAATCCATCTCTCCTTGGCCACAGGGTCAACAGTATGAATGCATTTGACTGTTACCACTTTCCCTGAGAGGGCACTTGCCTCAACATTATCCAAAGTGGTATATCCCTACTGCAGGGGAATGGCCGCCGGGGACCTCTGTACTGTGTGCCGCCTGCTCTCATGAGGTCATCCATTCCCTCCCTGCCTGGTCAGTGTTAGCCTAGGAAGCATCCAGCTCTCTATTATTATTATCATAATATTGCCAGTGATGTGGATACACCACACTGTACCCAGCCATCACTCTGGCTCTGAAACCTGGGATTAGGGGTTGTAGCTGGATGCACAGCCTGCACACATTCTGGTCCCATGTCTACCTCCCCACCCAGAGCAGAAGGAGCACACCCACACCCATGCTCTCCTTCCCTGATTACTCCTTTAAATTCAAATTATAGATAACCATTAAAACTCAATGATATCATTTACATTAGGGCCCTTCTTCTCTGGACCTCTGCAATATTACCCTTACACACTTATCAACCTAAAATAAAGATCTTACAAGCTATAAGTGATAATAATAGTATAACTACTCACCTGACCTTACCCAATCAGCTGCATCTTCTTACCCTACGTCATTCTTTCAAAAATGACGTCGCTTTAGGAATTCTGTATCTGGCTTCAATGTAGTTTCCATCCGCTCCCTCTCCCTCTCCCTCGCAAATTGGGCTCGACTCACTCACTCTCCCTCTCCGGCTCTAAATGAGCTTGATTCTCTCTCTCTCTCTCTCTCTCTCTCTGACTGAGCTCAATCCACTCCCTCTCCATCTCCGACTGAGCTTAATCTGCTTTCTCTCCCTCTCCAACTGAGCTCGACCCACTCACTCTCCCTCTTCGCTCTCCCTCTCTCTCGCTCCATCTCCGACTGAGCTCGATCCTCTCCCTCTCAGTCTCCGAATGAGCTCGATCCTCTCCCTCTCCCTCTCCCTCTCCCTCTCCCTCTC
>NC_057743.1:23747760-23753242 GCF_004010195.1 Chiloscyllium plagiosum | reverse complement strand
CCCTCTCCCTCTCCCTCTCCCTCTCTGACCGAGCTTGATCCTCTCCTTCTCCCTCTCCCTCTCCCACTGTCTCCAACTGAGTTCAATCTGGGCTGAGCCTCTCAGGTTTTATTGGGAAGCTCCATTGTTGCTGGATTGATTCCGATGTGCTTCCACTGCTGCCTCAGTCTCCTGGCTTGCTTTCACTGAGCCTGTCTGTCCATGTGATCTCTTTACTTGGATCCTCTAAGTTTCTTTGTCTGTAGTTTTTCACCAATTTTCCCCACCTCTATCCATTTTAGGTCAACAGTGGATGACCATATCTTTGCCTGCATTGTAATCCATTTGCCATAATTTTGCCACATGCTGAATCAATCAAATTCTCTTTATAATTTTATATTTCCAGCTAAACTGTTGACAGTGCTGTTACCTCTATGACCATTAGCATATTTGGGCATATGGCCTTCCATTCTGCACTCTGAGGTGTTAATGAATGCAGTTTGAAGGCCCCTATACAAATCCTTGCAAGACACCATTAAACACCTCCTGCCAAAGAAAGTCCTCTCTGTATTCTGACTCTCCATCTTCTGTTCTGCAATTCTATAGCCAGGAAGATAATTTCCCAATAATTTCATGTATTTCCCAGGTACATGGATAGGAAAGGTTTAGAGGGATATGGGCCAAACACAGGCAAATGGGACTAGATTAGTTTGGGAAACCTGGTTGGCATGGATGAGTTGGACCGAAGGGTCTGTTACCATGCTCTATGACTCTATATCCGACAGTGTCTTGTGAGAATCTTTGCCATTATTCTTTATTGTTCTTTATTCTTTATTCTTCATTGAGTGTGGGAGTCACCAGCAAGGCCAGTGTTTGTTGCCTATCCCTAATTGCCCTTGAACTGAATGACGTGCTCTGCCATTTCAGAGGGCAGTTAAATGTCAGCCCATTTGCTCTGGGTCTGGAGTCACATGTGGGTCTGATGTGGCCGATCCTCTTCCTTAAAAGCATTAGAGAACCAGCTGGGTTTTTATGACATTTGCTTATAGTTTTCACCATCACAGTTAGTGAGATGAGCTAAATATGCCAGATGTGTTTTAATTTATTTGAATTTTTAAATTCCAACAGTTGGTGTGGTGAGACTTGTACTTGTGCCTGCAGAGCGTTATCCTGGGCCTCTTGGATTTACTGGACCAGTGATGGTGTAATCATACAACCATTCCCCATCTTCTTATAGCCAATACAAAGATCATCTATTGATATTCTTCCATTCATGGTTTGAGTCATAGACTCATACAGTACAGAAACAGACCCTTTGATCCATCTGGTCCATATTGACCAGGTATCCAAAATTATTCTAGTTCCATTTGCCAGCATTTGGCCCATATCCTTCTAAACCCTCCCTATTCATGTACTCATCCAGATGCTTTCTAAATGTTGTCATCGTACTAACCTCCGACAGATTTATCAGGAATGACCTCCACCTTAACATTCATGTCAGCACTTTCTAAGCAGCTGAAAATGTGCAGGTGTTCAGTCACCCTATCTTTATGTAGACTTTAGCAATTTTCTGAAATCACAGAAGAGAATGCATAAGTTTGTGAAGAATGGTGCTGAATTAAGCGAATGCCACAGATGCTGTAACATTCAAGATTCTCATTTTATTTTGTAACTCTGTGAAGTAGACCTTCTGCTCCTTGATTTGTCATTCTTTAGTGTAAATAGCTTCCACAACTTTTTTTAAAAAAATTTGCTTGTTAATTTTTGATTCCGTGTCCATGATTCATCAAGAGATTCCTTCGGATGTCTGGCAGGCTAACCTCTTCCTCTGTTATATAAAGTAATGCAAAATAATTACACATTGTTTGCCATTTCCTGATTTCATTGACGTCATCAGCCTTCCTAGATTTTCTATGGTCCCATAATGCTTCAGAGTAACCTCTCCTTTTTTCTCCTTCATGTGACTATCAACTGCTGCGTTGATTTTGAAATCCCTTGAAAGTTTCTTTCACAGGTTTTGTAGCTCTTGCTTGCTGCTTTGTCACCCTTTCCCTTCTCTGTGTCTTTTCCATTTACAAGGACCAGATTGTGTTTGTACTTTTTCTTGTGGCTTTGTTTCTTAGTTCTTCATGACTTTCTTTTCTTTTAGCAGGAGAATTCTTGCATATTCAGGAGTATAACTTGGTTCAATATCATGTTAGTCTGCTCAATAATCATTTATTTTACCCACAAATGAAGTTGCGCAGTTTATTGTGAACAAACTCTGTTTCATTACTCTCATCTAGAATCTGTTTCATATTTCTCTCTGTCTGAACCATAAGATTGAACTTAATCATATTATAATTGCTGTTAGATAAGTATTCATGCACAGTAAGCATTTAACTAAATTTTACTTGTTACTAAGTTAAGTATGACATGCCCCCAGGACATGTTGCACAAAACTATCCCAGATGCAATGCGCCTGTGAACAAGGAGCTTTCGTTAGCTGTTAGGAAACAGAATGACAGCTCTCATGTGCTAAGGTGAGGTGCATAGACTGGTCTTATACTGCACTAGACTTAGGCTGGTTCAGAGCTCACCACAATGAATAAAAATCAATGGCAGAATTTACAAGACATTCTCAGGCACAGTTTTTACATGAAGCTTTTCTGCAGTCCCATCTCTCATCTGCTGTTTGGCCCTGACACCATTCTGAGATGACATATCCTGTCATGGAAATGAAAACCAGGGAAGATCTTAAGTTCTTTATCCAGGGAGCATGATTCTAATTCTCACAGCATCTTTGAAGAGAGACACATTGGGGTAAGGATGAGAAGGGACCTGTTATCCGTGAACTGCACTCCCTAGGTCTGAGAATTGGACCCTCAGTAAAAACCTTCGGCCTTTTGGCTAAGATCAAGTGTCTGTTCTTATCAGGACAGGGGTCGAGTGGCGAGTCATCAGAGCTAGTGGAGATCATTGCTGGATCATGATTGGACGTTGGAGGATTGTTTGGTTGTGCTGACCTGCTATTGGTGGATCTTCATGCTGGCTTCGGCCTAACGCCAATTCAGGGACCAGCCAACCTCAGAGCTATGGCCTCAACAGCTGCCCGCACCCCGGGCCAGGGGGTTCGAAACACCGTCCGGGTGTCTGTCAAGAAGGTGCTGTTCGAGTGCTGTGGGTTCGCCGCAGCAGATCTGTACTGCCTGCAGGATTTCCCTGGGGCAGGCTACTTCGATGTCACCTTCAGGAGCGTGAAGCAATGTGAGCAGCTCCTGAAGGTCTTCAAGGAAAAGGAAAGGGAGCCGCTGTTCTCCATCTTGTCGGCGGTCCCGTTGTGTGTGCTTCCTGCACAGAGGAGCCGGGTTGTTACAATCCACATGTACAACCCCTACGTGCCAGCAACTGATGTCCTGACGTTCCTGGGAAGATATGTGCAGGTCGAGGGTCAAATCACCAATGTGGTTGACCCTTTCGGGATCTGGACCAGCAAACGACAGGTCAAGGTAACCCTGAGGGTGGATGCCAGCGGGAATATCCTCCACCCACCCTCCAGCATTGCTATTGGAGGGATCAGAGGGTACCTGACTTATGCAGGGCAGCCGAAAGTGTGCCGAACCTGTGGGAGGTCAGGCCACATGGCGGCGGACTGCAAGGTCACAATCTGTCGCAATTGCAAGAAGGAGGGCCACCCGACCAAAGAGTGCAAGGAGGAAAAGAACTGCAACCTGTGCGGGGAGGCGGGCCACGTGTAAGGAGGCAGAGGAATGGACTGTGGTGCAAAACAGGAAGAGGAAAACCCACCCGGTCACCAAGACATCCCAGAAAAATGGGAAAAAGCAGTTGCAGGTGGAAGACACGGACAGCCCTTCGGAGGGTGAGGACGGACGTAAGGAGGGTCATCACCAAATGAAGAGGCAGAGCGCTGCGAGGAGAAAGGAGAGCAGCAACTGCCAACCAAGGGACGAACCTCCTGAGGAAATGGGAAACCACCACCCCCCAAGCCAGGAGGGCCCCGCCGCCACACAGCTCCAGGTCACTGGGAGCAGCGACCCTCTGACAGCCCCGCTGTCAGATATAGAAACAGACAGCGTGGACCCTGGTCTCGGCCCGATGACACCGAAGCGGGCAAATGGGCCGAGTGAGGAACTGGACAGCTACCTCAGCCCTGTGAGGGTCCAGCAGTTTGTGTTCTGCATGGGGATGCAGACAGCTACCCCAGAGGGTCAGGACCAGCGACAATCGGACATGGGTAACCTTACAACCTGTTAACAAAATGGGGTTTAAAATTGCAACTATCAATGTGCACAGCATAAAATCCGCTGCGCGATGTGTTTCAACACTGGCCTTCCTGGCCAACGTGAAAGCCGATGTCCTGTTTCTGCAGGAGTGTGGGATACCGCACCTCAGCAGTTACAGGAGATGGTCGAGCTTGTGGGCCCATGGGCCGTCAGTGTGGTCGGGGGGTAACGATAACCGCTCCTCGGGCCTGGGTATTCTGTTACGGGGAGGCAACTTCACCATCTCCGAGGTTAAGGAGGTGGTGGGCGGGCGCCTCCTCGTTGCTGATGTTACATACAGAAACGCTCCCGTGAAACTAATCAATGTGTACGCGCCAGTGGGTAAGAGTGAACGGTTGGCCGTCCTGCAGCAGCTTCCACTGTTGCTGGCTACGTCCAGGCCGGTCATTCTGGCCGGAGACTTCAACTGCATCATTGATGCAGATGGATGATCCGGCGTGGGGGACAGTAAACTGGATGCCACGTCCAGAGCCCTGATGGACACGGTCAAAGATGCCAAGCTGCACGACGTCTTCAGCACCCCTGCAGACGGAGTGCAGCGTAGATACACCTGGTCACGGGCAGATGGGTCTATCCGCTCAAGGATAGATTACCTGTTTGTGTCCCGAACGCTCTCGGTCAGATCCACCGACGTCAAGCCGGTGTTCGTCTCCGACCACTGCCTCCTGCTGGCCGACTGTCACCTACAGGACGAGCAGCGGGCTGGTAAGGGAACGTGGAAACTGAACACCAAGCTGTTGACCCCGGGAAACACCGAGGAGCTCAAGAGGGACTACGCAGGTTGGAGAACCGTGAAGCCCCTCAATGAGTCTCCAGCGGACTGGTGGGAAACAGTAAAAGGGAACATCAAGAGGTTCTTCATCCTCAAAGGTGTTCAGGAGGCGAGAGAGAGGCGGTGAAAACTCCAGCTCCAGGAAAGTATGTAGAACCTGCTCCTGCTGCAGACGATGGGGGTGGATGTCACGGAGGATCTCAAGGAGGTGAAGGGCCAGCAAGCCTCGCCCTTTGCCTCAGAGGCCTCCAAGATAATCTTCCGGTCCAGGGTCCGCTCGGTGGAGCAGGACGAGACGTGCTCACGTTTCTTCTTCCAGAAGGTGCACAAAGAGAGCTCCGTGCTCAGCAGCCTGAAGGAAGAAGATGGCTCGATAACGTCACCTCAGGCTGACGTCATGAGGATCAGCAAATCCTTCTATGCCAGTCTGTATGACGCAAAGCCGACC
>NC_057743.1:23736759-23745391 GCF_004010195.1 Chiloscyllium plagiosum | reverse complement strand
GTGCGGTGGGGAAAGACCACCGTGTAACATCTGCCTGCCTAAGAAGAACAGGGGGCCCATGCAGTCATTTAGGCTCTGCTGGCGCCTCAGCTCAACGTAATCGCACCAACCTGTGAATAGGAATGATTACCCTGTTTCGATACGCAAAGAAATGGAATGTTTACAGAAGGATGGCATGTCCAATTGTATAGATCAAATATTTATGAGTAAAGTATATTTTTGAAATAAAAAAAACCTTGTCAGGAAGGCATTCTGGATTAAACCCTGAACAGTCAGTCTCAGGCTGGCTGAGGAACAGTTTGGGGAAATGGAGGTTTCACACTGAATGTGTTTGAGGTTTTTGATGCTTGACTTGTTATTGAATTGGTTCCTTCTTGTCGGTTGAAAATCTCACCAAGCTTTGGTTGTCACCTATCTGTCTGTAACAGACAGTGTATGTATCCAATAGCCTCACTGCGTGCTCCTGTTAGTGTGACCATGTGTTTAAGCTGACAGGTCGACAGCACAACAGCTGAAACTGTGATCACCTGCCTTTGTCCTTTCTGATAAAGAGCTCAGCAGCTGAGGAGGGAAGAAAATACGCTACAGCAGCTTATTTCAGCGACAGGCATACTGCAATTTTATTCTCCATTTTCAGTGAAAGTACAGATAAAACCATTAGTTCACCTGGAGTAGAGAACTTTTTTGAACAAGCAAAATATATTGACTTTTGAACGGCTCTGTGTTTGGTGCGTTGTTGTCCTGAGTTTGCTATGTTAGTTGTGTATTTGACATGTTTCTCCATATTTGATGTTCCCAACAGTGTCCCTTTATCTTTCAGGTGTGTCACCATGGTGATTGCCAGGAAATTAACAATCAAACTCCATTGAATCTCTGTGCATCCTGTGACAGCAAACTCCATGACACGATGCACTTTGATCGTCACATCCGTTTTGACCTTCCACCTCAAGGTCAGCCCTTTGTTTCCTGACTGCTTTCTTCCAGCTTTTCACTGTTTGATATGCTGTATTTCCCTGACTGCATTGGCAACATACCTGATGTCAGTCACAGTACCATCAATATTAAAGGTTTAGGATCATATTAGGGGTGGACCCAGGAAGAAGCAGTAAGTCCCTCTGTGGTTTTCCTTTCAGAATGATCAACTTGCTCTGTGACCCAGTCAGGTGTGACCCTGTGATACAAACTCTCTGTGATATCACATTGATCCATTGCCAAATGAATTCCTGGCTGTTTCCAAAGTGAGTTTGAGGTTCCTGTTAGATATCTGTATTAAATCAGCCAGGCTACTTTTTCCTGCTTGTAACGGTTTCTCACGGTCCTTTTTTCCTGAATCTCTTCCATTTCATTAATTCTCTCCAATTCCTTATTAGCCTGGATTCTCCCTTCCCCAGCCCTGGCTCCATGGTGACTGAGTGGCTGGACTGAGCCACAGACATAACCTCAGATTACAGAACTGCAGTTTGAACACAGCCCACATGGGAACTGGGCAGCTCAGTATTTAGCACTGCTGCCTAACAGCACCAACGCCAGGGTTCAATTCCACCGTCAGGTGACTGTGTGGTGTTTGCACATTCTCCCTGTGTCAGCATGGGTTTCCTCTGAGTTTCTCCCACAGTGTAAAGATCTGCAGGTTAGGTGGATTGGCCATAGTGACCAGAAATGTGTAGATTAAATGGACTGGACGTGGGAAATGTCGGGTTTCGGGATAGGGCAAGGGGGTGGGATGCTCTTCAGAGGGTCAGTGTGAACTCAATGGGCTGAATGGCCTGCATCCAAACTGTAGATTCTATGATTCTGACCATTAATTTTACAAAAGGATGTTCTTAACTTGAAGGGTAACTAGATGCAACTAAATGCAACAATTTGCATTTATATCATTTATTTAACATATGCCAAGGCACTTCATGCGAATGTAATAAAGTAAAATGTAGATGCCCAACCACATGAGGAAGTGTTGGGACAGGTGAAAGAAAGGTCATGAGAAAGATGTAAGGATTGGAAAGAAGCCTAGGCCTAGACAGCTGAAGATGAGGCTGCCAATGAAAACCGGTGATGTGAAAGAGGCCAGAAACTGGGGAGTGTGGAAATCTCAGTGGGCTGTGCTGCTGGAAGGGAAAACAGAACTAGAGGGGGCCAAGGCAATGGAGAGATTTAGAAACACCTTAATCTCCTGTTGTTGCGACAGGTTCAGTTCTGGCCAGAAATGTCTCAACCCGCTCATGCCCACCCCGGACCAGACAGTCATCTGACAGGGAGGACGAGGATGAAAGCGGAATGGACGGAAAAAGGTAAAAAGGCATCTGTCTGTGACCAGTGCAGTCTGCCAAAGCACCTCAGGTTCCATTTCAGTCAAAAGAGCAGAAATTTTAAACTGTGGCTTCATCAAACATCCCCCCTGAAAGCACTTATTTTAGTTTAAACAACGTTGTTGAAATATTGCATGCTTCAGTGAGTGGCACTGATCAGAGAGTGTGTGTTGACCATGTTCCTATAACTGGTCTGACCTTGCCCATGCTGTCTGTGCTTTCATCCATTACTGTTCACATTGATCCTGACCGTGACTGAGAGTCATCAACCTGCCCATGGCTCCAGGATCCAGTAACTCTGAATGTCAGAACTGTACACTCCTCTACTCACTAATGCTGCGAGGTAGCAGTGTCATTACCCACCATTGCGCAGCAAGTCCTGCACTGTGTGACAAAGACGGTCCCTATCCCAGGTCCTTCACTGAGAGCGAGGGTGAAGAGAGAATGAGTGTATTCAGTGTCAGTGTGGGCAGAGTAATGTGCTGTTGGTATGGTAAAACGTGTTCTCATTGACTTTTCCCAATTCCGCAGTGACAAGAAGAACTCTGCGCTGAAGCTGAACAAGAAGAAACCTCGTCGCCGACACACAGACGTGAGAATTACCTTCAGATTAAACTGTTCAGTATCACGAGCACAGTTCTCTCATAAATACCCCCGTCCTTTCAAGATCTTTCCCAACTCCTTTTCAAATCTCACACTAGACTTGCCCCACTTCTCCATGGTCTACCTTTAGATCACCGAGGACCTCATTTCAACTTTGAATTGGGCCATGTGAGTGCAGCAGTGTTTACATTTCTCTCTGTACTGTCCCATCAAACATATCCAGGCACGTACCACACAGATTCAATACACAGTAAATGTTCCTTGATACATTTCCAACAATATACCCCAAACAGGTAGAGCATGAGATTAGATACAGAGTAAAGTTATCTCTGCATTGGATGGGACTGAATGAGTTGCTTAACCTAGTACTGATAACAGTTTTGTGCTGTAGACGTCCGTTACTGGTGTTTAATTGACGTTTAATGAATGCTGAAGAATTGTGGTTATACTGTAGAAGTATGGGCTCTAAAGCCTGTGCCAGACCTGACTCCAGTGTCCAAAGCTGAAGATTATCTGTTGAGTTTGGCCCTATGGAAAGTGGCAGGATTATTGATAGTATCTGGAACTGTGCTCATTTCTAGTTACTCTCCATGAGGCTGGGCAGTCTCCCAGTTCCTGTCCTGTCCTACTCCCTGGAGCTGACTCTTTTCCTTTGTTCTGCAGGATCCCAGTAAGGAGTGTTTCACTTTGAAGTTTGATTTGAATATCAACATTGATACAGAGATTGTCCCTGCAATGAAGAAAAGAACTCTGGGGTAAGTCCATGGGATCGTCAGTCTGTCTCCCTGTGCCGGGCTGTCCTGAGAGGACTGTAGGGTCTCTCTGTTACAGTGATGCAGTGCAGGCTACCCTTGAGCTGTTAAACCTCTGGACTCAGCACACCAAATATTCACAACATTTCCAACGTTAGGCCAAGGATTTAACCCAGGACCTTTCTTACTTTGCAGGATTCAGCTGTTCTGTCTAAGATGCACTAAACAGAAAGTGAACCGGCATCTACTTTGTGCTGTTTTGCTCACATTCATATCAATTTTGCCCATCACCTTCCCTGAGACAGATGGGATTCCCAGGCCTTATTGAGAGTGAGCAGCACTGGAGAAAACAAAGATGTTTGAGATTCCAGCTGAGTTTTGGCTACCTGGTCAGACTGAGTGCTGTGCCTCAGAGTTATAAGGGGTGCTGTTCCAATGATATCAGTTGTCCTGGCCCACCAGTTTTGGGATCCAGCCCAAGCTCCTCCAGTTCCTGCTCCAACCCTATCCCAGTGTTATCAAAGGCCTTGCTCCATGTTATTGGCAGTCTCAATCTCGGGATATCCAGAGCCCTGTCCCAGTTTGATCAGGAGCTCTGTCACAGCGTTCCCGGGAGGCTGTTTATCTGAAGGAAAATCTGAATTTACTGGGTCACATTGTTTCTGGAAACCTTGCCTCAGTATTACCAATAGTTTGTTCATATTTTGAGGTTTCCCTTTCTGTTGATTATCTGATATCGTTGTAGGTCATAGCGTAAACTAACATAGGTCAGAGCTATCTGGGCAGCACTAATCAAATACAACACACTTATCGACTCTGATGTACACCTATGTATGAACCGTTACTGTCAGATTTGAATTTCCCTCCTGAAGTATGTGCTTTTCTCGAGCAGGGAAGCACTGTTGCCTGTGTTCGAGAGGCATGGCATTGAGTTAAATCAGGTGGAGGTTTACTTGGACCATTCATATACACCTCTAACCCTGCACTTCGAGGCATATCGTTTTGGGGGACATTACCTGAAAGTGAAAGGTAAGAGGTCAACTTTGGGCTGCATATGGGATCGTCACATTGACAGTGGCCCAGAACGGAATGCCACTGTTGAGTGTTGTACATGGGGCCAGATTTAGCTGGTTCTGTATTCACCACGCTATCAGAGGAGAAACATTCTTGTCCTCACAACTCAGACTGGCTTCAAAAACAAGCCTCTGAGGGGATGGGCAGAGTTGACACAGGTTCTCACAGCTACGGCTCATATCTGCACTACTCAATGTGGCAAAACCATCCTGAGCAAAAACCCTGCCTCTGTCTCTGGCTCATGCTGAGTGAGCCTTTCTCCTTTACCCATGCTGGCTGAGGGACCTATTTCTCTGAAGATTATTGGGGATAAAATCGTACCTACAGAACACTGTTCAAGAGCTCAAAATATTCCAATGTGTTTTAAGCCAATGAAGTAATTTTGAGATGCAGGTACTATTCTAAGACAAGAAATACTGCAGCCAATTGGCACACATCAAACCCCAACAGGCAGCAATGTGGTAACCTATTTTATCTTGTTCAATTGAGTGACAAGTAATGGGCAGGACACTGAGGGGCAATTCCTCAGACCTCCCCAAGATAGTGACAAATATGATTGTTGAGGCGGTGCGGGAGTGTGATTGTTATTAAGGCTTGTGGCACAGTGTGATTATTGTAGAGGCCGTGCTGCAATGCGATTGTTGTCGAGGCTGTGCCACAGTGCGATTGTTGTCGAGGCTGTGCTGCAGTGCGATTGTTGTGGAGGCTGTGCCACAGTGTGATTGTTGTAGAGGCCGTGCCACAGTGCGATTATTGTGGAGGCTGTGCCGCAGTGCGATTGTTGTGGAGGCTGTGCCACAGTGCAATTGTTGTGGAGGCTGTGCCACAGTGTGATTGTTGTCGAGGCAATGCCGCAATGCGATTGTCGTGGAGGCTGTGCCACAGTGTGATTGTTGTCGAGGCAATGCCACAGTGCGATTGTTGTCGAGGCTGCGCTGCAGTGCGATTGTTGTGGAGGCTGTGCTGCAGTGCGATTGTTGTCGAGGCAATGCCGCAATGCGATTGTCGTGGAGGCTGTGCCACAGTGCGATTGTTGTTGAGGCTGTGCCACAGTGCAATTGTTGTCTGTGCCGCAGTGCGATTGTTGTCGGGGCCCTGCCACAGTGAAATTGTTGTCGAGGCTGTGCCGCAGTGCGATTGTTGTTGAGGCTATGCCACAGTGCGATTGTTGGCGAGGTTGTGCCGCAGTGTGATGGTTGTCGAGGCTACGCTGCAGTGCGATTGTTGTCAAGGCTGTGCTGCAGTGCAATTGTTGTCGATGCAATGCCGCAGTACGATTGTTGTCGAGGCTGTGCCGCAGTGCGATTGTTGTCAAGGCTGGGCTGCAGTGAAATTGTTGTCGAGGCAATGCTGCAGTACGATTGTTGTCCAGGCTGTGCCACAATGCGATTGTTGTCGAGGCGGTGCCGCAGTGCGATTGTTGTCGAGGCTGTGCTGCAGTGCAATTGTTGTCGAGGCCATGCCGCAGTCCGATTGTTGTCGAGGCAGTGCCGCAGTACGATTGTTGTCGAGGCTGTGCCGCAGTACGATTGTTGTCGAGGCAGTGCCGCAGTACGATTGTTGTCGAGGCAGTGCCGCAGTGCGATTGTTGTCAAGGCTGTGCTGCAGTGCGATTGTTGTCGAGGCAATGCTGCAGTACGATTGTTGTCCAGGCTCTGGGCTGCAGTGAAATTGTTGTCGAGGCAATGCTGCAGTGCGATTGTTGTCGAGGCTGTGCCGCAGTGCGATTGTTGTCAAGGCTGTGCTGCAGTGCGATTGTTGTCGAGGCAATGCTGCAGTACGATTGTTGTCCAGGCTGTGCCGCAATGCGATTGTTGTTGAGGCGGTGCCGCAGTGCGATTGTTGTCGAGGCTGTGCTGCAGTGCAATTGTTGTCGAGGCCATGCCGCAGTCCGATTGTTGTCGAGGCAGTGCCGCAGTACGATTGTTGTCGCGGCTGTGCCGCAGTACGATTGTTGTCGAGGCAGTGCCACAGTGCGATTGTTGTCAAGGCTGTGCTGCAGTGCAATTGTTGTCGCAGGCAATCCCACAGTGCGATTGTTGTCTAGACTGTGCCGCAGTGCGATTGTTGTCAAGGCTGTGCCACTGTGCAATTGTTTTCGAGTCTGTGCTGCAGTGCGGTTGTTGTAGAGGCTGTTCTGCAGTGCGATTGTTGTCGAGGCTATGCCACAATGCGATTGTTGTCGAGGCTGTGCCACAGTGAGATTGTTGTAGAGGCCGTGCCACAGTGCGATTGTTGTGGAGGCTGTGCCACAGTGCAATTGTTGTAGAGGCCGTGCCACAGTGCAATTGTTGTGGAGGCTGTGCCACAGTGCAATTGTTGTGGAGGCTGTGCCACAGTGCAATTGTTGTGGAGGCTGTGCCACAGTGCAATTGTTGTGGAGGCTGTGCCACAGTGCAATTGTTGTGGAGGCTGTGCCACAGTGCAATTGTTGTGGAGGCTGTGCCACAGTGCAATTGTTGTGGAGGCTGTGCCACAGTGCAATTGTTGTGGAGGCTGTGCCACAGTGCAATTGTTGTGGAGGCTGTGCCACAGTGCAATTGTTGTGGAGGCTGTGCCACAGTGCAATTGTTGTGGAGGCTGTGCCACAGTGCAATTGTTGTGGAGGCTGTGCCACAGTGCAATTGTTGTGGAGGCTGTGCCACAGTGCAATTGTTGTGGAGGCTGTGCCACAGTGCNNNGATTGTTGTCGAGGCTATGCCACAGTGCGATTGTTTTCGAGTCTGTGCTGCAGTGCGATTGTTGTAGAGGCTGTGCTGCAGTGCGATTGTTGTCGAGGCTATGCCACAATGCGATTGTTGTCGAGGCTGTGCCACAGTGCGATTGTTGTCGAGATTGTGCTGCAGTGTGATCTTCTTCGAGGCTGTGCCACAGTGCGATTGTTGTCGAGATTGTGCTGCAGTGTGATCTTCTTCGAGGCTGTGCCACAGTGCGATTGTTGTCGAGATTGTGCTGCAGTGTGATCTTCTTCGAGGCTGTGCCACAGTGCGATTGTTGTCGAGATTGTGCTGCAGTGTGATCTTCTTCGAGGCTGTGCCACAGTGCGATTGTTGTCAAGGCTGTGCTGCAGTGCAATTGTTTTCGCAGGCAATCCCGCAGTGCGATTGTTGTCTAGACTGTGCCGCAGTGCGATTGTTGTCAAGGCTGTGCCACTGTGCAATTGTTTTCGAGTCTGTGCTGCAGTGCGATTGTTGTAGAGGCTGTGCTGCAGTGCGATTGTTGTCGAGGCTATGCCACAGTGCGATTGTTTTCGAGTCTGTGCTGCAGTGCGATTGTTGTAGAGGCTGTGCTGCAGTGTGATTGTTATTGAGGCTGTGCTGCAGTGCGATTGTTGTGGAGGCTGTGCTGCAGTGCAATTGTTGTCGAGGCTATGCTGCACTGTGATTGTTGTCGAGGCTATGCCACAGTACGATTGTCATAGAGGCTGTGCTGCAGTGCGATTGTTGTCGAGGCTATGCCGCAATGCAATTGTTGTCGAGGCTGTGCCGCAGTGCGATTGTTGTCGAGGCTGTGCCGTGGTGCGATTGTTGTCGAGGCTGCGCTGCAGTGCAATTGTTGTCGAGGCTGTGCTGCAGTGCGATTGTTGTCGAGGCTGTGCCGTGGTGCGATTGTTGTCGAGGCTGCGCTGCAGTGCAATTGTTGTCGAGGCAATGCTGCAGTGCGATTGTTGTTGAGGCTGTGCCGCAGTACGATTGTTGTCAAGGCTGTGCTGCAGTGCGATTGTTGTCGAGGCAATGCTGCAGTACGATTGTTGTCTAGGCTGTGCCGCAATGCGATTGTTGTCGAGGCTGTGCCGCAGTGCGATTGTTGTCGAGGCTGTGCTGCAGTGCAATTGTTGTCGAGGCCATGCCGCAGTACGATTGCTGTCGAGGCAGTGCCGCAGTACGATTGTTGTCG
>NC_057743.1:23733180-23736259 GCF_004010195.1 Chiloscyllium plagiosum | reverse complement strand
CGATTGTTATTGAGGCTGTGCCACAGTGCGATTTTTGTTGAGGCTGTGCCGCAGTGCAATTGTTGTCGAGATTGTGTTGCAGTGCAATTGTCGTCAACATTGTGTCGCAGTGCGATTGTTGTCGAGGCTGTGCCACAGTCCGATTGTTGTCGAGGCTGTGCAACAGTGCGATTGTTGTCAAGGTTGTGCCACAGTGTGACTGTTTTCAGGGCTGTGCGACAATGCGGTAGTTTTCGAGGCTGAGCCGCAGTGCGATTGTTGTCGAGGCTGTGCCACGGTACGATTGTTCTCAAGGCTGTGCCACAGTGCGATTGGTTTCGTGGCTGTGCGCAGTGCGATTGTTTTCGAGGCTGTGCCGCAGTGCGATTGTTGTCGAGGCTGTGCCACGGTACGATTATTCTCAAGGCTGTGCCACAGTGCGATTGTTTTCGAGGCTGTGCGCAGTGCGATTGTTGTGGAGGCTGTGCCACAGTGCGATGTTTCTCAAGGCTGTGCTGCAATGCAATTGTTGTTGAGGCTGTGCCACAGTGCGATTGTTGTCGATGCTGTGCTGCAATGCGATTGTTGTCGAGGCTGTGCTGCGGTGCCATTGTTATCGAGGCTGTGTGTGTGTGCGCGATTGTTATTGAGGCTGTGCGGGAGTGTGATTGTTGTCGAGGCTGTGCCGCAGTGCGATTGTTGTCGAGGCTGTGCCGCAGTCCGATTGTTATCGAGGCTGTGCTGCAGTACGATTGTTGCCGAGGCTGTGCCACAGTGCGATTGTTATCGAGTCTGTCCCGCAGTGCGATTGTTGTCGTGATTGTGCTGCAGTGCAATTGTTGTCAAAGCTGTGCGACAGTCCTATTGTTGTCGAGGCCGTGCTGCAGTGCAATCGTTGTTGAGGCTGTGCCACAGTGCGATTGTTGTCGGGGGTTTGCCACAGTGCGATTGTTGTCGGGAATGTGCCATAGTGCGATTGTTGTCTGGGCTGAGCTGCAGTGCGATTGTTTTCGAGGTTGTGCTGCAGTGTGATTGTTGTCAAGACTGTGCCACAGTGCAATTGTTATCGAGGCTGTGTGTGTGTGCGATAGGTATCGAGGCTGTGCCACAGTGCAATTGTTGTCGAGGCTGTGCCGCAGTGCGATTCTTGTCGAGGCAGTGCTGCAGTGCGATTGTTGTCAAGGCTTTGCCACAGTGCGATTGTTATTGAGGCTGTGTCACAGTGCGATTGTTGTTGAGGCTGTGCCGCAGTGCAATTGTTGCCGAGATTGTGCTGCAGTGCAATTGTCGTCAACATTGGGCTGTGCCACAGTGCGATTGTTGTCAGGGCTGTGCCACAGTGCGATTGTTGTCAGGGCTGTGCCACAGTGCGATTGTTGTCGAGGCAGTGCCACAGTGCGATTGTTGCTGATGCTGTGCTGCAGTACGATTGTTGTCGGGGCTGTGCCGCAGTGCGATTGTTGTCGAGGTTGTGCCGCAGTGCGATTGTTATTGAGGCTGTGTGTGTGTGCAATTGTTGTCGAGGCAGTGCCACAGTACGATTGTTGTCGAGGCAATGCCACAGTGCGATTGTTGTCAAGGCTGTGCCACAGTGCGATTGTTGTCGAGGCTGTGCAACAGTGCGATTGTTGTCGAGGCTGTGCCGCAGTGCGATAGTTGTCTTGGCTGTGCCACAGTGCGATTGTTATTGAGGCAGTGCTGCAGTGCGATTGTTGTTGAGGCTGTGTGGGAATGCGATTGTTGTCGAGGCTGTGCTGCAGTGCGATTGTTGTCGAGATTGTGCCGCAGTGCGATTGTTATTGAGGCTGTGTGTGTGTGCAATTGTTGTCGAGGCAGTGCCACAGTACGATTGTTGTCGAGGCAATGCCACAGTGCGATTGTTGTCAAGGCTGTGCCACAGTGCGATTGTTGTCAGGGCTGTGCCACAGTGCGATTGTTGTCGAGGCTGTGCGGGAGTGTGATTGTTGTCGAGGCTGTGCGGGAGTGCGATTGTTGTCGAGGCTGTGCAACAGTGCGATTGTTGTCGAGGCTGTGCCGAAGTGCAATTGTTATCAACATTGTGTCACAGTGCGATTGTTGTCGCTATTGTGCTGCAGTGCAATTGTAGTCGACATTGTGTCGCAGTGCGATTGTTGTCGAGACTGTGCCACAGTCCGATTGTTATCGAGGCTGTGCTGCAGTACGATTGTTGCCGAGGCTGTGCCACAGTACGATTGTTGTCGGGGGTTTGCCACAATGCGATTGTTGTCGAGACTGTGCCATAGTGCGATTGTTGACTGGGCTAAGCTGCAGTGCAATTGTTGTCGAGGCTGTTGCGCAGTGTGATTGTTGTAGAGATTGTGTTGCTGTGCGATTGTTGTTGAGGCTGTGCCAAAGTGCGATTGTTGTCGAGGCTGTGCCGCAGTGCGATAGTTGTCTTGGCTGTGCCACAGTGCGATTGTTATCAAGGCTGTGCCACAGTGCGATTGTTGTCGAGGCTGTGCCGCAGTGTGATTGTTGTCGAGATTGTGTTGCCATGCAATTGTTGTTGAGGCTGTGCCATAGTGCGATTGTTGTCTGGGCTGAGCTGCAGTGCGATTGTTTTCGAGGTTGTGCTGCAGTGTGATTGTTGTCAAGACTGTGCCACAGTGCGATTGTTATCGAGGCTGTGTGTGTGTGCGATAGGTATCGAGGCTGTGCCGCAGTGCGATTCTTGTCGAGGCAGTGCTGCAGTGCGATTGTTGTCAAGGCTGTGGCACAGTGCGATTGTTGTTGAGGCTGTGCAGCAGTGCAATTGTTGTCGAGATTGTGCTGCAGTGCAATTGTAGTCAACATTGTGTCGCAGTGCGATAGTTGTCGAGTCTGTGCCACAGTCCGATTGTTATCGAGGCAGTGCTGCAGTACGATTGTTATCGAGGCTGTGCTGCAGTGCAATTGTCGTCCTGGCTGTGCTGCAGCGTGATTGTTATCGAGGCTGTGCTGCAGTACGATTGTTGTCGAGGCTGTGCTGCAGTGAGATTGTTATCCTGGCTGTGCCACAGTGCGATTGTTATCATGGCTGTGCCACAGTGCGATTGTTATTGAGGCTGTGTGTGTGTGCGATAGGTATCGAGGCTGTGCC
>NC_057743.1:23724936-23733162 GCF_004010195.1 Chiloscyllium plagiosum | reverse complement strand
CCACAGTGCGATTGTTGTCGAGGCTGTGCCACAGTCCGATTGTTATCGAGGCTGTGCTGCAGTGCGATTATTGTCGAGGCTGTGCCACAGTGCGAGTGTTGTTGAGGCTGTGCCACAGTGCGATTGTTGTCAAGGCTGTGCCATGGTGCGATTGTTGTCAGGGCTGTGCCACAGTGCGATAGTTCTGAAGGCTGTGCTACAGTGCGATTGTTGTCAAGGTGGTGCTGCAGTGCGATTGTTGTCGGGGCTGTGCAACAGTGCGATTGTTGTCGAGGCTGTGCTGCAGTGCGATTGTTGTGGAGGCTGTGCCACAGTGCGATCGTTGTCGAGGCTGTGCTGCAGTGCGATTGTTGTCAAGGCTGTGCCACAGTGCGAATGTTTTCGAGGCTGTGCGCAGTGCGATTGTTGTGGAGGCTGTGCCACAGTGCGATTGTTGTCGAGGCTGTGGCGATTGTTGTCAAGGCTGTACCACAGTGCGATTGTTGTCGAGGCTGTGCCGCAGTGCGATTGTCATCGAGGCTGTGCCACAGTGCGATTGTTGTTGAGGCTATGTGGGAGTGCGATTGTCGTCGAGGCTGTGCCACAGTGTGATTGTCCTGCAGATAATAGACTGGCATTTGGGAGTTAGAAGGGTAGATTCTTGAATCAGAATTCTCAGTCTCTGGCCTGCTTTTATAGACCGGATTTACCTGTATGTGTCCAGTCCAACCCAGATTTTTGCCAACGGTGATACCCCAAGATGTTGATTGTCGATGATTTGATGATTATGATGCAATTAAATGGGGAGGAGGGTTTGTTAGATCCTCCCATATTGGAGATGGTAATTGACTTGTTCTTGTGCAATTGATTGTTGGTGCGGAGGGTGTGTGAATAGTGCAAGAATGATTGGAGAATGGGATTAATAGATATTGGGTTCACGTTGCAAGTTCTATATGACTACAGTTTGTCTCTTCCATTCGTGCTGACAGATGTGAAATGGCATGGAATTGGATGTGCATGTCCTAGTTCGTACTTTCATCGGTCACTGACCCCAGGGGAATTCTGCAGCAGGAGCTGGCAAAAGTGCATGTTGTCTGGGGCCAGTCAGGGGGTTGATAGATCGTGGCCTGAGGGTGTGTTTGTATTGATCAGCACTCTGATCTCTTTATTAGCTTAACGTGGGGAGAGGAAACACACTCTCTCGCTCCAGCTCTAATTACATTCTCTGATCTGACTCTGCAGCAAAACCTGGCAGTGAGCTGAAAGTGGAACAGTCGGTTAAGGAGATAAAATCTTTGAGTTTACCCATCTTGCGGCCTTCGGCAGCCAATCCCACATTTATCTGCACCCCACCAATGGACCGAACAGAGCACCCTCTGCAGGGGCGAGATGCAGCGGATATAGGGGTGAGATATTCTCTTTTTTTCATATTTTTACAGGTTTCTGGATATCACCAATCACTCCAACGACAGAGGCTCAGAGGTGGCTTAAATGGAAAAACTGTGATTGGCTGCTCATTAATATGGAGTAAGTGAGCCTGTCTGACCCGGGTTTACTGTGCCATGAGCTGCTAGACTCAGTCTGCAAGTCTCCAGACTGTAGACTGTAGACTGTATCTGTAAGACCGCTAGACTGAGAGACTCTAGCATGCCGACTATGACTTTGACAGTCTAGACTGTAGACCGTATCAGTGAGACAACGCCTGTAAACTTCCAGACTGGAGACTGTGCCTATACAATTCTCGCCTGTGAGACTCAACTATGAAGGCTGTGCATGTTGGATTCTAGAGTGTGCCACATGCCCATGGCAGTATTACCGGAGTTGGGGACAGTCCTTTCCTACAGCAGAATGGGTATAATTGCAGTATGTCCCTTCAAGGGCCTGGCAATTCCATGGAAGCCTGACCAGAGCTGAATGCATGAATTGTTAAACCAGTTAATTATTCACAGCCCTGTCATATTTAAAACTTTGGTACACTCCAGTTACTATGGTTATAAGTTCTGGCTGTTGTTGATCAGTCCGAGAGCCTGGACTTTTCTCATTCTTTCACTCATTGTCCCCTCCTTCACCCTCTCCTACCTCTCCCCAAACTCCATCTGCAATTATCCCCTTCAGCCTTCAAAATTCCTCTCTAACCTCAACGTTCTCTCCCTTTGCAACACACAAACCACTCCCTTAATATTTTTTGATCCCAGATGACTGCGGGCTGGTTGTGGCGGGCCTTCTCCTCCTGGTTTGGTCCGACTGTGTGGTTTCCCCCCGGCAGGGGGGCAGCTGAGTGTCAGTAATGTTGGATAGGATTGAAGTTACCCACAGACCAGGCTGGATCAGGGTAACAGATACCCTTCTCTGAAGTTAAAAATCGCACAACACCAGGTTATAGTCCAACAGGTTTATGTGGAAGCACTAGCTTTCGGAGCGCTGCACCTTCATCAGGTGGTTGTCCTTCTCTGAAGGACATACATGAACCAATTGCGTTTTAAAAACAGACCGTTTGATCTTAGATCAAATCTCGGAGTGCTTCAATAGAGTTTGAACTTGTGGCTTGCTAGTTTACTTACACATACCTTCAAACTTTGAACAAATCTCCACATTTTGAGCTGGATTTTGAACAGATTCACATCCCACACGATAGCTGGAAATGGGGCTTCTTGGAAGGTTTACTGGGGGTGAATTTGAAAGAGGAATTCACTAAGGTGAAGGATTTAGGTGGCACTCTGAGGGTTAATGGATGCTGTGGGAAAACCAAGGTGGTTCCCAAGACATGGGAATCCAGGAAGTGTTCACATGAAAGCTGCCCTTTGCCCTGTCATTACCCACGACTGATTAACCTGGCATGCAAATCACACCTCAGTCACCAAACGTAGTGTAAGTGCAGAGTGCTGCTTGACTCAGTGTATGTTGTTGGAGAGGACAGCTGTTATGTTCAGCTTGTATCCCCAAATGTGGCAGCTGCTGGATGGCCAGTCCATGTATTTATGTGACAGCAGTTTTATATATCTCAGCCCACCCTGTGACAACACTGAGTCTCAGCTCGCACTGCCGGCTATCAGGCACACCGAGGAGCTAGTATTACGTGGTCTAGTGGCAGCAAAGGTTCAGCAATACAATGCCAAGTCCAAGATCATTGCTGCAAGGATGCTGCCAACCGACCTACAGGGGAATTCACTCAGCCCAACATCCAACCTGAATTCCTCAGCCAAAGTGGGATACAGCAGCAAAGGAAATCAGGTAAAACGAAACACTGGCTGCTCCCCCAGCGATGGGCAATGGCAAGTGTGGGGGGATACAAGGACCCAATTGTCTTCTGTGCTGAGACGAGTTATACTGAACATGCAAAGGCCATTGGTTTGATCTCAGCTGGGGTATTGGGTACAGGTCTGGATGCCAATATAAATGCATTGGAAGGAATGCAGACAGTGAAAGTCTTTTTCCTAGGATGATGATGTCAGCTTGTACGAGGGGGCATAACTACAAATTGAGGGGTGATAGATTTAAAGCAGATGTCAGAGGCAGGTTCTTTACTCAGAGGGTAGTGAGGGTGTGGAATTCCCTACCTGCCAATGTCGTTAACTCAGCCACATTAGGGAGATTTAAACAATCCTTGGATAAGCATACAGATGATGATGGGATGGGCTTAGATTAGTTCAGCACAGCATCGAGGGCCAAAAGACCTGTTCTGTGCTGTATTGTTCGATGTTCTATGTAGGTGGTTTAGACGAACAGTTCAAGGGAGAGAAACCTCACGTATCGGGATAGATTGGAGGGGTTGGGACTGTTTTCCCTGGAGAGGGTAGAGGGAAGATTGGACAGAGGTTTTCAGAACAACGAGGTGTTGACACAGGTAGGGAGAAACTGTTCCCACCCACAGAGCGGCTGAGAACTAGAGGGCACAGTTTGTAAGTGTTTTGCAAAAGAAACAAATGTGATGTAAGAAAAGAATCTTTCCACACACTGAATGGGTTGGAAGGAGTTGTCTGGAAGTGAGGTAGGAGTAGGGTTCAACTGAGATATTCAAGATGCCACTGGATTGTTATTTAAATAGGAACAATGTACAGAATTGTGGGAAAAGAGCACTAATTCAGAATGCTTGGAGAGCTGTGGTAGATCGGATGGCCTGAATGGCCTCCCTGTGCATGGTGCCAATTCCGAGTGCAGGAGAAAGAGCATCTGATCCATCCTTTCATTTACTTATTCGTTCATTCATGGGATGTCATTGGCTGGCATTCTCTAACTGCCCTTGGGAAGGTGGTGATACAGTCCGGAGGGCTCAAAGAACAGAGTTCCAAGACTTAAGGATAGACTGGATCGAAAAGTTGAAGTTCTAAATTGGAGGAAGGCCAATTTGACGGTATTAGGCAAGAACTTTCAAAAGCTGACGGGGGCAGACGTTCACAGGTAAAGGGACGGCTGGAAAATGGGAAGCCTTCAGAAATTAGGTAACAAGAGTCCAGAGAAAGTATATTCCTGTCAGGGTGAAAGGCAAGGCTGGTAGGTATAAGGAATGCTGGATTACTAGAGGAATTGAGGTTTTGGTTAAGAAAAAGAAGGAAGCATATGTCAGGTATAGACAGCAGAGATAAAGTGAATCCCTAGAAGAGTATAAAGGCAGTAGGAGTATACCTAAGAGGGAAATCAGGATGGCATAAAGGGGACATGAGATAGCTTTGGCAAATTGGGTTAAGGAGAATCCAAAGGAATTTGATAAATATTTTAAGGACAAAGGGTAACTAGGGAGAGAATAGGGCAGCCTATGTGTGGAACCACAGGAGATGGAGAAGATACTAAACAAGTATTTTGCATCAGTGTTTACTGTGGAGAAGGACATGAAAGATATAGAATGTGGGAAAATAAAAGCTGACATCTTGAAGTATTACAGAGGAGGTGGTGCTGGATGTCTTATAACGCATAAAAGTGAGTAAATCCCCAGGACCTGGTCAGGTGTACCCTAGAACTCTGTGGGAAGCTTGAGAAGTGATTGCTGGACCCCCTGCTGAGATATTTGTATCATCGATAGTGACAGGTGAGGTGCCAGAAGACTGGAGGTTGGCAAACGTGGTGCCACTGTTTAAGAAAGGTAGTAAGGACAAGCCAGGGAACTATAGACCAGTGAGCCTGATATCAGTGGGGGGCATATTGTTGGAGGGAATTCTGAGGGACAGGATTTACATGCATTTGGAAAGGCAAGGACTGATTCAGGACATTGAACATGTCTTTGCACGTGGGAAATCATGTCTCACAAATTTGATTGAGTTTTTTGAAGAAATAACGAAGAGGATTGATAAGGGCAGAGCAGTGGACATGATCTATATGGACTTCAGTAAAGCATTTGACAAGGTTCCTCTTGGAAGATTGGTTAGCAAGGTTAGATCTCATGGAATACAGAGAGAACCAGCCATTTGGATACAGAACTGGTTTGAAGAAAGAAGACAGAGGGTGGTGGTGGAGGGTTCTTTTCACACAGGAGGCCTGTGACCAGTGGAGTGCCACAAGGATCGGTGCTGGGTCCACTGTTTTATTTAAGTGAATGATTTAGATATGAACATGAGGTATAGTTAGTAAGTTTGCAAATTATACCAAAATTGGAGGTGTAGCGGATAGTGAAGGTTATCTCATAGTACAACGGGATCTCGATCACATGGGCCAATGGGTTGAGAAGTGGCAGATGGAGTTGAATAAAGATAAATGTGAGGTGCTGCATTTTGGAAAGGCAAACCAAAGCAGGACTTACACACTTAATGGATAATGTCCTGGGGCTTGTTGCTGAACAAAGAGACCTTGGAGTGCAGGTTCATAGCTCCTTGAAAGTGGAGTTGCAGGTAGATAGGATAATGAAGAAGATACTTGGTATGCTTTCTTTATTGGACAGAGCATTGAACATAGGAGTTGGGAGGTCATGTTGTGGCTGTACAGGATATTGGTTAGGCCACTTTTGGAATATTGCGTGCAATTCTGGACTCCCCCCTATTGGAAGAATGTTGTGAAACATGAAAGGATCAGAAAATATTTACAAGGATGTTGCCAGGGTTGGAGAATCTGAGCTATAGGGAGTGGCTGAATAGGCTGGCGCTGTTTTCCCTGGAGTGTCGGAGGCTGAGGGGTGGCCTTATAGAGGTTTACAAAATTATGAGAGGCATGGATAGGATAAACAAACAAGGTCTTTTCCCTGGAGTGGGAAAGTCCAGAACTAGAGGGCATAGGTTTAGGGTGAGAGAGGAAAGATTTAAAAGCGACCTAAGGGGCAATGTTTTCACGCAGACGGTGGTACGTGTTTGGAATGAGCTGCCAGAGGAAGTGGTGGAGGCTGGTACAATTGCAACATTTAAAAGGCATCTGGATGGGTATATGAATAGGAAGGGTTTAGAGGGCTAGGGGCCAAGTGCTGGCAAGTGGGACTAGATTGGGTTGGGATATCTGGTCGGCATGGACAGGTTGGACCGAAGGGTCTGTTTCCATGCCGTACATCTCTATGACTGTGACCTACCCAGCATTAGAACAGTACTGACTTACAGAATAGAGCCCTAACAGAAAATAGAAACAATTCCTAGTGCTTTAAACAAATGTAAATTGGAGAGATGTCAAACAATAAAGAACATTATGGAACGCTATTTATGAGTAATCTCAGGCATGATGTGGTAAGTGTAACTTGCTCAGAAGGAACAGCTGACTTTGGACTTTTGGCTCATGTTACATAGTTTCTACAGAGTGGTAATCCCTTTTGTCTAACACTTACAAAACTAACTATTGGGCAAATTCACCTCTGACCATCGACTCACTGTTCCCTGTTCACTCACTAAGATTTTTTTTTCTCTGTGACATTCCTACAACTGGTTTGTGATGGATATCTGAAAGATAACAGTGATTAACCTTTAACAAACACTGAAGAAGAACCATATCGGACTCGAAATGTTTCTCTCTCTGTAGATGCTGACAAATCTGCTGAGTTTCTCCAGCACTCTCTGAGTTTGTTACCGATTTCCAGCATCAGCAGTATTTTAATTTGATTCGAGTGATTAACACTTATTCCTCTGGGTTCTCCTGGAGCTGCAAGTGTCCACGTTGGACTTCCATGGAGCACTGTCCTGGGTTTAACCCCTGCAACACTATTGTCCATTTTCTCCCCTTCCATTGCCTCCTGAGGGTGTAGAGACCTGGCTGTGCAAAGGACCTGGGTTTCAGGCTCAGACACCCTGAGGTACCTCATCTGATGTGAGGAGCATAAGATTTTTGAATAATCTAATGAAAAGTATAGTGGTCAGGGAGTAGCCCTTTGCATCGTGCTAATACATTGACCAACTTGGTACATACATACTCGGGGTAGGAGTAGGCCCTTAAGCCTGCTCCACCAAATATTATCATCATGGCTGGTCTGATCACTGCACATTCAGGCCCACCCAGAATAATCTTTCACCCTGTTGCTTATCAAGAGTCTATCTCCCAGTTTACCCTCTCTGTCCCTAAGCTAACCCCATCTCTCTTTCTCAAGCTCTCCCTTTCTCAAGTTAACTCACTCTCTCTCCATGAGCTAACCCTTTCTCTCTCTCCTTACAATTAAATCTCTCTGTGAGCTAACCATCTCTCAAACTAACTCTCTCTCTCTGCTGACCCTGCCTCCTCCGTCTCCAATTAACTTTCTGTCAGAGTTAACCCTCTCTCTCCAATTAATAACCTCTCTCTGAGCGAGCTCCTCATCCATCTCTCTCTCAGAGCTAACTCTCTCTCTCTCTAATTAATATCCTGACTCTCTTACCTAGCTCCCTCTCTCTCCCCTCTCTCTCTGAGCTAGCTCCCTCTCTCTCTGAACTAACCCTCTCTCTCTGAACTAATTCCCCTTCTCTCTGATCTAACACTTTCTCTGTCTGTCTGTCTCTCTCTCTCTCTCTCTCAAGCTAACCCTTTCTCTCACTCTTTCTGAAGTAAACCTCTCTCTTGAGCTAATCTTCTCTGTTTGTCTCTCTCGCTCTCTCTCTTTGAACTAATTCCCTCTCTCTGAGCTAACCCTTTCTTTCTGAGCTAACCCTCTCTCTCTTTCTCTCTCTCTCTGACCTAACCCTCTCTCTTGAGGTAACCCTGTCTGTCTGTCTGTTTGTCTGTCTCTCTCTCTCTCTGAACTAATCCCCTCTCTCTCCGTGAGCTAACTCTCTCTCTCCCTTTTTATCTGAACGAACCTCCACCCTTCTTTCCAAGCTAACCCTCCCTCTCTCTCTCTGAGCTATCCCTTTCTCTCTCTCCCCCCTCTCTCTCTGA
>NC_057743.1:23657719-23724596 GCF_004010195.1 Chiloscyllium plagiosum | reverse complement strand
TCTCCCCCCCCCCCCCCCCCCCCCCTTTCTCTCTGAGCTAACCTGCACTAATTCTCACTCTGTGCTGGGAGGATGTTTAGAAGGGGAAATGTGATGTGTGCAGTGTTCCTGCTGAGTGAGGTTTTCGGAGTCTGGAGGCAGCTGTCCTGTTGGGGGATTGATAGGATCGACCTGATTAGGAATTAAGGTTTCTCCTGCTGGCTAGCTCCTCCCCCTCCTGATAAGATCCATTTGGCAGCATTTAGGGACAGAGCTGCCCACAGATGCTTCATCAGCTCCACAGAGACCTGTCTCCCTCTGCCTGTAGTGGCAGTGGTGTTCTGGTAGAGGATAGATTCCTGGTTTGGAATTGCGAGTAACTGTTCTCCCTTGTGCTCCTGGCTTGGTCCCTCCATCTCACTGCACCTCCGACCTCTGATCCAAGATGGAGGACTGCTCGGGCCCTGGTGCTGTCGAGCTGCTCAGAGTGTCAGTGTGGCCACACTGGGATTCTATCCATGAGGGCACTAACCTTGCAATTGATCCGACAGATTTCCAGGTGAGGAGTTGTGATACATTGTGGAAGGGAGTGTGTGGCGTGATATGATCTGAGGCAGGGAATAGAGGTACTGGCTGTGGAACACTAAACTGATTGGCTGCAATTGAATTTGAATTTTACAGAGCAATATAGATATGTGATCTTCGATTATAAGAGCAGGAAGGTTATGTTGGAGCTGTACAAAACATTGGTTAGGCCCTAGCTGCAATACTGTGTGCAGTTCTGTTCATTACACAATAGGAAGGATGTGATGGCACTGGAAGGGGTGCAGAGGAGATTCACCAGGATGCTGCCTGGGATGGAGCACTTTAGCTCAGGATAAACTCAGGTTGTTTTCTTTGGAATAGAGAAGGCTGACGGAGCTCTGTCTGGGGTGTCATAAGATTATGAGGGGCATGAACAGGGTGGATGGGCCACGCTGTTCCCCTCCATTGAGGGCCATAATTTTAAGGTGAAAGGCAGGAGGGTTAGAGGGGATTTGACAAAACATGCTTTCACCCAGAGGGTGATGGGAATCTGGAATGCACTGCCTGGGAGGGTAGTAGAGGCAGGAAACCTCAATACCTTTAAAAGGTATCTGGATGAGCACTTACAATATCATAACATTCAAGGCTATGGCCAAATGCTGGGAAGTGAGATTATGTAGATAGACAATTTTTTTTGTAGATGCAGACTCGATTGGCCAAAGGTCCTCTTCTGTACTGTATGACTATGACTTAAAAGATAGTACCCAAGCCTCAAACCCCATAGCGCATCTCAGATCCTGGCAACCTTGTGGGCAGTGGGAAGTTTGGGTGTCTCTTCTAAGAATAGAATGGTCTCTAAATGTTCAGCTGAGGCAGGAGGTCAACAAGGGGCCAGGAACACAGCTCCGAAGGAGTTGGGGACTGGAAATGGGAGGAGGGCCATAAAAGCCAGTTGTGAGGCACAGGGCCAGGAGCTCAGGCCAATCACTGGGATTTGTAATTTCAGAATCACTTGGAGAATATGAACTTTCATAAGGCTGTCATCTGCTGACCTTCGAGCAGCAGGGAATACTGAATGAGAGAGGGAGAGACCAGACGGTGGATGAGAAATGAACCTCAGTAGCCGCTGCACTCATTGATTAAATTAACAGAACCCAATTTACTTCTATTGTCCAGCGTCTGCCAGTGTAAATAAGGGCACTGATAACCTATCTCGACCACTCGCTCACGCTGCTAGCTATCTGATTAGAAGACCAGGTAAAGTTGGGAGCTAATAGGCTCCATCAATCAGTATGTGTGCTGTGATAAACAGGACAGGGTCATAGGAGCAATAGTTTAGCTGTTTCCTGACATTGCTTCCCCTGACGCCATTGATCCTCTGATGTGCGTAGGATTTATTCTCAGCTTGGCTTTGGGCCTAAGGCAGTAAACAATGTCTCATACTAATTACTGATCCAGATTCTAATGAAATCCCTTTCTCAGCACCATGCAAACAGCTTGATCCAATTATCATCCGAGATATAAGTGGATCCTTCACCATTCCATTATTTGAAGGTCTTTTTGCTCCAGCATCTCAGTCAAAATGCCTGTACTGATTGTAATGAGATCAGCCAGCTGAACCTCATAGAATATGAGTTCCTGATTGGGGCTGTTAACCAGGACCAATCAGTGAGCCCTGGCTGACAGGTGTAAACAGGAGCATCAGAGGTTCTGTTCACTCTGAGAGCTGGCTCTGAGAAAGTTGGGCCAGTGTCACGTACTATGCACATGTAAATAAAGATTGACTTGGTGGCAGGATACCTGCCTCGGTGGAGTTATTTCAGTAATGATGAGAGG
This sequence comes from Chiloscyllium plagiosum, assembly GCF_004010195.1. Taxonomy (NCBI): domain Eukaryota; kingdom Metazoa; phylum Chordata; class Chondrichthyes; order Orectolobiformes; family Hemiscylliidae; genus Chiloscyllium; species Chiloscyllium plagiosum. The sequence goes on along the minus strand of NC_057743.1, from coordinate 23,722,256 downwards.
GAAGAGCATACTGCTAAAGAAATTTGCTCTCTTTGAGTTGGAGTAAGCATTTCTGGCATTATGCCGTTATTTGGGAAGCTTGACTCGTTTGAAACTGCTCTCAAAGACTGGGCCGAGAATGTGGAAAGAATGTGTGATTCTTTTCTGGGTAAATGACATTGGGACAAATGAAAAGTAACGAGTAATTGTCCTGACAGCTGGTTCTACCCGCAGCTTTTTCGGTTATAAGAGGCCTAACTTTCCCTGAGACACCAGATATGAAAACCTTTCGAGTTGACAGATGCAGTAAAGGAATATTACAAACCCCTCACCTCCTTGGCAATTCAAGAAGCAGAGGGACCTGTATCAGGATTTTTGACTCGGTTAAGATGACTGGCTGAGGCATGTGACTTTGGTTTAAACCTTAATGAGATCCTAAGAGAGCGTTTAGTATGTGGGATCAATGATGTAACTTTGCAAAAAACACCTACTAGCTAAAGCCCTGCTAGACTTCAAACAGGCAGTATAACTGGCTTTATCATTAGAAAATGTGGCAAGTGGAGCATATAAGTTACAGGGTATGCCGATGGAAGTGGACAGCCTCGCCAAGCCAACTGAGCTTGGGGATCACCACTTGAGTGAAGACAGTTGCATAGCCTGAACAGAGGGACTCTAAGTCAGCCCAAAATCCTAAAACAAAGCCAAGCCTCGAGCAATATCTGGGCTGGCAAGCTATTGTAGTTGCTGCTGGTTTGTGGATTTGAGACAGCAAAAGGGTCCCATTACACCTAAATTGAGTAAGAGAACTCATTAGGCCGGTATTGAGGAGAGTGCACACCCTGAAAAGCCGACCTACATCTGGTTTAGAACAGTTAAATTGCTTAACAACATCCAAGTGGGAACCAATCAAGATAAACGCCTGGTTATATGGTCACCTAGTTCTAATGGAGGTTGATAGTAGCACAGCAACATCAGTGATTGCAGAATCAGTCTTTAACAAAACTCACTCTGGACTCCAACCCTTAAGTTTGCACAGGCACTCAGCTGGACTGAGAACCTGTACCAGGGAACTTTTACAGATTAAGGGTAAAACTTTGTTTCTGGTCTCTTATGAGAAGCAACAGATTGTAGTAAAAGGCCTGGGCCCAAGCTTGAGAAAAATTCACATCGAGAGTGTGGTGCTGGAAAAACACAGCAGGTCAGGCAGCATCCAAGGAGCAGGAAAATCGATGTTTCGGGCAAAAGCCCTATATCAGCAATGTCAGTTCTCCTGCTCCTTGGATGCTGCCTGACCTGCTGTGCTTTTCCAGCAACACACGCTCAACTCTAATCTCCAGCATCTGCAGTCCTCACTTCTGCCTGAGGAAAAAATCACCTAGATCGGCTCAACATTTTTCAATTAGAAAGTGGCTGCCTGAGTGAAGTCCTAATTAAAAACCCAGATGTTTTTCAGAAATGTCTAGGGATCACCAAAGTAGCCGACATCACCTTGCATGTTGACCAGGAAGCAATTCCACAATATGCAAGGCCCGCCCAGTGCCATTGTAGGCACAGGTAGAGGCAGAAATCACGAGACTGGAACGCAAAGGAATCATCAAACCAGTATAGTTTACAGAATGGGCAGCACAGATCATATCGATTGTGAAGCCTGACGGATCAGTTTGCCTTTGTGGGGATTTTAAACAAACAGTAAACAGCTTCTTGAAGCTGGATAAATATCCAGTTTCTTACTATGTGCAAAGCTAATGGGGGGATGTTGGACTGAGAGATCCAGAGCCTGGTTTTCATGATGTGGAGACACGAGTTCAAATCCCACCTTCACAGCTGGGAAATTTTACTCGAAGTAAATTAATTTTGATCGCTGACTCTGAGCGAACTGGATCAGACTTTCCACTTGTAAGTAAAGGGGGACTTGGTGGCAGGATACCAGGCTCTAGGGGGTTATTTCAATGCCTATTCCTCAAACTGGCAAGTGGAAGGCTTTTCATAGAGTCATACAGCACAGAAACAGATCCTTCGGTCTAACTCATCCATGCCAGCCAAGTTTCCCAAACTAAACTAGTCCCATTTTCCTGCATCTGGCCCATTTCTCTCTAAACCTTCCCGTCCAAATGTCTTTTAAATGTTGTAATTATACCTGCATGTATAATTACATGAGGGTATAATTACAACTTGCTCTGGCAGCTAATTTCACACATGAACCACCCTCTGCATGAGAAAGATTATCCCTCAGGTCCCTTTTAAATCTCTCTCCTCTCACCTTCAAAATATACCCCCAAGTTTTGAACTCACCCACCCTGAACAAAAGACCTTTATATTTACCTTTACCTTATCTATGCCCTGTGAGACTTTATAAACCTCTACAAGATCACCTCTCAACCTCCTACGCTCCAGTGAAAAAAGTCACAGCCTGTCCAGCCTATTCTTATAAACCAAACCCTCCAGTCCTGGCAACAATCCGGTAAGTCTTTTCTGAACCCTCTCCAGTTTAATATATCCTTCCTGTAGCAGGGCAACCAGAACTGTACACAGTACTCCAACAGTGGCCTCACCAAAGCCTATACACCTTCAACATGACATCCCAACTCTTATACTCAATGGTCTGAGCAATGAAGCCAAGCTTTGTGAAAGACTTTTTAACCATCCTGACTACCTGTAATGCAATTTTCAAAAAACTATGTACCTGTCTGTCTGTTCAACAATACCACCCAAGGCCCTAACATTAACTATATAACTCCTGCCGTGCTTTCTTTTACCAAAATGCAACATCTTTCATTTATCCAAATTAAATGTCCTAGCCAGAGCTCAGCTAGTAACACTTTTCCCTCTAAGTTAGAAGTCGGAGGGGTCAAGGATAGAAGCAGGGAACTCTCAGTTGACAGCCCAGTGCAGTACCAGGGGAGAACTGCACTGTCAGAGGTTCATCTTTTGGATCAGATTGCAGACTCCACTAAATCATTCCTGCCCAGAACCCACCTATTTCCTGGATTTGAGAATCAGAAATCAGATGATGTCCACTCTGAGGGCAGTACAAACCATCAGTGACTGCAGCCCTGAATGTCCACCCAGTACAACCTGGCTGTATTTGGGGTAATGCTGGATCTTGAACTTCCCATCTTGTCCTGAACAGGAAGATCTGTATTTAATTTGATCCTCTTGGAAACGAACCAAATTTCTTCACATCAAGTTAATTACTTTGCAGTGTAGTCATTCGCTAATTTTGTGTCTGTTGTAATCCCAGGTCTGAACAGATAATTAATTATGGAGCTATTAAAGATGTATGCTCTTCTCCTGAAGGTGCTCACTCTCACTGGGCTCTCTCATCAGTTGTTTTTCTGAGAATCTGAGAATTTTGAGTGCAGTTTATTAGTGAAATAGATTTCTGAATCGAATTATTCAGAATTGCCAGCTTCCATGAGATTAGGAGGAAGCTTGAGATTGGTCCACTATTTGGAAGGAACGCTGTTGAAGGTTTATGGCTCCCTGTTACAGCCTGTACTGAGGCTCATAAAACATTGCATAGGCATTTATTACAACTAAGCTTAACCATGTCCCAGTGCCAATTAACCTGTTGTAATCTCTGTTTTGTGAAGAACAGTCTGGATCCTCTCACTATCCTATGTTGTACTCATTGTGTCCATTAACCATCTAATTCCCCTTCACCCATCCTGTGTCTCTGCCTCATTGTCCTTTCACCTCTCTAACTTCCTCACTCTCTGTCTGGCTCCCCCGACCCGCTTCTCTCCTTGCTCTGCATGTCAACCGGATTCTCACTCACTTTGGCTGGTTTGTGTTTTTCAGACCGTGGGCAGGCGGAGGAAGAATATGATGGAGTTCCTGGGGGAGTCCACTCTGCCATTGCCGGATTCCCTCTCCCCACTCAGCTCCTCGCTGCCCAGCGGTGGGGCCGACAGTTGGAAGAATCGAGCTGCCAGTCGCTTCAGTGGGTTATTTAGTTCTGGTGCTGGCATGGGACCCTTTGGCCGGGTAGGTGATGACCAAGCCAGCGCCCCACTCCTGCCACCAACTGACCATTCTCCATAACTCCAGGAGTAGTCACCCTGACAGGGAGGCAGAGTGGAAGAAGGTTCAGGTTAGGGGGATGTGGAATTCGAGGGAGGGGTAGGGATGAGAGAGGTTGTACCAAGTGTAAATGTTTGTTTTCTGCAGTATAAGAGTCAACTTGTGTTAGTGAGTAGCCCACAGATGGCTGCCGTCTGGACTCAGTGAGCCCTGGCCTACATTAACCATATTGAGCAAGGCCTGCAGTCGGCAGTAAATGGGGAGTGAGGTGTGAGCTGTTGATAGAAGGTTTAGCTGGGAGCGATGGAGCCTCTCTGGGCTGTGTTCTGGAGCTCAGAGCCCTCCCATCGTGTGTCGCAGGCAGTGGGTGAGCTGCAGCTGGCAGAGTGTGATTGATCAGGGATCGGAGGGTTTTGGATTCCATTCTCTATTCTATGGTTTCTGTGGTTTATGTAACCCCAGGTGGGGTGTCGAGCTGACAGAGAAACAGAAAGAATCCACAGGACATCGGCCCAAGTGACAAACAGCTGTGCACTCGACCTCACATGATGAAGGGGGGAGCCACAGAATAAACCCAGTGGGGAGTAAGGGAGACCACCCACTCATCCTGAGGCATGATCACATCTCCATGCGGTGGGGGGCATCTGCATTCCTGTTATTGACACCATTGCTATGGATATCTCAAGTAGCTTTTGTTCATTAACCTGAAGTTTAGATTTCAGGGTATCATTAAGAGCTTGTGCTGGGGCCCAGATTCCAGTCCAGTATGAGACTAAAGCATCCACAAATTGGCAGGGTCCCAAGCACCAGCAGCCTCTTCCTGTTCAGTAAGTTGATACACTGAATGAACTCAGTAATCAGTGGGCTAGAGAGAGGGGAAATCAGTCCAGTTCCTGCTCCTGATCACGGTCCAGTGACCCCTGGGTTAGAGCGAGGGAAATTAGCCCAGTTCCTGCTCCTGATCAAAACCGAAAGAACTGTGGATGCTGTTAATCGGAAACAAAGACAGAAGTTGCTGGAAAAGCTCAGTAGGTCTGGCAGAATCTGTGTTAATCAGAGTTAACGTCTGAGGATGGGTCACTTGACCCTAAATGTTACCTGTGATTTCTCTGCACAGATGCTGCCAGACCTGCTGAGCTTTTCCAACAATTTTTGTTTTTATTCCTGCTCCTGATCACTGCTCAGTAACCCCCGATCACTATGTGTGCTGTTCAGATTCAGTAGTGATGCCTCCCATGGTCAACTAGCCCACTGATATCCACTGTCTGGGATCAGATGTTCTTCTAGAGGTACCTGAACCTCAGCATGTTCGCATCTTCAGGGAAAGGGGAAAGTAAGAAGATTGTGTCTCCCAGACTTGAGCAATCTAATGATTATCCCTCCTGTTTTTGTGTCTACAGGAAATGGACAAAATGGACCTGCTGCAGAGTAAGCTTCACACGTACAGCATGTTCGGACTACCCAAGCTGCCAGCGCAACTGCGATTTGACCAGGACTCCTGGGAGGAGGAAGAGACCAGCTTATACCTTGAATCTTCATGGCAGGAAATCATTGAAGCTCCTGAGGTAAAAGTCTTCACTAGATCAGGCAAGACTGGAGCTAGGCTGCCTCACAGCGCAAGGCACCCAGGTTCGATTCCAGCCCCGGGAGACTGTTTGTGTGGAGTTTGCACATTCTCCCCGTGTCTGCGTGGGATTCCTCCGGGTGCTCCGGGTTCTTCCCAAAATCCAAAGATGTGCAGGTTAGGTGAATGGGTTTGGGTGAGTTACTCTTCAGAGGATCGGTGTGGACTTGTTGGGCCAAAGGCCTGTTTCCATACTGTAGGGATTCTACAATACAAGGCCCTTTAGGATGCTGAGAGAAAGTGAGGACTGCTGATGCAGGAGAGTCAGGTTCGAAAAGTGTGACCCTGGAAAAATCCCAGCAGATCAGGCAGCATCCAAATTGATGAAGGGCTTATGCCCAAAATGCCAACTCTTCTGCTCCTCAGATCTGCCTGACCTGCTGTGCTTTTCCAACACCTCACCTTTTGGCCCTTGGGATGCTGGCAGAGTGAATGTTCAATCAAACTTCAAAGCTCTTTAACACTAGAGTAGCAACCCAATCCCTTGCACTTTACAGACCTACCTTCCATGGGCCCGGTCGAATCTCTATTCTCAGTGACCATACTTCCTCTGTGAGCCCAGTGAATGTCAACTGGACATCACAGTAATACTTGATTCTGGTGTGTACGTACACCATTTAGTCAAGGTCACTGGATGGTACCTGGGAAAGGGCCTCCTGACTAATGCAAGATACTGAGGCCAGGTTTCTGCATAGTTTGTACCAGCAACAAGTGAATGAATCCTGCCACAATGGCACTATCCACTCAATTTAACAACTTTTAAAGGTAAAATTAATTATGGCAAACAGCTTTAAAGAATTCTTTGAGTGTGCATTTACTAATTTATTCAGTAATTATCATGATTCATCTGGATTTCTGTGATGTAAATATTTCACTAACAAAATTATACTTTCTACTGTCTGCCTTCATGTGATTTTTTTTTTGTGTGTGTGTTCATTGTGTGGGCCTTTGATTCAAAGCTTGTTGTGGAGAGGCCTTGTAACAAAATAGTGTTTTACTCCTGTCTTTGACAGAGTCCATTCTCTTTAAGAAAAGCCACTTCCTGTTAGATTTGTACTGTCAGATTCAGGCCTCTCTAGAGACCCATTAGATTTGAGTTAATTACAGATTAAAATCACTTCCTCTTTATAACTTTATCGTAATATTCAGCACCACTCACAACTCTTCAGATACTGAAGCTTGGGCTGACAAGTGGTGAGTAACATTTATGCCTCACATCTCCAATAAGAGACAATCTAATCATCACCTTGACATTCAGTGGTGTTACCATCACTGAATCCCCCACTATCAATATCCTTGGGGTTACCATTGACCAGAAAATCAACTGGACTCGCTCCATAAACACAGTAGCCACAAGAGCAGATCAGAGTCTACAACTACTGCAGTGAGTAACTCATCTCCTGACTCCCCAAAGCCTGCACAAGTCAGGAGTGTGGTGGAATACTGCCCTTTTTCCCAAATGGGTGAAGCTCCAACAACACTCAAAAAGCTTGACACTTCCAGGATAAAGCAACCCACCTGATTGGAACCACATTCCCAAGCATCCACTGCCTTCACCACCGATGCTCAGTAGCAGCAGTGTGTACTACCTATAAGTTGCACTGCAGAAATTCACCGGAGATCTTCAGAAAGCACCTTCCAAACCCATGATCACTTCTCTCTAGAAGGACAAGGGCAGCAGATACATGGAACACCACCGCCTGCAAGTTCCCCTTCCAAGCCACTCACTATTCTGACTTGGAGATATATTGCTTTTCCTTCGTGGTCCACCACAGTAGGTGGGTTGCAGCAGTTCAAGAAGGCAGCTAACCACGACCTTCTCAAGGGCAACTAGGGATGGGCAGTAAATGCTGGCCCAGCCAGCAACACCCACATCCCACTAAATAATAAAACAAGCATTTTGAATTCCTCCATTTAGGTGGTGAATGTCATGATGACTCGACAACTCACTGACCTCTTTTCCCTTCCATCTATTCATGTGCGAAATGGGCTTAAGTACAAAGCTCCAGTCTTCCAGCTGACATATCATCCTAATTTCCTTCCATATCCATGACACACCACACAGTTAGCTCTCGTCTCACCGACATTCAGACAGCCCCCCAATTCTCCACCACCCTCACCACCATCCCAATGATTTCATCCACTGTTCCCCCTTCCAATTGCTGGGATACAGATCCCATGGGCAGCAATTCTCTCCTGGATATAGCTCCCACCGACATTGACTATCCATAGAGTACTTGGAAATACTGACTCACCTTAAAGTGCAATCTTCTAGACACTGACTCTCACTGGGGTATAGGTCCCACAGATACTGACTCTCCCTGGGGTATAGCTCCCATACAGATGGACACTCACTGGGGTATAAGTCCCACAGATACTGGCTCTCACTGGGTACAGCTCTCATGCACACTGACTCTTGCTGGGGAACGGCTCCCACCCACACACTGATTCTCTCTGGGGTATAGGTCTCACACATACACTGACTCTCTCGAGGTATAGGTCTGACACACACTGACACTCTCTGGGGTATAGGTCTCACAGGCACTGACTCTCACTGAGGTTTAGGTCTCACGGATGCTGAGTCTCACTGGGGTATAGGTCTCACAGACACTGACTGTCATTGGGGTACAACTTCCACACACACTGACTCTCACTGGGGTACAGCTCCTACACACACTGACTCTCTCTGGGGTATAGGTCTCACACACACTGACTCTCACTGGGGTACAGCTCCTACACACACTGACTCTCATTGGAGTATAGGTCCCACACACACACACACTGACTCTCACTAGGGTATAGGTCCCACACACACACACTGACTCTCACTGGAGTATAGGTCTCACACACACTGACTCCCACTGGGGTACAGCTCCTACACACACTTACTCTCACTGGGGTATAGGTCCCACACACACACACACTGACCCTCACTGGGGTATAGGTCTCACACACACTGACTCTCTCAGGTGTATAGGTCTCACACACACTGACTCCCACTGGGGTACAGCTCCCACACACACTGACTCTCACTGGTGTATAGGTCTCACAGACACAGACTCTCTCTGGGGTATAGGTCCTACAGACACTGACTGTCGCTGGGGTACAACTCCCACACACACTGACTCTCACTGGGGTGTAGGTCTCACAGACACTGCATCTGACTGACATATATGTCTCAAACACACTGATTCTCACTGAGGTATAGGTCTCACACATAATGACGCTCAATGAGGTTTAGGTCTCACAGGTCTCACACACACTGACACTCTGTTGGGTATAGGTCTCACAGGCACTGACTCTCACTGGGGTATAGGTCTCACAGACACTGACTGTCACTGGTGTACAGCTTCCACAGACACTGACTCTCACTGGGGTATAGGTCCCACGGACACTGACTCTTACTGGGGTACTGCTCCTGCACATACTGACTCTCTCTGGTGTATAGGTCCCAGACATACACTGATTCTCACTGGGGTACAGCTCCCACACACACTGACTCTGACTGACGTATATGTCTCACACACACTGACTCTCACTGAGGTATAGGCCTCAGTGGCGCTCAATGAGGTTTAGGTCTCACATGCACTGACTCTCACTGAGGTTTCATTATCACAGACACTGACTCTCACTGAGGCATAGGTCTCACACACACTGACTCTCTCTGGGATTCAGCTCCCACACACACTGACTCTCACTGGAGGATAGGTCTACGGACACTGTCTCTGCGGTATAGGAATCACACACACACTGACTCTCTCTGGGGTATAGGTCCCACACATGCTGACTCTGGGATTCAGCTCCTTCACACACTGACTCTCTCTTGGATATATGTCCCACACACACTGACTCTGCGGTATAGGAACCACACACACACTGACTCTCACTGGTGTATAAGTCTCACATACACTGACTCTCTCTAGGATTCAGGTCCCACACACACTGACTCTCACTGGAGTACAGCTCCCACACGCTGACTCTCACTGGGGTACAGCTCCCACACATGCTGACCCTCACTGGGGTACAACTCCTACACACGCTGACTCACTGGGGTATAGGTCCCACAGACACTGGCTCTCACTGGGGCATAGATCCCATACAAACTGACTCTCTCTGGGGTATAGGTCCCACAGACACTGACTCTCACTCGGGTACAACTCCCACACACGCTGACTGTCACTGGGGTACAGCTCCCACAGACACTGACTCACACTGGGGTATAGGTCCCACAGACACTGACTCTCACTGGGGGACAGCTTCCACACACACTGACTCTCTCTGGGGTATAGGTCCCACACACGCACTGACTCTCACTGGGGAATAGGTCCCACAGACACTGGCTCTCACTGGGATATAGGTCCCACACACACTGACTCTCACTGTGGTATAGGTCCCACAGACACTGGCTGTCATTAGGGTATAAGTCACACACACACAGACTCTCACTGAGGTATATGCCTCACACATACTGGTGCTCAATGAGGTTCAGGTCTCACACTAACTGACTCTCACTGAGGTTTAGGTCTCACACTAATTGACTCTCACTGAGGTATTCGTCTCACATGCACTGACTTCACTGAGGTTTCGGTATTACAGACTCTGATTCTCACTGAGGTATAGATCTCTTACACACTGGCTCTCACTGGGGTATAGATCCCACAGACACTGGCTGTCATTGGGGTATAGATCCCATACACACTGACTCTCACTGAGGTATATGCCTCACACATACTGGTGCTCAATGAGGTTTAGGTCTCACACTAACTGACTCTCACTGAGGTTTAGGTCTCACACTAACTGACTCTCACTGAGGTTTCAGTATCACAGACTCTGATTCTCACTGAGGTATAGATCTCTTACACACTGGCTCTCACTGGGGGAGAGATCCCACAGACACTGGCTCTCACTGGGGTATAGGTCCCACACACACTGACTCTCACTGTGGTATAGGTCCCACAGACACTGGCTGTCATTGGGGTATAGGTCCCATACACACTGACTCTCACTGAGGTATATGCCTCACACATACTGGCGCTCAATGAGGTTTAGGTCTCACACTAACTGACTTTCACTGAGGTATACGTCTCACATGCACTGACTCTCACTGAGGTTTCAGTATCACAGACTCTGATTCTCACTGAGGTATAGATCTCTCACACACTGACTCTCACTGGGGTATAGGTCCCATACACATTGACTCTCACTGGGCACTGGCACTCCCTGGAGTACAATTGCATAGACATTGCATGTCCTGGGAGTATGAGTTTCCTGGGCATTCTCCATGAGTGAGTATGAACACTAGGAACCAAGCATTCAGTCAGTTATTACTCAGTTATCCAATTTGCTGATACAACAAAAACTCACCCTGGGAAGAAACCTTTCATCTGCACCGTGTGTGGGATGGGACTTACACATTCATCCACCCTGCTGACACATGAATGAAGTCACAGTGACAAGAGTGCTTTAAAATACCCACTGATACATCAATTTGCAACCCATTGATTTTCCATCATGAGTAAATAGATAATTCAAACTCAGGAGACCAGGTCGATTCTGTCACCCTGTCCCTAATTCAGAGGCTTTCAGCCTGAGTAGTTGGCCTGCCCTTTCTCCTGTGTGACAGTCCCTCTCTTTGTGCTGTTTACGGAGGGTTACAGGGTATGGAACCATAAAGCAGGGGAGGGAAGAGGCATTAGGTTCACAAAAACATAAAATTCTGGCAACACTTGTATATATCAGACAGCACCTGTGAAGAGACAAATAAAGATAATGTTTCAGGTCAATGACTGTTAATCAGAACTGGGAACGGGTGAGATATCACATGATTTAAACATGGGAAACATGAACAGAAGGGCAAGTGTGTAATAAAGTGGAGGGCAGTGCACATTTGACCAGGAGGGGAATCGAGGGTTACAGGGAAAATGCAGGAAAGTGGGCAAAAGCAACATCAGGTCAGCCATGATCCTTTTGAATGGTGGAATAGAAGGGCCAAATTGTCTACTCTTGTTTCTATTTCTTATGGTCTTATGGTAATTAAGTGACAAAAGGGATGATTGTAAAAGACAAAAGTGGGTGAAACAAGAAATAAAAGATGGGTTCAGAGGAAACGGCAACAACAAAATTAGTACCAGGAAATGTTATCTGAGATGATGGGAACAGTGATTAGAATCTGAAATCGTTGAACTTAGTGTTGAGTACGGAAGGGCGTAAAGTGAATTCATAAATGAGAATTGATCCTTAAGAAAGGATATAAGAACCTGGGTATTTGGACAATATGGGGCTAAATAAATGGACATGTCCAGGTATGATGGGGAGAGTGGGTTTGCAAGGAACTTTATCAGGGGAGCTCAAGAATTGTGGTGGTATTTATGGACATGCCCAGATATATTGTGTTATTTGTCAGGGATCCTGAGTTTGAGATGGGGAGAGCCAGGGTATGTGGATGGAGCCCACCTAGGTAACAGTATTAATGGATGGAAATATTGGTGATTTGGAGGCATTTGGGGGAATTTACTTGAGGGAGCCTGGTTCTGTGGTTGGTATTAATGGGAGCAGCCCAGGAATGTAGGTGTCCCGCATTGATAACCAAGCTCTCTCAACTCTCATACCAAACTTCTCCAAGTAACATCTTCATATACCAGGGGAATGCAAGTAGCAGTAGTTAGAGAAGGGAGTTTAGGTTTCTGGGGCTGTGTGATTTCACCACCTTCCTGTGTTTCTTTCTCTCAAACAGAAACTGACTCGGAAGCAGTGCCATCAGCAGGAGGCTCTTTGGGAGCTGCTGAACACAGAGGTTGCCTATATGAAGAAGCTGCGTGTTATCACGGATGTGAGTCTCTGTCCTGCCCTCCCATTGGCACACTGGTAGAGGGGTCAGTGAGTAATGATGTGAAATTGCCGGATTCTGTGGAATTACTGTCGTCAGCCCCTTGGCCATTTTTCCCATTGTGAATGGTATAGTTGTGTTCACGTTCCTAACTGACCAGATTAGCACATTGGTAATCCCTCGATCAATCTCACACCACAAAAAGTGAATCATCCATAGTTGCAGTCATGGGTCCGTTGGGTGAAGCTCTCAATTCAATTGAAAATTCATACTTTTCCATTTTTTAAAATATACTATTTCAAAGAATGTGGGTGTCACTGTAAGGCCTGTACTTGTTGCCCATGCCTTAATAGCCCTTGAACAGAGGGGCTTGCGAGACAATTTCAGAGGGCAGTTAAGAATCATCAGCATTTCTGCAGGTCTAGAGTCACATGTTAGAAGAGAGGCTGAGATCACAGTTACTCCTGAAGGTGCTGACTCTCCCTGGGGTACAGCTCCCCCTCCTCTCCTGAAGGTGCTGACTCTCTCTGGGGTACACCTCCACCTCCCCTCCTGAAGGTGCTGACTCTTCCTGGAGTACAGCTCCCCCTCCTCTCCTGAAGGTGCTGACTCTCCCTGGAGTACAGCTCCCCCTCCTCTCCTGAAGGTGCTGACTCTCCCTGGGATATGGGATCACCTCCTCTCCTGAAGTAGCTGTCTCTCCCTCGGATTCACTGATTTTCCTTCACTAATCCTTCAAAATGAATGGTTTTTTGCATGAGATTAGCTCTGAGCTCAGTGCTGGCCTGAACTGGATGTTATTGCTTAGACAGTGCACGTTTTTTACTTTGAGTCTCCTCTCTTCCAGCTGTTCCTGTGCTGCCTGATAAACCTGCAGGAATCGGGTCTGCTGACTGAGGTGAGGCTGACTTCTTTCATGTTGACCAAACCAAGAAGTTCATCAATTATGTTGATCGTGAGCAATGTGTATGGAGCAAGGACACTTTCCCAGGATCCAGCATTTCTTGGAAATGTAGCTAATCCCTGGTGTTGTCAACATTCCAGCCCTAGATATTGTGTGTACACAGGCATTTATGTTTGCCTATATACAGGGTCTGGTTATTGTCATTGCACAGCCCTAATGTTTGCTTGTGCACCAGCTTTGGTGTCTGCTGGCATTTGCCTGTGCACTGGGCCTGATACTTGGTTATACAGAGACTCTAGTGTTTGACTGTATCGACCCTGGTGTTTGCCTGCACACTTGATTTTTGCCTGTATAACGCCTTTGGTGATAGACTGTACCCTGACCCTCGGTGATTACTTATACACTAACTCTTGGCGTTTGTCTGTACACCTCTTGGTGATTGCCTGTAACTGACCTTGGTGTTTGCCTGTGCATTCGCCCTGGTATTTGCCTGTACACCGGCCCTAGTATTTGCCTGTGCACCACCCTGGTATTTGTCTGTGCACTGATTGGTGTTTGCCTGTACACAGATCTGAGCATTTTTTCATTGAAGGTGAAATACTGAAGACTAACTTTACCCATGTTGCCTTGCAGGTGGAGCCAAAGAAGCTGTTCTGTAATGTGCAGGAGATTATCCAACTGCACCAGAAGCTGTGGCAAGAGGTGATGACTCCAATGTTGCAAGCATCCAGAGAGAGCAAAGCATTACTGAACCCCATCCATTTGCACAAGGGATTCAAGACAGTAAGTCACAGGCAATATACAGGTTGAGGATAGATGGAAGGCCTGGGCTGGGCTGGTGCAGATAGATGGCTTGAGTAATAGTCAGGTGCTATGGTACATCTGTTAGATTCTGGTGAGCAAAAAGATGAGGTTTTATCCTGTGCCTCTTGAAGTGACTTGACGCTGATGGGACAAGCCGTTGGTAAGCTGTTATGCACCTACCATTCTACATTGCACCACCTGAGACAGGCACAGGAAGCAGCCTTGTGCTCTGCTCCAAGCTGCCCCAATACACCATTTGCTGGTGTAACTGCTGGCTAGCATTTCCACTGTCAATAGGTGGAGGTCAACAATGAGGGCTCTTTAAAGATGGAGGACAGTGGGATTGAAGAGAAGTGGGAAGACTCATCACTTGTGGAAGCAGCTGCAAAAGCCCCAAAGCTATTGATTTTAATCAATTCCAAACTTCTCTGAGATTAGTCACAACATCAAAACTAGGCCCCACTTGTCCAAACTTAACAGGAATTTCCTTGTTTGGCTATAATTTGCACAAATAGTTAGCTCTTGAGTGCTAGACAATTGTTGTTTCTAACACTGCATTAATTATTTGTTTTTCCTTTCGCAGTTTGGTGTACACTTTAAGCCTTACATCCAGTACTGCATGGAGGAGGAAAGCTGCATGGAGTATATGAGAAACCTTCTCCGTGACAACGAACTCTTCAGGGTCTATATAACGGTCAGTGTCATCCAGTGACCTCTCCCTACTCCAAGTGACAGGATAGGGATGGACAGGGAGGGTTTCATGGATTTGCTCTAGAAACAACAGAGAGAGATGGGATCCAGAGATGGACAAACTGATAGAGTAGTACTGAGAGTGAGACGGTGTGCTCCCCTTTATAATTGTTTTTGTGTCCCTTTGCAGTGGGCAGAGACTCATAAGCAGTGTAACCGCCTGAAGCTCAGTGACATGTTGGTCAAACCTCATCAACGACTGACCAAGTACCCGCTGCTTCTCAAGTCTATCCTCAAAAAAACCGATAACTCTCACGCTAGAGATGTCATCGTTAGCATGGTATGTACACCTTGTGGTCATAGTCAGTGACACTCAGTTGGTCCCATTCATGCTGTTGACCACATTACCTACTCAGTCACACTCACTCATGATTATTTTTACATGATGTACACGCTTCATTCTATCGATTTTACTCATGGTGTCATTCTTGCTCACATTGTGCATCTCATTAATGGTCCCGGTCAAACTCTGGCTATCGGCCATGCACACCATTTCCTTCCCATGCTCACTCCTTTGATTGTCCTCTCGCTATGTCATACCTTCACCTATGGTCACACTGCCACTCATGGTCCTAGTATTTGGACCCTTTTCTTGGCCTCAGTCTTGTCTCTGTATAAATATGAATTCTATCTATCTATGTAGCCAGTATTTGACTTGGTTCAACATCCTGAGCCCATCTCCAATGACTCTTGAGGCCTGTGATTGATTTGAGCTGTCTCTTTGGGCCTTAATTTGAATCCTTTTTTCATCTCCAGGTCAGTTCCGTTGAGAGTTTTATTGTGCACGTGAATTCCCGAATGCATCAGCGGCAGGAGCAGCAGAAACTGGCAGAGATTATCAATCGCATTGATTCTTATGAAGTGGTGGATGGGAGCTCAGATGAAGTGGAGAAGGTAGGTGAGGCAGATAGTGAGAAATTGAAACACAGAGGTGAGCGAGAGAGAGACAAGAGTGATGAAACACTGGGAGATAGAGTGATACTGACGCATGAGGGAGAATGAGGCATGAGGGATGCAACCTTTGAGCATCTCGTGAAGCAAGTTACTCTTCCCTCCTGCCAAGGTTGTAGAAGGTCAGAAGTCACATGACACCTGGGCCTAGTCTAACAGGTTTATTTGAAATCACAAGCTTTCGGAGCGCTGCTTCTTCGTCAGGTGGACTATAACCTGGTGTCATGTGACTCTAACCTTGTCCATCCCAGTTCAATACCGGCACCTCCACATCATGGCCCAGGGTATAGATCAGAGTAGACCATCCTTCCCAGTAACACAGTTTAGGAGTCAGCCTGGTTTATCATTAAAAAGTGTTACGACACGGGGCAAACCCCACCTTGCTCATTTAAACCTACAACACCGAAATGATTTAACCTGTGCAGTAATCTGTTAAAATTTGAGAGGCAAAGAACTATCCCAAAAGTCACTATTCAAAGTACAAAAAATTTAAGAACTTTATTCTTTAAGTCTAATATAAACTAACAATTATATATAACTCCTTTCTCTAACCTATCTTTTACTTTCCCTTCTACAGTACTGGTCCGATAAAAGCTCCAATTAAGATTTACCAAAAATATTTTAATTTCAAAACCAGCCAGCTGTCAAATCTTCTCTTTGTATCTTCCTCCACCATCTTCTTCTTAGGAATTTCTGTTTCACAGGTCATTGATAGGTAAAGGTACCTTTAAGAGGGCTATCCTCCAGGCAGTCTGCATATATTGGTGGCTTGGCAGTTATCTCCCAACTGTTCAGTTTTTCCCGATCTTAAACTCTAAAGCATCAGATCGTAAATACTAAATTCAAACTTAATTGGAGGTTAGTATCTTGAGTCATAATTTAAAATGATTGGCCAAATTTGAATTTGTTTTTTTGTCTCATAGCACCCCAGATACTGCTGGCTGCTGGACCAAATGTTACATTGTAAATTCTGAAATACTGTGTGTTCTTGCTAAGTCCTTCAACTCTGTTAAAGGTACAGTACCCCTTACACCTTCATAACAAAAGTCAGAATAGAAGCAGACCACAAGCCTAAACCAGCCAGGTCAGAGTTTTACTCTGATGGATCATTTTATGCTTTCTTCAACTCAGAGTGAAAAACATACAATGATAATTTTGTAATTCACAATTTCCCTAATATTAAAATGGCTGAGTACAGTTCTCACTGATCCCTATAGCGATCTCAAGCATTGAAAGGATATTTTACTGATTTTTTTTTAGTTATACATGAAATATGGGCTTCACTTGTTCGGCTGGCATATTTATTCCCACCCCTAATTGTCTTTTGGGAAGCTAATGGTGAGCTGTCTTTTTGAACCACTGCAATCCTTGAAGTGTATGGATTCACACAAAGCTATTAGGAAGCAGTTCCAAGCTTTTGACCCCAGACATAATAAAGTCATAGTGATGTAGTTTAAAGAAAGGATGGGTTGGAATTTGCAGGTGGTAGTGTTCCCATGTATTTCCTACCCTTGTCTTTGAAGGTATTAGAGGTTATGGGCATGAAAGGTTCAGCCATTGGAGCATTGGTGAGATGCTGTAGAGCACCTTGTAGATGTTAAACACTGTGACACTGCATTGCTGGTAAAGATGGTGTATGAGATAGTAGTCAAGCAGATTGCTCTGTCCTGGACGGTACCAAGCCTCTTGAGTGTTGTTGGAATTGCACTCATCCAGACCAATGGACAATATTCCGCCACATTGCTGACTTGTGCCTCATAAGTGAAAGACATTGGGGAAAAGTGGACTGAGCTACATGCCACAGAATCCTGAGCTTGCTCTGGTAGCCACAGTACATTTATAAATGGTCTAGTTCCATTTTGGTCAATGGTAACCCCCAAGATGTTGACAGTGTGGGAATTCAGCAATTGTAATGCCATTGAATGTCATGGAGCAGTGGTTGGACTTTCTCTTGGTGGAGATGGTCATTGACTGGCATTTGTGCAGAGCTCGGGGGAGTGGTGTCCCAAGATTAGTGCAAGGATCTCTATTGTTCACCATTTGCATAAATGATTTAGACATAGGAATTGAAAGTACAGCATCAACATTACAGAACCACACCAAGTTAGGCAAATCTGAGCAAGATTAGAACAAATTGGCATGGACTAGTTCAACCAAGGGGTCTCTTTCCTTGCTGTATGACTCGATGACTCTAATATATAAGGCAATGGGTGCAGCCATTGCCAAATGAATTTGAATGTAGATAATTGTGAGGGAGTATCAGCAGGCCATCTACATCTTGAAAAACTAAGTACCTAAATGAGGTAGAGAAGCAGATATATTCAGGGTACAGATGCACAAACCATAACTCAAAATACATGAGAATGGCATGCACAGCCACCTCCAAAATCCCCAAATTATACAGACAATCTGCCACATAGCGACCAATCAGGGAACAGTCATTAGAAGAAAATGATGAGGAGCTGCTCACATGGGTTAATATTGAGCCTGTCAGCAGCAAAGCTGGGAGCCTTTAATTTCAGGAGCAAGGTGAATGTTAGTGCTCGTGAAACAGGGGCAAAAATAGAAAGCAAGGCCGTACAACAGGAGACCAAGGCCTCAGGATGGGGAGAGAGACCTGGGGCCTATGGGTTTACTGAGGCTGCAGTCAACAGAGGGGAACTGCAGAGGGGGAAATGGTTGGGGAGAAGAGCTGTGGATGAAGAAGGGAATGGGGAGAAGGGGGGGAGAGTTACTGCACAAGGCCAGGGGTAGAGTGCTGCCAGGTTGGGGCGATGTCAAAGAGTTGTGAAGTGACAAAGGGAAGGAACAGCTGAGGAGAAGTGAAGGGGTATAAAGTGACAGAGGCACTGGAAAGGGTATTGTGGATTTGGAATGTGGTTCGTGGGGCTGCAAATGGTAGGAAGGTTTTGAAAGAGGAGTGAAGGACGACAATAGGGAAAACAATTTTAAAATTTCATTTCAGAAACACTCAGCTAACTGAGAACAAGAAAACTGAGATAATAAGGTCCTTGTAAATTGATGTGGAATCTCCAGGTTAAAACTGCAGAAGTTTAGGAGCAATTATGTCAGAGAAAATGGTGTGGATGTAATTGTAATGAACACTGTCAATTCTATAATTTAATGTTCGGTAGAGATATTTAATAAAGGTTTGAATTTATGTGTTATCACATCTCAAAATTATTTGCATATTATGAATTATTTGAAGTGCAGTGACTGTGTTTGAGAGAAACATAACAGTTTAGCTATGATTAGATTAGATTCCCTACAGTGTGGAAACAGGCCCTTCAGCCCAACAAGTCCATCCCAACCCTCTGAAGAGTAACCCACCCCACTCTGGCTAATGCACCGAACACTATGGACAATTTAGCATGGCCAATTGACCTAACCTGCACATCTTTGGAATGTGGGAGGAAACCGGAGCACGATCCCACTAATCTGTGGATAGCATGTGTAGGGTGATGTCTTTTTGTGTATTACAATGTGTCAGAATTTTTTCAAAAAAGTATTTATTGCCAATTTATGCTTGTAGCCTTTTGTTGATTTAAATACTATAGCATCTATGAGATTAGTGTCTTCCCTGTGTGTTTAGGCTTTATGTTTATGATTGTTAGGGATATCAATGAATATTTCTGATTTGGTTTTTCCAAGTGTCCAAATCACCCCTATGTCAACACAAGTACATCGACATTGTTACTAAATGTGTGCATCACCTTATGAAAGAGTTAGAGATTGCAAAAGGACTCCTGAAACCAAAACAAAATACCTGAAAATCAAAACATAGCCCTCAAATCTCAAGAGGAGTCAAAAAGCACAGCTGGTCAGGCAGCATCCGAGGAGCAGGAGAGTCGACATTTTGAGTATAAGCTCTTCATCAGGAATACATGAGGATGGCATACACTCCAGGTCACAACCCATCCTGCCTTCAAACTACATCACTGTGACTCTATCATGTTTGGGGTCAAAATCTTGGAACTGCTTCCTAACAGCTTTGTGTGAATCCATACACATTCTCCCAAATCTCAAGAGGATCCCTTGCAAAAAGAAAAGTATACATTGAGTCCTTTGAATATCCATTAATCCATTGAAATATTAATCAATTCTGAGAAAAGATGACTGACATTGCAGGAGAGCCCAGGAGTGCTGCTGTTAATGGGTATAGACTGGCAGGTCCTGACACATCCTGTGAGCAGAGCAATTGGTTAGAATCTTTGTGAGTAAAGCAGCCAGGTTCTGACAGGGCTTTTTGCTGCATTAGGTTCTGAAGGAGTTCTGCCACTTGGACCTGATGGCTCCGATGCTTGGGACTTCACCTGACAACACTCGGCAACTGCTGCTTGAGGGAAGCCTGAGAATGAAAGAAGGAAAAGACAGCAAGGTGAGCCGACACTCGAGAGAAATTGAGGGGGTAAGATTATTGGATGGATTTGAGTGATCAAAGTGCTCAGCCACAAATTGTCCTTTGAACCAACTCCCCATGGTTGCTCTCTCTATGTTTACTGCCTCAATGTGGAATCACTGACTGCTCTGCTCCTGTGTGTGCCAGAGGTTGCACAGAGGTTCTCTGTTTTTTGGTCTCTCAATGTTCAGTCACTAAGTTTCCTAATGTACAATTTCACAGTCTCTGGGTTTCTTGGTTCAATGTCTCAGTTTTTGGGTTTCTTGGTCTCTGGGTTTCCCACTGTCCAATATTTTGGTCTCTACATTTAACAATGTCCAATTTTTCAGTCTCTGAGTTTCTCAGTCTCTGGGTTTCTTGGTCCAGTTTCTTAATCTCTGGGTTTCCCGATCTCTGGGTTTCTCAGTCCAGTTTCTCAGTCTCTGGGTTTCTTGGTCACTGGGTTTCTCGGTCGTTGGGTTTCTTGGTCTCTAGGTTTTTCAGTCTAGTTTCTCAAGTGTCTGGGTTTCTTGTTTCAGTTTCTCAGTGTCTGGGTTTCCCGGTCCAGTTTCTCAGTATCTGTGTTTCCTGGTCCGGTTTCTCAGTATCTGGGTTTCTTGCTTCAGTTTCTCAATATCTGGATTTCTTATTTCAGTTTCTCAGTGGGTTTCCCAGTCCGGTTTCCCAGTGGGTTTCCCGTCTGGTTCCTCAGTATCTGGGTTTCCCGGTCCAGTTTCTCAGTGTCTGGGTTTCCCTGTCCAGTTTCTCAGTATCTGGGTTTCCTGGTCCGGTTTCTCAGTATCTGGGTTTCTTGTTTCAGTTTCTCAGTGTCTGGGTTTCCCGGTCTGATTTCTCAGTGTCTGGGTTTCCCTGTCCAGTTTCTCAGTATCTGGGTTTCCTGGTCCAGTTTCTCAGTATCTGGGTTTCTTGTTTCAGTTTCTCAGTGTCTGGGTTTCCTGGTCCAGTTTCTTAGTGTCTGGGTTTCTTGGCCACTGGGTTGCTCGCTGTCTTGTATTCAGGTCTCTACATTTAATCAGTGTCCGGAGTCTCGGAGTCTCGGTTTCCCGTATACAGTCTCTAGATCCAATCTCTTGGTGCCACAGTCTGCACACAGTTGGGTGGGATCATTCCCTACATTTCTATATTTACCCTGCAAACACTTTCTGTTACAGATGGATGTTTACTGTTTCCTCTTCACGGATATTTTCCTTATCACCAAACCAGTAAAGAAGATAGAGAAGACCAAAGTAATCCGGCAACCATTGTTAGTGGATAAAATAATCTGCAGGGAGCTGAGAGATCCCGGTGAGTTTCATCAAAACTCCGAGTGTTCCATCATACTCCCTTCTTGTATCTTATAGATACATGGAAGGCATTGGGAAGTCGTGAGTGAAACCTTTTGCAAAATAATGTCCAATATCTGACCTGCTGTTGCACTCAGTATTGATGCAGCAGTTAAGTTTCGAGGCAGCAATGACTCCAGGATGTTAATGGTGGGAGATTGACCAATGCTGATGCCGTTGGATGTTAAGGGACAGTGGTTAGACTCTGTTTCCTTGGAGATGGTTGATGCCTGACACTGGTAGACAACATGAATGTTATTTGCTACGTATCAGCCCAACTGTGAATGTCATCCTTGTCTCTGTGTATGTGGGTCTGGGCTGCTTCAGTGACCAAGGAATGGAGCTGAACATTCTACCATTGTCAGAATCCATCCCAACTTCAATCTACAAAGAAATGTGTGTTTCAGGACACGTCTAGAGCCTGTCTGTCTGTCTCTGTGTTTCACATTTAACAATCTCCATTCCTAGGCTCCTTCCTGCTGATTTACCTGAATGAGTTCCGCAGTGCAGTCGGTGCCTTTACCTTTCAGGCCAGTGTAACTGGACAGTCCAGAGCATGGATTGAAGCCATATTCAACGCTCAGGTAATGGGCGATTAATGGGGAGGAGCTCTACCTGCAGGGGTTGGGAGGTGAGGGGATTCAATATCTAGGTACACACTGATGAAAATCAATCAGAAAGTGGTCACAAAGATACCACAGCTATGTGTGAAACTCAGAACTGCTCATTTCCACAAGCACTGTTGTCCTGTGTATTGAGGTGTCGGAAAAGGCTAGTGAGCAGCTAGGTAGATTGACCTTTGCCACTCGCAATGTTGAGTGTCCAACATCTTAAAATAACAATAAAACATTGAAAAAAATCTAGGATCTGTGCCTGACCATCCATTTAAAGTATGCTGATCTAACCCACACACATTGTATTTAACAAACTAGAACCTTCTGGAGAGGTTACGGCATTTGGAGACTGCGCAGAGACATAGTCAGCTGCCTGATGAAGAGGATGCAGAGTGTGGGATCCCAGCAACCCAATCACCATCCCTTCTACACACGTACTCTGACGATATACTTGATTCAGAGCACATGTAAGTATGGAAGCTCAGCTCAGCCCCTTTCCTTAGGTCATCACTCTCAGGGAAGGTTACCCTTCAGCCTGTGTCTGCCCTCAGTCTGGTGGACAGTAATTACCATCACGTTTCTGTACAGATGGGTATCATTTACGTCATCTCACCACCTCCTCGTACCAGCCAGCAATTTCTCGAAAGATTGCAGATTCCGCTGCTTCCTTCAAATCTCCATTTCTGTAATCTCTGATCTCGGTGTTTTAAGTTACCTTTACCCAAATTAAACTTTAAAATTTGCCAATTTTAGACTGTCAACGACAAAAATGAGAACTTTGTTAATTAGTGAAGTTGTATCTGCGATCCCACAAATGTTATAGATGTTTCCTGCCTCTTTCACACTGTCTGCCTTCACTCTCTCTCCCTGTATCTCTTTGTTCAACCCTCTCTCTATCTTCCCCCCTCCGCAATGCCCTTTCTCCAAGCTTTGTTTCTCACATGTCTCTGTCTTTGATTCTTTCTCTCTTTCCCATCCACTTTTCTCTTCCCGTCTTTTGCCCCTTCTTTCTCTCATCCTGTCCCTCTCTCTCACCCCATCCCTTTCTCTGTCTCTCTCTTTCCCCATCCCCCATCTTATTCCCCATCAGGTGACAACCACCTGATGAAGGAGCAGTGCTCCAAAAGCTAGTGCTTCCAAATAAACCTGTTGGACTAAAACCTGGTGTGTGTGATTTTTAACCCATCTCTCTCACTATCTTTCCCCATCTCTCTCACTCTTTTTCCTCATCTCTCCCTTGACCTGTCCCTCTCTCTGTCTCTGTATCTCTCTCATCCCATCTCTCTTTCTCTTGCCCTATCTCTCTTTATCTCTCTCTCACTCTCTCTCTCTCTTTCTCTCTTGCCCTGTCTGTTTCTTGTTTCATTAATCTATTTGTCTGTTGCTTGCAGTCATTCAGACAGTGTGCCAGAGAGGGTTTCGGTTGTAATGATTGACGTGAATGAAGATCTCTCCTCACCTGACATGGAAGGAGCCACCTCGCCATCTGATGATGCTTCACTCCGGAGTACAGGATCCTCCAGCTCTCCAAGCCAGGGATTACCCTGCAATGGGCTTACTTCCTCAGGCCTCTCGATTCCCAGCACCAAAGGCCAGCTGCTGAAGGCTGATGCCTGCCGCTCAGCCTCCGTGGACAGTGCGTACGGCACCTTGTCCCCAAGCTCCATGCAAGAGTTTGAGCAGCAGCAGCAGCAGCAAGAGTCAGCAGATGACGATAGCGAGTCGACTCCCCGCCAGAGAGCAGCCTCACCACCGGTTCACTGCCAGAGTCTGGAGCAGCCCCTCTCTCACAAACTCAACAACCTCAAATCAAAGTCGGAGACCAACCTACATCAGCTCGTTACCACAGAACCTTGTGTCTCAAGTCAGTCGTCTCTGAGTAAGAGCCTGACGAAACTCTGTGTGCCCGTTGAAGAAAGACCAGACCAGCTTCCAGTTTCCGATGGCACAGTACCCAATCAGTCTGTGCTCCCCGTTCCTTATTCACCCACTGCCACCAAAGTAATGGAGGTTCTCAAGCGAGCAGAGACTCAACAACAGAGGACAGTTCCAAGCCCCAGCTCCCGAGAGAGGGCTGCAGACACCAGCGACAGTGAGCTGTCTGAGGTGGAGGAGTTGAACTTTGGACCGAGTTTGGAGCCAAGCTCCGAGCCTTGCACGTTGTCCCGCTCCGACATGGAGAATGAGCGGACCTCTCCGTCTGGTACAGATGAACTCGCGGACCCTCACGATCAGGCCAGTGGGCAGCCGAGCGGCAGCAGTCCCTCAGGACTTTCCAAAGGGACAATGTCAGGCCCCCAGGCCGGGCAGCAGCGCAAACTGACCTTGGCCGAACTGTACAGAATGCGGACCAGCCTGCTGTTAAACTCCACATTGACTGCATCGTACGTCACTGTACCCTGAGGGGCCGAGGGCTGGAAGGAGGGTGGGTGGGAGTTTGTATCTGAGAAGGCAACAGGGGAGAGATGGAATGGGGTTGGTGGTGGTGAGAAGGGACTGAGAATGGGGTTGGAGATGAGGCGGGGAGGCAATGTCACTGAATTCCTTTTATTCCTGTGGCCACTCAGTAACTCTTAATTCCAAGGAATTGGCCTGCTCCCTAATTCCCATTGAGGAGGTTAATCTTTGTAGGTATCAAACCCGTAAACCAGACCCAGTCCTTTCCTATCCCTGATTCATCAATACCTCCATCTCCCCTCAGTTGGCCTCAATGTCCCTGAGTCAATCAGAAAGGGGTGAGTGGCCAATGGATAGGAATCCAGAGGTGGCAGCTGGAAATGAACACCGAGCACAGGGACATAAGTGACTTAGATGCCTTCAGCTGCTATGTTAGGTGCTAGAGAGCAAAACAATGACAATTTTATCATTTTGAAATTTCAACATTTCCTCAACGATTTTATTTTAAATATATGTTCATTCATGGGCACCTCAGGCAAGACCAATGTTTCTGGTCTCTCTAATTTCCCTGAAGCTGATAGTGAACCACCTTCTTGAACTGCTGTGATGTAAGCCTACCCCACTGTGCGGGAGGGAGGCAGTTCCAGGATTTGGATGCAGCGACAGTGAAGGGCAGTAATATATATCCGGGTCAGGATTGTGTGAGACTGGCAGGGAAACCCCCAGGTGCCAAGGCTCCCATAGATTTGTCAGAGGTCACAGATTACAACTGATGTTTGATAAGGTTCCACACCTAAGAGCCCATGGCATTTGGGGAGTGGCGAACTATTAGAAGACAGAGTTGGATAAAGGAGATATTTTCAGAATGGTTAAAGGATAGCTAGTGGATTGCCAGAGGTGTCAATGCTGGGTCTGCAGTGATTATGATTAATATTCATGACTTAGGTGAGGAAAGTAAATGAACTATAGCCAAGTTTGTGGCTGACACAAGAATTGGTGGGAAGGCAAATGGTGAGGAACAACATCAAGAGTCTACAGAGTGTTAAATGAATGGGCAAAAAAAAACTTGACATAGGGTCATACAGAATGGAAACAGACCCTTTGCTCCAATCGCCCATGCCAACCAAGTTTCCTAGTCTGAACTAGTCCCACTTGCCTGCATTTGGCCCATATCCCTCTGAACCATTCCCATTCATATACCAGTCCAAATAGCTTTTAAATGTTGTAATTGTTATGGCCTCCACCACTTCCTCTGGCAGCTCGTTCCATACGTGCACCACCCTCTCTGTGAAAAGTTGCCCTCAGGTCCCTTTTAAATCTTTCCCCTGTGGGAAAATGTGAGGTTTTGCACTTTGGCAGGAAAAACAGAAAAGCTGAATATTTAAATTGAGAACTACTGCAGCATAAATGACTCACAGGTCCTCATGCATGAATCACAAACAATTTGCATCCAGGTTCAACAGGTAATTGGGAAAGCAAATGGAATGTTTGACCTTTATTTCAAAGGGAATGTTATATAAAAGTCAGAAGTCTTGCGAAGAATATTCAAGGTTCTATTTGCACCACATTTAGAATACTGAATGTAAGGAATGATATATTGGAATTGCAGGTGGTCTAGAGAAGGTTCACTAGGTTCATGGAAGGATTCCTTCAGAAGGGCTCATGCCCGAAACGTCAATTCTCCTGCTCCTTGGATGCTGCCTGACCTGCTGCGCTTTTCCAGCAACACATTTTCAGCTCAGTAATGGAAGGATTTTATCATGATGAGAGGTTGAGTAGTTTGGGCCTTTACTTCTTGAAGTTTAGCAGAATGGGAGGTGACCTTATTGAAGCAGGCTTGGGGGAGCCTGATAGATTTGAAACTAAGAGGCATTCTTCCTTGTGTGAGAGTCTGGGACAAGAGAGCATCATCTCAGAGTATGGGATCAACAATTTAAGACAGAGCTGAGAAGGAATTCTTTTCTCTTAGTGGGTAATAAAACTGTGGAATTCTTTACCCCAAAGGACTGTAGAGAATGGTTGAGGTAGAAATGTATCTGACAGTAAGGAAATCAGTATAGAGATAAGGCGGGTCAGTGAATGGTACAGCAGACCTGATGGCTGAATGGTCTACCTTTGCTTCTATGTTTCATGGTCTTATTTGAAAAGTGTTGGTAAATGAGGCATGGTGAGTTGCTTCAATGTCCAACTGTGCACTGATAGTGAAGGGAGTGAATGTCTAAGCTGGCAACTAGTGTACTGATCAAGCACCTTTCTCCTGAAGGTGCCAAGTTTTCTTCGAGTACTGTTGGAGCTGAATTCATCCAGGCAAGTGGAGAATATTCAATCATACTCCTGACCTTGCCTTATCAAAGTTTTGGACAGTCTGGAGATGAGTCACTCATCACAGGATGCTGGTCCAGCTAAGCTTCTGGTTGATAGTTAACCCCTCAAATCATGATTGTGAGGATTTACTGGAGGCCTGTGATCAGCGGAGTTCCACAGGGATCGATGCTGGGTCTACTTTTGTTTGTCATTTATATAAATGATTTGGATGAGAATTTAGGAGTCTTAGCTAGTAAGTTTTTGGATGACACCAAAATTGGTAGTATAGTTGGCAGTGAAGAAGTTTGTCTAAGATTACAAAGAGATCTTGATCAATTGTGCTAAAGGGCTGAGGAGTAGCAGTTGGAGTTTAATTTGGATAAATACAAGGTAT
The DNA here is from genome assembly GCF_004010195.1 of Chiloscyllium plagiosum. Lineage (NCBI taxonomy): Eukaryota > Metazoa > Chordata > Chondrichthyes > Orectolobiformes > Hemiscylliidae > Chiloscyllium > Chiloscyllium plagiosum. The sequence goes on along the minus strand of NC_057743.1, from coordinate 23,694,965 downwards.
TGCATTTTGGTAAAGCAACCAAGGGCAGGAGTTATACAGTTAATGTTAGGGCTTGGGTGGTGGTGTCAAACAGAGAGAGACCTAGGGGTTCAGGTACATAGTTGTTTGAAAGTTGCATCACAGGTAGACAGGGTGGTTAAGAAAGTATTTAGCACACTTCCTTCATTGCTCAAACCATTGAGTGCACGAGTTGGGATGTCATAGTGAGGTTGTACAGAACATTGGTCGGGCCATTTTTGGAATACCATGTACAGTTCTGGTTGCCTTGCTATAGGAAGGATATTATTAAATTGGAGAGGGTGCAGAAAAGATTTACATGGAGGTTACCGGGACTGGAGGATTTGAGATTTACGAAGAGACTGGATAGGCTGGGACTTTTTTCACTGGTGCTTTGGAGATTGCAGAGTAACGTTACCGAGGTTTATAAATTCATGAGGGGTGCAAATAAGGCAAATAGCAAAGATCTTCTCCCTAGGGTGGGGGGGGGGGGGGGGGGGTTCAAAGCTAAAAGGCATATTTTTGAGGGAAAAGGGACCTGACAGGCAACATTTTCACACTGAGGGTGGTTCAAATGTGAAATAAACTGCCAGAGGAAGTGGTAAATGCAAATACAGTAACAACATTTAAAAAAACATTTGGACAGGTACATGAATAGAAAAGGCCTGGAAGGATATGGGCCGTATGCAGGCAATTGGTACTAGTTTAGTTTGGGAAACTTGATGGGCATGGACTAGTTGGACCAAAGGGTCTGTTTCCATACTGTATGACTCAACAACGCTGATGTCAATGCCATTTAAGGTCATGTGGCAATGGTTAGATTCTCTCTCAGTGGAGATGATAATTGCCTGACACAAATCTTTCTGACATCGGCCGGAGAATATCATGAGCAGAGGCTGTATAGTGTAGCTGAGCGAGTACAGAGCAAACATTGCAATAAGCAAATTAGCCAGCAGATCTCCCACCAAATACCCGCCTTCCCTCAAGTCATTTCCCTAACCCTTGCCAAAGTTGTCTCTCTCCCTGCATGCACAGGTGTCTTCCCCTAAAAAACTACTGTTTCTCTTTTACCATGCACGAGCCTCACCCCTGCAGTATGTCCCCTCCAACCAACTTGCTTCTGTCACCATCGTCATGCCTTCGATGTCATTCTCCATGCCTGGGTATCTTCGACATGTCACTATGGTTCACATTCCCCAGATATTTGCCTCCTGCTGCATCAATCCGTTTCTCTGATGTCTACTGCATCACCCAGTGTCTGCATCTTCCACACACACAGACACACATACAGATACACAGATGCATACAGACATACACAAATACACGCACAGACACATACAGACATACACACACACACAGAGACACATACAAAACATACACAGACATGCATGCACACACACACACACACAGACCTTGTCTCCCCCTAGATGTCTCTTTCTCTGTCCCAGATGCCTTTCTCTGTCCACCTGTATTGACAAGGGCCCCAGTCCTCCAGTGTTTGACCTCAATGCTATCTCCCACCCCAGGTTTCAACATCCACTTCCCAGATGCTATTTGTACCCCCTCCCCAGGTGTCCTCCTCACTCCTGCCTTTTCCTGAGCCCACCACCCTCCCCTCAGTCCCACCATCCTCCCCAGCACCCCCCCCCCCTCCCCCAGCTCCCAGGCTTTCCTAGTGTAAGTACTTCCACTCTGAAGATTTTATGCTCTGAGTTAGGACAGGAACATTTTGGAAATGTACAGGACCAAAAGGGCCAACATTAGACCTCTGTTGATTGACTCAACTGTCTGTCCAATTGGTCCTGTTCCTTGGCTCTTTCCCTATAACCCTGCAAATGTCTCCTTTTTAAATGTTTAACATTGGGATGTTCTAATTTATCTGAACAATCTCTTTGCTCCATTAACAGGGAAGTGTAGCCTTGCATTGGGCGTGAGCAGTGGGGCTTGGCTGGAACTCTAATGGATGGAAAGGCATGGAACGTGAACTCTGACCTTCTGAGGTGCCACCATCATGATCCTTGGAACATTCCTGCCCGTGCTCAGAAAGGAGCTGAGAATTCTGTCAATGCTCGTGGACCTGTTACAGAATCAGTGTGGACAGCAAGCAATGGATGAACGTGGACATAGTGCTATGGGAGTGAGGAATGTGTATATCAAGCTGGTGACCTGTCCCAACATTCGCTCTCATGAGAATTAAAAATGCACCATAATATTTTAATGTATAAAACTTCGCCCAGCTACCAGGGGTGTCTGGGCTGCCTTTTGTATGTGGCAAAGAAAAGGAATTGAAAGTTTGAGTCCTTTTTCTGCTCCCATCTCTTTCCTCCAACTCTGTTGATCCATTTCAGCTCCCTCTCCTCACCAGTCTCCTTCTCTTCGCTCTCTCCTACTCCTCATCCTCTTCCCTCTTGACGTGCCTCCTCTCTCTGTTACTGTCTCCTATCCTCTCTCCTCCTCTCTGTCTTGTCCCCATAGATCTCTCTCTCATCTCACTCTTCACTTGCTTCCAGAGAAGCCATATGACTGAACAAGGAATGGCACCAGCCAGTAGGTGGCTTTGTTAACTGTAAGTGTATTGCTCTGTCCACTGGTCATCGGGTTGGTGGAGACTAAAGGGCTAGTGTACCTACTCTAATGGAAAAAGGGATGCTGTTGTAGCATGGGATAGCACATCAACACCCCCAAACCCCCCCACCCCCCAAGTGTTACGCAATTGAAAATTCAGCCAGGAATCTGGTACCGTCCAGGGAGTATACACATCTGCGTGGGTATGCACAGTGTCTCAATCACTGCTCGGGCCCGAACAAGGAAACTTCCCCTCATAGATTTCAAGCTCTTAAGTTATTCTGAAAGTCTCCCACTGTCAAATTCCCACATGTGTACTGAGCCGCTTCCAGATTGAAAGTTCCTTCGCCAAACTGTTAACTCCTGAACATGCTGAAGGATCCGGACAGTGTAGGAGATTTCCTCTTGTCGGTCTGCAGCTGATGTTTGCTTCCCTTAAACCAGCAATATTGTTTTTTCCCTTAATAATGTATAAAGTTTCATATTTATTAAGCTTTTGTGTTTATTTTGTGTTTCTGTGCTGCCATTGCATTTGGTATTAGAATTTTTTTTCACCATCCTCAACGTCAAACATTTTCACTGCCTCTTATATAGTCTGTCACTGCTCTCTAAGTGTAACTCTCTCTGTGTCTCTCCAAGTCTCTCTGTTACTCTTCCCTCTTCTCAGTTTGGTCTCTTTCTCTTCCTACCTCCAAGTTTCTCTTGCACTTTCCTCTATCTCTATATCTATTAGTTTCTCAGGATTTCCTTTTCTTGTTTCTCCTGATCGGTTGTCCCACTCTCTGTTTCTCCTCCCTGTGCCTGTGTGTATGTTTTCTCCTGTCTGTTTATCAGCTGTCAGGCATTCAATTTGTCACTCTACCCATCCCTGTCTGACTCTTTTTCTCCATTCTTGTCTGTTAGTGTCTATTCTACTCTCAGTCCATCATTACCATTGGCTCTCTCCATTCTTCCATTCTATCTCTCTCTCTCTCTCTCTCTCTCTCTGCCACAGTCTCTGATCTTTTTAGACTTCTCTGTGGTTCTGTCTGTTCCTGTCTCCTCCCCCTCACCCACTGCCTGTTTCACAATCTCATTTGAATCTTAAAAAGCCATTTTTATCAGCAAAGCAGTGTTCTGAGAATTGTGTGTCTGTGGGTGCCGAATTGACAAACAACTTCACTTAGATTTTGAGAATCAGCTCAAAGCTGGAGCTGGAGCTCAGTACCATGAGGACTGGGATTGGAACCAGGAAGAGCAGCTGGCTGTTGATTTGGATTGGGGTGAGTTATAAGGAGCAGGAGCTAGAGTAACGATTTTAACCATGACTTGGAGGTGTCAGTGTTGGACTGGGGTGGACAAAGTTAAAAATTACACAACACCAGGTGATAGTCCAACAGGTTTATTTGGTAGCTCGCAGCCACCTGATGAAGGAGCAGCGCTCTGAAAGCTAGTGCTTCCAAATAAACCTGTTGGACTATGACCTGGTGTTGTGTGATTTTTAACTAAGTTTAACCATAACTGAGATTGCAATTGGAGTCTTTGGTTTATATGTAAAACTGGAAAAATAATTTTCATCACTTGGATTCATTCTTAATTTTTTCATTGTTTTTTACAAAGTGATACTTTATCCCGTTAACCTCTAGCTGGTGAGAATTAGGTAGGAGTGCAATCAAAGCTTGGTCGGGCTTTCTCTGTCCATTTTGCCTCCCTGAATTCTGTAAATTTTGGAACGATGTGCTCTGACAACGATTTATTCAAAACTGGGTAAACCACTCATAATCACAGGAAGCTTTCTCAAAAAATTGGTTCCTTTAACGTATTGCCTTATTATTTTTATTTTTTGATGGAGGCATTGTCATTTAAGTGATTTAATGTTAATGTGGAGAATCAAATCATTGGAGAGACCACAAGTTTAAAATAGAGAGACCCCAGGCAGAATTCTTATCTCCAGGAAATGCAAGTATTCAACCTTATAACTCCTTTGAAAATGATCCGTTTTCCGATCTGGCATGATGTGGAGCAGACTCAGGTTATTGGGCCAAGCTACAGAACTGTAAATATTCCCTGGGGTTCCACTTCTCCAGGAAATGGTAGCTGGAATATTTTGGACTCCAGCAATTGCATTCAGAAGCATCAAGTTATTTCAAAATCAGAAATCCCAGGTTTTATCACTTATGGTAATTAAATGGGTGAAACCTAAACGAGTAGCTATTGCGCTGACTCCTGAGTCATAATCTTGATGTCAATCTGGAAACCACATTAGGTCTCTTTACAGAAGCCCTAGTGAAAGCAAAATGGTTAAACAACCATGTTGACAATGGACTGACTGTGTGAAATTGGGTCCTTGTGGTTCACTACTTCCAACCCTAATTGGGTCACGTTGGTTTATTGAGAGGATGGTGACAAGAACTGGAGTTGGTGCAGGCCACTGTCATGGTGCAGGTCTGAGGAGAGGGCCCTGCTGCTCTGAGTGAAAGATTCCCATCTCAGGCTCGCTGTGAGCAGTCTCTTAACTAGAGCTGAATGGGTATCACAACAAGCCCCTGTATAGGTCTGGGTCTGAGGAAAGGTCTTTGCCTTGGACTAGATATGTAAACATGCCCTCAGTCTATTTGCTTTTAGGCCTAGCAGTGTCTCAAGTTGGTGTGAGGACAGTGAAATAGCTCCACAGAGGCCAGTATCCCATCACAAAGTCGCCCTTTATTTACACAAGCACATGACACTGACCCAGCTAACACAGAGCAGGCTCCTAGATTAAGCAGAACCTCTGACCCTTCTGATAATTATCTGTCAGTCAGAACTCCCTAATTGGACCAGATTAACAGCCCCAATCAGGGACCTCGTATTAGATGAGGGTCCAGCTGGCTGACCTTATTCCAATCACTACATCCCTCCTCCTCGAAGTCTGAGACATAGACCTGTTCTTTGTCTTGTAGCCCCTCCTGTGATGTTTTTGCATCAACTCTGGTCCCTCTGATTCAGCCTCGGAAGCAGGTAGTGGGTACTGGACTGTAGCCCGGCTCCTGTGCCCGCAGTTTCTCGGCCAAAATTCATTTTCTTCCTCAGGCGGAATGGGTGGAGACTGAGACATCTGCTATGTCTATCTAGTCCTCAGAGTTTTCTTCAATGTTGGATGAAGGTGAAGAATACATGGATTCCAACAGCCTTTCCAGCTGTTCTGAGGGGCCATGATGTTTTTCTCCTGCTCCGTTTGCGGGTTTGTGGCTCTCATGTGGTCCATGTGCTTGTTTAGGATGACCTCACCTATTTTGTACATCATAGAATCTGACCTCACATCGACCATGCCTCTTACCCATGCAGGGCCATTTCTGTGATTTCTACATCAACATCATCCCCGAAAATAAACTGTCTCTCTCACTTAGAGGAATCTTGTGTCCGGTATTGGTATTCTTGGTGCAGTTTCACCCTCCCCCTCAGGTTTGGGAAGATCAGATTTAATCTGGTGTGGAGCCTTATCTCCATCAGCAACTCTGCTGGAGCTCTCCCTGACATTGTGTGAGGGGTGGTCCTATAATCAAACAGGAACCGGGACTCTTTGGTATTGAATGAAGCTGTAGGCTGTTTGTTTAAGGCTGCCTTCAAAGTTTAGACTGCTCTTTCTGCCAGACTACTGAACAATGGATGGTATGGAGCTGTCCTCATGTGTCGATTGCCATTTGACTTTAGGAAATATTTGAATTCCCTGCTGGTAAACGATGGCCTGTTGTTCATGACCAATACTTCCAGGAGTCTGTGTATTGCAAACATTCGCAGCTTTTCTATCATCATCCCTGTGTTTAACAGATATCCAACCACCTTAAGTGGGTGTCTACAATGGGTAAGAACGTTGAGTCCATGAAAGGACTGGCATAATCGATGTGTAACCCAGCGATTCCCACAAATGTGGGGGGGGCTGCTGGCAGTAATTATTGGCACTCTGGGCACTACCCCAACCAAGACGACCACATTGGCATACAGTCCTGGCCCCCAGACATAACTTCTGACCAAAATCCTCATTTTGGAAACCCCTGGATGCTCTTTGGTGGAGATCAGCCAGTATCTGGCAGTGACCTTTACTCAGGACAATCACTCTTACTCCCCATGATAGAATGCTACAGTAATCTGATCTCACTGGGTCCAGAAAGATTTTAATTCTGCTTTTGATGGCCCTTGTGTTTTCCTCGTCACCAACAGCAGTTTTGCCAGGATGGGATTGTTTTGTGTCCACAGTCTGATATTGTCAGCAGTGATAGGAAGGGTGCCAAAAAGTTTAAAACCAGAATGGTCCCTTCTAGATGTATATGCCAGTAGGAGGTGGCTCAAGACATTTACATTTGCCAGCTGGTCTACCAACCTGCAATGGTACCCGCTCAGAAAACCACCCATCATTGAATTTGACCTGAAGCAATGGGCCATGGCCCTGTTCTCTTTGAGTAGCCTTAGCAGCGGTTTGTCATCCGTTACTATTACAAATTTATGTACGTAAAGGTATTGGTGGAACTTTCTCACACCAAAGATGTCTGCCAAATCTTATTTTTCTATCTGAGCGTATCTTTGTTCATTGTCAGCCAAAATTGGGGGAGCATACACTACTGGGTGTTCCTCTCTGCTGGGCCATCAGTGAGCCAATACTGCCCCAATACAGTATGGAGAGACATAGCGTGTCAGCACCACACCTCGCTTGGGGATCATAGTGGGCCAGCACCTTCGATGACGATAACCACTTCTTCACTTCCTTAAAGGCTACATCTTGGCTGCACAGCCATTTCCAATGCTGCCCCTTTTTCAATAGCAGGTTTAATGGTGCCAAGATGGAGGCCAGGTGACCTATGAATCTTCTATAATAATTCACCAATTCAAAAAAAGATCTAAGTTCCGGTACAGACATGGGAGCCAAGGCACCTTTGATCACCCTCACTTTATCTTTCAACGGGTATAGCCCGGTCTTGTCGACTCTGTAACCCAAGTAGGTCACTTGGGGTGCCTGGAACAGACATTTTCCCTTCCTAAGGCTTACCCCAGCTTTGGAGAAATATTTAAGCACCGTGTCCAAGTTCTCTCAGTGCTCTTTATTGGTCTTCCTCATTATTAGCACGTCATCCAGATAAATGCCGACCTGGGGTAGGACTGGTAAAATGTTCTCCATCATCCACTGGAAAATGGCACAGGTTGATTATACCCGAAATGGCTGTATTGTACCAATACTCGATTATTGGTACAAACCCTTATGGATATTAATTGTAGCATACTTCTGAGAATCCTCATCTAACTGCAATTGCAAGTACAATTGGCTCAATACCAGCTTTGTGAAGGACAGCCCCCCTGCCAGCTTTGCATATAAATCTTCTATGTGAGGAATTGGGTATTTATCCAGCTCTGAGAAGTGGTTTGTCATTTGTTTAAAATCCCCCCCTCAAAAATGAAACAGTCCATTGGGCTTCACACTCAGTATGGACTGGTGCTGTCCATTCCACAAACTGTACTGGTTTGATGATTCATTCGCTTACCAGCCTCCTAACTTCTGCCTCTACTGCTACACACAAAGCAAATGGCACTGGGCAAGCCTTGCATTATCATGGAATTGTTTTTAGGTCAACAGGTAAAGTGGCTTTTGCTCCTTTGATTTTCCCTAGACCTTCCTGAAAGACTTCTAGGTGTTTAATTAGGACTTCACTCAGCCATCTACTTTCTAATTGAAAAATGTTGTGCCAATCATGTTGAATCTTTCTCAACTAAGTTCACTCCATCAGGCTTAGGCCAGAGTCTTTTACAACCGTCAGTGCTAACTGAACCAGCTGCTTCTCATTAGAGACTAGAACCAAAGTTGTACTCTTAACCTGTATTGGTTCCTGGTAGAGGTTCTCAGTCTAGCCGAGGTCTTAAACAACATAAGAGATGGAGTTCAGTGCGAATTTTGTTAAAGTCTAATTCTGTAATCAATGATACGACCACACGAATATCAACCTCTATTAGAACCAGGTGACTGTTTAACCAGATGTTTATTTTGATTGGTTCTGATTTGGACGTTCCTAAACAATTTAACTGTTCCAAGCTAGATATAGGTGGGCTCCAGGGTTTGCACTCTCCTGGGTAACATTCATTCCTGACGAAGGGCTTTTGCCCGAAACATCGATTTTCCTGCTCCTCGAATGCTGCCTGACCTGCTGTGCTTTTCCAGCACCACTCTAATCCATACTCATACTTAATATTGACCCAGCTAGTTCTTCTTCTCAATTCAGGCCCACTGGGACTCAAATCTGCAAGCCAGAAGCAACTACAATGGCCTGCTGGTCCATATCCGCCATAAAATGTTAACTGTTTGGCCAAGGCTTGGCTTTGATTTGGGGTTTTTGCTGTGGGCTGACCTTGACTTCAAGATATGTCCTAACTGAGGCTATCCAATTGCCTTCATTCAAGTGTTTCCCCCAAGCTCTGTCAGCCTGGTGAGGGTGCCTCTTTCAGTCAGAATACCCTGTAACTCCTAAGCTCCATTTTCTAATAATAAACCCAATTGTAGTAACTGTTTGAAGTCCAGTTGGGGTTCAGCTAGTAGGCATTTTTGCACAGTCACATTACTCATCCCATGTATCAAATGGTCCCTCAGCATCTCATTAAGGATTAAACCAAAATCACATGCCTCTGCCAGCGATCTTAACCTCGCCAAAAATTCCTGATACGATTCCCCTGGATTGCAAACAGTTGGGTAAAATCAATAGCATTTCAGAATTCGAGAGAGTTTGGGGGTCACAATATTCTTTAACTACATCCATCAACTCTTTAACGGTTTTAGTATCTGGTGCCTCAGGAAAAGTTAGAGTCCTAATAACTGAAAAAGCTGCGGGTCCCCAAGTTGTCAGGAAAATTACTCGTTGCTTTTCTCCTGCCGCAATGTCATTTGCCCCAAAAAACGAAAACATTCTTTCCACATACTGGGTCCTGTTTTTGATGCAAGTCAAGCTTCCCAAATGGTAGCATGATACCAGAAATGCTTACTCCAACTCAAAAACAATAATTTCAAGGAAATTTCTTCGGGGAATATTTTTCTTTTGTCATTATGAAATAGCTCCACAGAGGCCAGTATCCCACCAGCAAGTCATCCTTTATTTACACATACATAATACTTAACATTCATTCCTGATGAAGGGCTTTTGCCCGAAATCCTGCTCCTCGAATGCTGCCTGACCTGCTGTGCTTTTCCAGAACCACTCTAATCTAGACTCATACTTAACATTGACCCAGCTAGTTCTGAGAGTGAACAGAACCACAGACCCTCTTGTTTATATTTTTTTTGGTGGGGCCGAGGCTGCAGCAGTGGGAGTAGGCACAGGCTGCAGCAGCAGTAGTGGTGGTAGTTGCTTGCGCAGCCGAACACAGCTCAAATTAAAGGGAAAAAAATAAAAAGAGAAAAACAAACACAAAAAACAATAAATAAAACCAAAAATCAAATGTCATCCCTAGACAAGGGGAAAGAAAAGAAACTCTCCTCCTCTTCTGAACTAACAGCAGCAGTAACACACTGGAATGGGCAGCCAGATCAGAGTCGATCCCCTAAATCCTCCTGTTTATGTCTGTCAGCCAGGGATCCCTGATTGGACCACATTGACAGCCCCAATCAGGGAATACATATTCTATGAGGTCCAACTGGCTGACTTTGTTCCGTTCACCACAGACAGAGCCCTGTATCAGGCTGGTTGTGAGGACAAGTCGCAGTATCGGCCTGGGTATGAGGACGGGGCCCTGTATCTGGCTGGGTCTGAGGACAGAGCCCTGTATCGGGCTGGGTGTGAGGACAGGCCTGTATTGTGCTGGGTGTGAGGATGGGGCCCTGTATCAGCCTAGGTGTGAGGACGGGGCCCTGTATCAGGCTGGCTGTGAGGACAGGGCCCTGTATCGGGCTGGGTGTGAGGATTGGGCCCTGTATTGGGCTGGGTGTAAGGATAGAGCCCTGTATCAGGCTGGGTGTGAGACCGGGGCCCTATATCAGGCTGGGTGTGAGCACGGGGCTCTGTATCGGGCTGGGTTTGAGGACGGGGCCCTGTATTGGGCTGGGTGGGAGACCGGGGCCCTGTATCGGGCTGGGTGTGAGGACAGGGCGCTGTATTGGGCTGGGTGTGAGGATAGAGCCCTGTATCAGGCTGGGTGTGAGACCGGGGCCCTGTATCAGGCTGGGTGTGAGCACGGGGCTCTGTATAGGGCTGGGTTTGAGGACAGGGCCCTGTATTGGGCTGGGTGGGAGACCGGGGCCCTGTATCGGGCTGGGTGTGAGGACAGGGTCCTGCATTGGGATGGGTATGAGATTGGGCCCTGTATCGGATTGTGTGTGAGGACCGGGCCCTGTGTTGATCTGGTGTAAAGGTAAATATAAACATGACGAGCCCTTTTGGACCCACAGAGCCTGTGCCGTCATTCAGTTAAATTTTGGCTGATTATTTAGATAGCTCTGTATATCTTCCCTTGCCCGTGTCCATTTAAATCTTGAGTTTATACAAATCACTCAGTCTTGGATTTAAAGATAACAATTGAGCTAGCATCATTGGCTGAAAAGAGTTCCAATCTTTACTTTTCATTAAATGTTTTTTAATTTGATCCTGAAAGGATCACATTTTTGACTCTGACCCCTTGCTACAGACTTCTCAAATAACAGAAATAATTTCTGTTGATCTACATTGGCCATTCTCCTTAGGATCTTGAAAACTTGAAATCACCCTTAACTTTTCAAATTCCAGAGATTGCAACCATGGGTTTGTGTGAATTGTCTGCATAGTTTGATCATTTATAGAGAACTCCCTCAAGTATATCCCTCTTAAGGTTTGGAGCCCAGAATTACACTCACTATCCCAGGTGTTGTCTAATAAGGGCTTTGTATAGTTCAGCATGACTTCTACTCCTTTGTATTCTGTCTTTTATATGTAACAACCACCATTCCCTTAGTCTTTTTGATTCTTTTCTGTACCTGTTTGTGAAATTTTAATGATCTGTGTACCTGACTCTCCACTGTTTGTAGCATCTCACCATTTACAACGTGCTCTGTTCTATTCTTTCTAAGTGCAAGCTGGATGAGCTCACATTTATCTGTCTATGACTTGTGTTTTAGATGTGCCTTATTTTGAATTGCATCCTTTGCTTGTTTTTCAAATTGAAATGAGATGGATGGAAAATATTTGCTTTTTTGGAAACTGAGAAAACTGTGACTAAACAAACAGAGAAATGTGAGGGACAAACATGAATGGAACACCTTCAGATGGAGGAAGATTTCAGACTGCTGTCTGATAGTCTTACAACATCTGCACGTTTCCTTTTCTCTTTGGGTTATGTTCATGTGTAGGATATTAGGGCTCCTCGATATGGTGTTCACTGATGACTACTGGTACATTTCTATAGCCAGCATGACATAATGCCCTGCTATTCCTCCATGCACTGGGATTATTCTATACCTGACAGATGGAAAGTTTTGTGGATAGCATACACATTGTAAAGCAGGAAGCTGGGCACTCAGGATAACCACAGCAATGGGAGACTGCGGGGGAGAAAGGAGTGATATGTTTTGAAACAAGGAACAGTGTCAAGTGGAGTCTAAACCCCTAACTGTTCAGTATAATGTTTTATCAGCAGGAAAATCACACCATAGAGGGAAACACCATTAAGCTATTGATGCCTTCTGTTACCCAGCATACATCTACTTTATGATGAACTCTATGCACTGTCCTTAATTTCCTGAGCTCTCATTGACCAATACTCAGTGTCTGGATCCAGAGTCTTTTTAATTCATGACCCATACTGCCCCACACAAAATGGGGTCAGTAATTGTTCCAACTTCCAATCTTGGTTCCGATATTTTCACGGGGTGTGGGAGTGCTCAGTTTTTATAGCCCTGCCTTCTGAACTGTTAAGTTTATGTCGTTTACAAAAAGTTTAAAACTCTGCTCCTTAAATCTTGACCAACATCCAACAAGCAAGACACTATAGGAAAAGAACAACTTGCCTGCTCAGGGCCTCTGGGGGATGTGGTCCCAGAGCAGGAGCTTGCGCTGATGCCTGAGTAATCAGCATCCTTACCCAGTGATTCCACAGCCTGTCATTCTCTCTTGGACTGAAATTCGTTTGTCGATATTGTAGATTTCAAAATGGTGCAGGAAATCAGTGAATCTGACTGAGGCAAACAGTGCACTGAAGTGAAGTGACAGAAGGGGAGATGAGAAAGAGGAGAGATAGAACTCTTTTCTCCTGAGGTAAATTGGGTCGTGGAATACGAAGGCGAGTAAGGCAGACTGTTTAAATGGAGTCAGGATACAATGAGATTTAAAAGATCTAGTCTGTTTCATAGGAACATATGTGAGAAGGTGATATATGCTGCAAGATTCCACCCTCCAAGGGTCTGTAGAAACCATTGCTGTTCTTAGGGTACCACCTTTATAATCACAAAACATTATACTGGCTGTGTGACGGTTATTTTCCTCACATTCTAAAGCACCTACGTGTCATTATTTGCATAACTGGTTCTGGCACATATTGCATCCATGAAGTAAACAGTACACTACATCACCATTGATTGAAACAGTTCACTACTCAGTAAAAAATTGAAATATAATTTTATCAATTCAGACTCCCTGACAATCTAGCTCTTAACTCTTTAATTTTAGCAAATATTTCGTATGAAGATCACCTCGGAAAAGTAGATCAGGGACCAGTGTCATCATCAAATGATCCCAGGGCATCTACAGCAAGGATTAAATACAGAGGAATGCTCCCTCCATTCCATTCAATCAAATATTCTATGGGCAGGCATGATATGGTTTAAATTCAGAGTACTAATCCCTCTGCACTGTCCTCAGCAAAGACTCCCGAGGTGTTTCTGTGTGTGGGGGAACTGTCCCTTGGAACAAGATCTTTGCTTATGACAAGCACCTACTTTTTTTAACATGGGCAGCTCCTGCTGTGTGGCTATCCTGGCTGACCAGGAGACTTGTCCACTCTTACTGCCTGCCAGAAGGGTATTGGAAGGATTGTCAACCTGTTTTACCACGTTATGACACATCTGTAACCATCAAGTCCTGAGGTGGCACTTGAACCTAGACTTCTGGCCCAGATGTATGCCCAAGTACACAACAGTGCAAAACTCAATCATCGATGAATCTAATCACCAGCTTTCATATAATATAAACTGTTGTTTGCCAGTATCATTGTGCTTTGATCTGAGCCATTGATTTTATCATCGGTGCCCATTGCATTCAGGATTGCCTGAATGGAAAATGTATATTCATGAGGCTGAAGCCATTGATTGAGGCTGGAATCAATCCTAAGACCCTGAGGTCTATATTCTAATCATGGTTGCAATGCACCAAACTTTCTTGACCAGCACCTCCCAACCCCACCATCAACATCCCATTAGGACAGGGGCTTCAGTACAAAAGGTACACCAGCATCTGCAAGTTCCCATCTAAGTTGCATATTAGTCTGACTTGGAAATAAGTCACCATTAAATCACAGTTACTGGGTCAAAATCCTGGAACTCCCTAACAGCACTGTGGGTGGCCTTGTACCTCACGAGTGCTTTTGTTCAAGCAGGTAACTTGCAATCTCTTGTGATTCCCAAATCCCACAAATAAAACAAGTCAAAATTTAAAAAAAACTATCTCTGAGAAACCAGTGCATCAACTCCTCAAAATCCTGATGACAAGGTTATTTCCATATTTAAAAATGCCTAGTTGGGCCTTTGAGGAGGAGTTGATGTGCGGGTGAAGACATTAAATCACAGGGCAGGGTCAAGGTTGAGTGGGGAATCAAAGTAAAGGCAATGGTAAAATGCAGGTTGGACTTGAGTGTGAAGGCAAACTAGTGGCAGTTCTAGGGAGTTATGTTTGATAAAGGCATGACTGAGCTGGTGTGTTGCATTAGATGCAGTAGTCTGTTCTCCATCACTCAGGATCCCTTCCCAGGTTAGTATGACAGCTTGTCCAGCAGACGGTCATTGAGACAACCTTACACTAACCAGCCTTACTTTTGGAAGTGCCTAGTTGTATTTGAGGCAGATATAAAGCATGGAATTAAGGGGCCAGTCTATGCTGTTACCCCTTTTGGGCACATCCTTATCGGCTTGGAATGATCAATTCCTGCTGGAAGTGGCTGCAATGTCCTCGCAGGTGAAGAGCTGAATCACACTCAATTTTTATAGTCACGTAAGGAAAGGTTAGCATTACAGAGCTTGGGACCTGAGAGTAGGTGCCTGAGACAGGAGAAGGTGGGTCCTGCTCAGCTGCAGAATTGAATGGCTGCATAGTCAGGAGATCTCACATAAACATCTCATATTGTGGAGGAGCCGGTGTTGGACTGGGGTGGACAAAGTTCAAAATCACAGACCAGGTTATAGTCGAGCAGATTTATTTGGAAGCACCAGCTTTCGGAACACCTTCTTCATCAGCTGATTGTGGAGTATAAGACCGTAAGACACAGAATTTATAGCAAAAGATTACAGTGTCATGCAACTGAAATAATATATTGAACAAACCTAGATTGTTGTTAAATCTTTCATCTTTTAGAATGGGTCGCAGGTTTCGGTTCATTAATATGTAAACTCCAGAATTTCTTTTAAGTCACCTTCTCGAGAGAACTTAAGGTTTTATAACGAAAGGTGACATCTCAGCTCAGCCAATGCATTAAAGATATGAGGTTAGAGTCTGTCTTTATCCCAATCTTGAATCAGACTGGTCCTATTTCCAAAGTGGAATTTACAAAATATTACCTGGATTGACTGCCTGCAGATTGTGCATTTTTTGAACAAAATAGAATGCATCTGCAAATATAATTCTGCAAATCCAAATTCAGCCCCTAGACTTATATGTGTGTGTGCATGCATGAGAGAGAGTACGTGTGTTTGCGTTTGAGTGTGAGTGCACGAGAGAATCTGTGTTTTCATGTGTGAAAGTTTGGTAAAATGTGTATGTGTGGGTGTGATTGTGTATAAGCCTGTGAGAGGATGTGTGAATGGGTGTGCGCAATAATCACCAGACAGGAATGTTTCCTCCCAGTTGGGGATCACTTCAGCAGTGAGGGACATTCAGCCTTGGATCTTCGGGTGACCATCCTCCAAGGCGACTTCAGGATAGGTAACAATGCAGAGTGGCCAAGCAGAGGCTGATAGCCAAGATCAGTACCCATGAGGATGGCCTCAACCGGGAACTTTGGTTCATGTCACACTACAGATGACCCCACTACACTATACACACACACACATTCTTACATACACAAGCTGACCCTCTCTCATACATACGCTGTCTCTCATACACACACATGCACCCTCACACTGACACCCATACACACATCCTCTCACAGGCTTATACTCCCACACTCACACAAACACACTCACATGCACACACACCTACTCTCTCTCATGCACATGCACACACACATATAAGTCTATGGGGTGAATTTGGATTTGCAGAATTATATTTGCAGATACATTCTATTTTGCTCAAAAAATGCAAAATCTGCAGGCAGTCAATCCATGTAATATTTTGTAAAATTCTACTTTGGAAATAGAACCAGTCTGACTCAAGATTGGGATACAGATAGACATTATCTGAGCTGTCACCTTTTGTTATAAAACCTTAAGTTATCTTGAGAAGGTGACTGAAAAGAAATTCTGGGGTTTACATATTAATGAACCGAAACCTGCAACCCATTTTAAAAGATGAAAGACTGAACAATAATCCAGGTTTGCTCAATATATCATTTCAGTTAAATGACACTGTAATCTTTTGCTATAAATTCTGTGTCTTATGGTCTCAAGCTCCATGACCAGCTGATGAAGGAGCAGTGGTCCAAAAGCTAGTGCATTCAAATAAATCTGCCCGATTATAACCTGGTGTTGTGTGATTTTTAACTTAATTTCATATTGTCTGTGTGTACGTGAAGATAAGGTTTCAGATAGCGTCCCAGCAACCCTACGTCAGGGCAGGAACCCCACACTGGAAAGTGCCATGACCTACTTTCTTGAAATTGTGTTAACTTGCTGTTTGTGGCTGGGAGATGAATCGTGGGCTTTGATTCACTAATCTCCTGGATCAGCATAGCAGCATGAAAGATTCCAGCTCATCACACAGTGAGATGGGCTTGAGCAGAACAGAGTAGCTTGAGGCTTGGGAATTTGTCTCACTGGACAAGGACGACATTTTTTCTTACCCCGTCCTTCACAACCCATCCAATGGCTTCTAAAGGAATCATCATCAGTATCTCTCCCAAGCAACAACTCCAAGCTTGACAATTTTGGTAAAGGTGACAGCTTGTTTAACTAAGGTGGTATTTCTACCCAAGATTCTTGGCTACGTGTTTTCATGTGGTGAGATTGCTGGATCAGCAACAGTGCATTTTTCCTATCTGTTTACAACCCAACATTAGTCCCAAATATTGTACAAGCTAGACTAGCTAACTCAGCATAGGAAAAGAATGGAAACTGCATCACTCCTTTTGGCTGGGAAGTTCAAAACTAGAGGGCATAAGTTTAGCTCAGAGAATGATTTAAAAGGGACCTGAGGGGCAACCTTTTCACACAGAAGATAGTTCGAATGTGGAATGAACTACCAGGGAAAGTGATAGATGCAGGAAGAGTTGTAACATTTAAGAGACATTTGGATAGATAAATGAATAGAAAAGATTTTGAAGGATATGAGCCAAGTGAAGGCAAATGGGAATAGTTTCTTTTGGGAAACTTGCTCGACATGGAAGAGTTGGGTGGAAAAGTCTGTTTCTGACTCTGTACTAATTCCTGGAGAAGTGCAGAGTACAGTTGGTTTCCTGGGTGGGGATGTGGGTGTCAGAAAAGGAATGGATCCTGAGCTGGTAGACGGTATGGGGGAGAGCAGGCTCTTGAGCTGGGTGTCAGGGGGAATAGTTCCTGGGATGGTTGCTAGTTGGTTACTGGGACCTTGTGGCTTAAAGACTGGTTTAGTGGAGGTGGTTTCCAATTAGAGAGAAAAAGAGAGACACTGGCACCATTACAGGAGAAAGTGAGATTTATTAGGATGGGGTGGTCTACATCTGAACCATGATGGGGTCAGTGACCTTCCCAACCACACAACCAGGGAAATAGAGAGAATTCCAAACTGCAGAGTGAGGGCAAAGAATTTTGGGAAAACATGGTAAATTGAAGAATATAGTCAAGGCCAAAGAGAAAGTTATTAGTATGGAAATGGTAAACAGACCATGTCAGGAAGGGTTAGAAAAGATGAGTCTAAAATTTAACCAACGGATAAAACTAACATTTACAAAGGTAGTAAAAGGGAAATCTGAGGCTTTGAATCTTTAAGGGTACAGGACATTTAGGAATGACAGGAATGTCAGAAAAGGTGATGAGTAGCTCTGCCAGCTAATGATGGTATTAGCACAGTGGAGAGGATAACCTAATTAAAGAAACCAAGATGTGGAAACAGTTTGTGTAGAATTTAGGAATAATACATTCAACAAGTCTCTTGAGGTTATGGTGTACTGGTTCCCAATCAATAACTACATGAATAAGTGTTAATTAGGGAAGGAATAAAGACACAACAGTAAGCACAGGAGATTTTAATCTATATATTGACTGGAAAAGTCGGGGTGGGCAAAGGTAACCTGGATGAAGAGTTCCCAAAATATTTTCAAGATAGGTTGTGAGAACACCACGTTCTGGAGCTGATCAGAAAACAAGCATTACTAGACTTGGTATTGTGCAATGAGAGAGAGAGGTAAATAACAACCTCATAGTGAAGGTTAGCTCAGTTGTCCAGATGTCTGGTTTGTGATACAGACTGATGCCAATATTGTGGTTTCAATTCCTGCACTGACTGAAATTACCATGAAGGACTCTGCTTCTCAACCTCTCCCCTCAATTGAGGCAAGGTGACCCTTAGGTTAAACCCCAATCAGTTGTCTCTTTCTGAGAGAGCAGCTTTATTGTCTGGTAAGACAATGGCACCTTTATCATTATCTTAACTCTAGCTAGCAGCAACTGTAATATAAATTAATTTATATTCAGACTGAAGCTAAAAATTTGTTTAAAATTTAGATAAGAGCAGTTATGAGGACATGAAAGCAGAGCTATCTGAAGTGAATTGTCAAATTAGGTTAAAGAATAGGTCAATGGAGATAGAGTGGCAGATATTTAAGGGGATATTTTGGAATACACAGAATAGATACATTTTCATAAATCAGAAGAATTCAAAGGGAACAAACCACCATCCGTGGTTAACTAGAAATGTTAATGATTGTATCAAACTAAAAGAAAAAAGCATATAATTGTACAAAGATAGATGGCAGGTCAGAAGGTTAGACAGAATATAAAAGCAGCAAAGAATGACCAAGATATTAACAAAGAGAAAAAAGTTACAGCACGAGAGAAAGCTAAACAGAAATACAGCTGGTTTTGCTATTATCTGTCTATCATTAATGTGAATTGGCTATAACTTGATTGATGAATATGGAACGCTGTTTCTAAAACACGCATTTGTAAAACGCATGTTGGCTGTAACTCAATTACAGCACCGACACTTTAAGTGTTATTTTATTGCACGCTTTTTATGTAGCTCGGGATTGCACAATAATGCAACTATCTCATTACAGAAGAAAGGGTTATTTAAGAATAGGTAGTAAGAGTTCTGATAAAAATTTTAAAACATGGTGAATGTTGGTCTTGTTGAAAGTGCAACTTGAGAATTAGTAATGGAAAATAAGAAAATGGCAAAGGAATTGAGCAGATCTTTCACATCTGTCTTGACTATAAAGGAGACATGTCATATCCCAGTAAATCAGGAAGTAGAAGAGAGGGTGGAACTCAGGAAAATCATAAACATCAGAGAAGTGGTACGGAATAAATTGTTGGAGCTGTAGGCTGACAAGTGCCCAGGTCTTCAGGAATTAATCTTAGAGTAAAATGAATTAAAAGAAGTAGCTAGTGAGATAGTTGATGCTTCGATTTTAACTTTTTAAAACCCCTTTGATCTTAAGATGATCCCATTAGGTTGGAGGATAGAAAAAAAGGGAGGGAGACTGGAAGTAGAAACCAACAGATCAGTTAGCTTGATCTCTGATACAAGGAAAATGTTGAAAGTTATTATTAAGGAAGCTAGAAAGGGCACTTGGATAATTTAAAGGTATTCAGGCAGTGTCAACATGGTTTTGTGAAAGGGAAATTATATTTGACCAGTTTTCGAATTCTTTGAGGAGGTAACACTGTTTATGGATAAAGGGAAATTGATGGATGTATTTAGATTTCCTAATGGTAATGGATAAGGTGCCACATTAAAGGTTACTGCTAAAAACAAAAGCTATGGTGGAGCGGGTAGCGTGCTGGCATGGATGGACAATTGTGTACAACAGGAAGCAGAGGGTAAGTATCCTTTTCAGGTTGGCAAGATGTACTGAGCGGTGTTACATGCTGGGAGCTCAATTGTTTGCTGTACTTCTCTATGACTCTATGACATGGATACAGGGACAAAAGATAAGGTTGCAAATTTGCTGATGACACCAGGGGTCACTGTTTAAAAATCAGAGGTCACCCATTTAATTAGAGAAAAGGCAAAGTTTTTTCTCTGAGGTTCCTGAGTCTTTGGAACTCTCTTCTGAAAAAGGTGGTGGAAGCACCTTGAATACTTAGGGTGTAGGTTTGCTCGCTGAGCTGTAGGTTTGATATCCAGACGTTTCATTACCTGGCTAGGTAACATCATCAGTGGCAACCTCCAAGTGAAGCGAAGCTGTTGTCTCCTGCTTTCTATTTATATTTTTCTCCTGGATGGGGTTCCTGAGATTTGTAGTGATGTCATTTCCTGTTCGTTTTCTGAGGGGTTGATAGATGGCATCTAGATCAATGCGTTTGTTTATGGCATTGTGGTTAGAGTACCAGGCCTTTAGGAATTCTCTGGCATGTCTTTGCTTAACTTGTCCCAGGATAGATGTGTTGTCCCAGTCAAAATGGTGTTTTTTTTCATCCGTGTGTAGGGCTACGAGGGAGAGAGGGTCGTGTCTTTTTGTGGCTAGCTGGTGTTCGTGTATCCTGGTGGCTAACTTTCTTCCTGTTTGTCCTACGTAGTGTTTGTGGCAGTCCTTGCATGGAATCTTTGCACCTTGAATACTTTTAAGGCAGAGATAGGTAGATTCTTACTTAGGAAGGGATAGAAAGGTTATCAGGGTTAGGTAGGAATATGGATTTGAGGTTACATTAGATCAGCCATGATCTTATAAATGAATATTTGAGAGGCATTTGAATGGGTATATGAATAGGAAGGGTTTGGGCCGGGTGCTGGCAGGTCAGACTAGGTTGGGTTGGGATATCTGGTCGGCATGGACGGATTGGACCGAAGGGCCTGTTTCTGTGCTGTACATCTCTATGACTCTATGGAACAGGCCCAAGAGGCTAGATGGCCTACTCATCTTCCTGATTTGCCTGTTGTATGATTTTGCTGTGAAGGTGAATTAGTTGAAGAATATAATCTGTTCCAAACAAACTGTGAGCTCAACTAATGGCTAGCTTAATGCAAGTGGGAAATTAAACACGCAAACCCTCAATGTTTGAGTGACAGAACTTTGCATACCCCACGTCCTTGCAACTGAAACAATTGCTCTCTCAGCTTGATAGCCTGCCCCACCTTGATGAAGGGCTTTTGCCCGAAACATCAATTTCGCTGCTCCTTGGATACTGCCTGAACTGCTGTGCTCTTCCAGCACCACTAATCCAGAATCTGGTTTCCAGCATCTGCAGTCATTGTTTTTACCCAGTTCTCTAATACCCGAACCTTCATGTGTGCATGACTGTGTCATAATCTTGTACCCTGCATTCCTTGTTTCATGTTGCACAAGTTGTATGGACAAACCTGACAACAAGGACTATAAAAGGGGACTTTGGTTTTTAAGAAGTTATGACTTGTAGTTTCAGTTAATCCATAGAATCCCTAGAATGTAGAAACAGGCCATTCAGCCGAACAAGTCCACACCGACTCTCTGAACAGCAGCCCACCCAGACCCGCCCCAGTTTTGTAACCCTGCATTTCCTATAGCTAACACGCCTAACCTAAATATCCCTGAACACTATGGGTAGTTTAGCATGGCCAGTCCACCTAACTTGCACATCTTTGGGTTGTGGGAGGAAACTGGAGCACCTGGAGCAAACCCACACAGAATGAGCAAACTCCACACAGACAGTCGCCCAAGGGTGGACTCAAACCTGGGCCCCTGGCGCTGTGAGGCAACAGTGCTAACCACTGAGCCACTGTGCTGCCCAATGTGAAATGCTAGCTATCAGTCCACTAGTGCCAAAAAATACGGTTCCATGTGGTCAAAGAACAACAGTCTTGAACAGATTGTATGCATACATCCCCTGACAACCTAACCTACCCCATCCAGGTGATAGTATCAGCCTACTTTTTTTTTGCAACTTCTTTCAAAGAACAAGAAGGATTCTAACTACATGTCCACACTACAGCACAACAGTATATTAAAATAAAAAGACAATATATTGCAAACTTTTGTACAGCTACAACAAAATATGGAATGTGACAGTTTTGGCTCTCCTGAAATACTTTTAATAATCATAATTAATAAATATATTTGATATTGATATATCCTTTTAATCTTAAAACCCACTTGAAATGGACAGTATAGTTCTGGAGATAAAAGAGTAAAATCTTATCCAGTGAATCTTAGCTGAATTTTCTGACTTGCAGGATGATTCACAGGATCAGACTTTCATTTGAAGACTTCAGCCACATTTCCAAGACTATAACTGTGCTGCATGAAGCATTTGAGTTTAGAAAGTCTCTGTTGTAAAGTGCAATGTAGGCATTGCATTTTACCTGCTTGTGCTAGATACATTATTCGTGGTTGACGGAGAGCTAAAGACATTATCTAATCCTGCTAGGGCTACATACTTGTTTGCTGAGGAGCTTGACTGATTGGTAGTCATCACAGATGATCCAACAGTTGTTGAGCTTCGTCAGTTGACTAATTCCTTGGCCATAGTGGCTGACAGTTTGTCAATTATGTGGAAGAAACAAAAGATTTGTCAGGATTAACAGAATATGATTGAGATTGGTAGCAGCACTGACAAAATTATAAAGAATAATCACTGCAATCGATGCACCGAATGGTATCTGAATGTACAAGGATCCGTACATCTAAATTGGACACAGAGAACAGCACTGGGCTTTGAGCATAAGCTGTATACCAAGAATATGATCTAGTAGGGAGAAATCTAGTAGTTACATAGAAAAGCTTTTATTTAAAATAATACTTTTTACAACCACAAGACAACCTAAAACATTTTATTACCAATTAAAATTACCAAGTTTGAGGTGTAGTCACTATATGAAGAAGACAGCAGCCATTTTGCACACAGTGAGCTCCCACGCACAAGAATTTGACAACAAGCAGATATTCTAAACTGTGATTTGGAGATGCCGGTGTTGGATTAGGGTGTACAAAGTTTAAAATCACTCAACACCTTGGACTATAACCTGGTGTTGTGTGATTTTTAACAATATTCTGAGTTATTTGTGGAGAATTCTTATTGTGCATCAATCTGAGAGATTAGATGTGCCATTAGTTTAACACCTCAATGCAGAACTCCTTCGAAACGATCCCACAACCAGCGCAGCATTGCCTCATTTTTGCCCCCTTCCGAACGGGAATATGTCGTTGAGTGGGACTTGAACGTAGATACCCTGTAACCAATGGGCCTGAGCTGTGCTGAGATAATGTTGCTGTTACTAGGGTTTGTGCCACAACCCGATAATGATTCTGCTTCTGTCCCAGTGACACAAACCCATTTACATTTTCCATTGCTGGCTTTTTATTTAGATCAGCTGACCAGTCCTGGAACTTAGGTGACTGTTTGAGCGTGCAATGAGCTGTTACGTAGTACACAGGCTGTGGAAATGGTGGGGGATTTCCAGCGAGAGACAGATGTAGGCTGTGCCCACATACTCTAGATCTCCAGTATTGTTTCCGCCCCCCAGTCAGGGCTCCAATGTGGTACCTGAGAGATGAGGTGGTGGAGGCGAATCGAGCGGAAGTGTGACACACGCAGCATTTTCTCACTCCGCCCATCACCTTCCAGTCAGCACTTCTCAGAAGTTGTCATAGAGTAATCAGTTAAACTATTCCCTCAGTGGCACAGAATAATTACAGAAACCCGTTTCCCAAAATACTTTCAAAGCCCCAGCGAAACGGATTTGAGGCTGACGTGAATGACGGAGAAAGAGTCTACTGGGCTGAATTTCACTGAGTAACTTCCAGTAAAATCAAACATATTCCTTCAAACTACTTCCCCTTTAATAAATGTCAAGTTCTGCAGCTAACAAAGTACATGCAACGAACACAGAACAATGTAGAAGCGTAAAATGGTCCGCTAGCATCTGTGGGGAGAGAAACAGCGTGAATGTTTACAGTCCAGTGTGACCGCGTTAGAACTGCTCGATGATGAAGAATAGGTGTTTGTTATTTTGCTTTTTTTTAAAAGTATATGCAATGGCCTGGTCACCAAACCACGGCATCACTGCATTGTAATTGCCTCTGTGCCAGTCTGTGAATGGGGATGAAGGAAACCATGAATGAAGGAGAAAAACCCAACAGATTAAATGTGATGGAACTGACTGGAAGGATCAATGCGATTACAAGTGGAACTAGAATAAATGGGTTCCAGCAAAAGCATAAGTAGGACACATTCGTATCACGTACTCAAAAGGACTAGGGTATTTCAGATGGACATTCCAATAGCATTTCTAAGAAGCCAGCACTGGAAAATACTCCTCTGCTTATTTCTAAAATTACCCTCTTATTATCTAAGTTTACAGTTTATATAATAGCCTGCAGCTATAAGGGTTGTGGAATATTAATCCGTACAGGCCTTGCCTGTATTGTGGTGTAGATGTATTATGGTGTATCTGGAGGGCTCAGGTGTTGCTTTAATAAGCCAAGGTTACATACATCGCTGGAAAATAGCCAATGATGCAGGTGTTACTGTGCATTAGCTAGGAGGTACAGCTGTCAGCATGTTAGCCAGGAATATAGGGGATGATGTCCATTTGCCAAGGGGGCCAGGTGTTGCTGTATATTAGCTGGCATAGGTAGTACAAGTGTTGCTGTATAATACAACAGGACATTGGAGCAGAAGGAGGCCATTTGGCCCATTGGATCTGTTGATTGTTACAGAGGTGATGATCCTCAACTCCACTTTTTTGCCTTATCCCCAAAACACCTGAGTTCAATAATTTTAAGGCTTGAGGCTGTGTCCTTACCTCACATCCCACACACCTGGCCTTGTCATCACATGGGCTGCTACCCGACAAAACCCATTGTCAGCTACTAATAGTCTCCATTAGCAGCTACACATTCCCCCAAACTGACCTTTAACCATTCCTTTTCCAACTGTTTTTCTTGCTTGTTGGGCTCTAGTTCCACCCAGTGTTTACTCTCCCCTCTCCCCGCACCCCATCTTCTGCATAAAAAAAACAACTTTTATCCAACTACTGTCAGTGCTGAAGAAGGGCCACTGGACCTGAAACGTTAGCTCTGATTTCTCTCCATAGATGCTGCCAGACCTACTGAATTTTTCCAGCAATTTCTGATTTTGATTTTGTGGTTGTGACCCTTGAGTTCCTTACTGATTATCGTAGCCTTGAATCACCCAGCCTCAACAGCCCTCAAGGCTAAAGGATTCCACAGTTTTATAACCTTCTTAGAGACAATATTCCTCCTTATCTCTGTCTTAAATGCATGATCCCTTATTCTGAGATTTTGCCCTGTGATCTGACACTCTCCTACAAGGGTAAACAAAATTTCTACACCTACTCTGTGCCAGCCCTCTAAGAATCTTGTATGTTTCAGTAAGGTCACATCTCAGTCTTCTGTATTCCATTGAGTGCTAGCCCAATCCACTCAATCTCTCCTCCTAATACACTCCTCCATGTGTGGTATCAAGATTAGAGTGGTACTGGAAAAGCACAGCAGGTCAGGCAGCATCCAAGGAGCAGGAAAATTGACATTTTGGGCAAAAGCCCTTCATCAGGAATGAGAGAATGCTCTAATCTTGACTCTGATCTCCAGCATCTGCAGTCCTCACTTTCGCCCATATGTGGTATCAACCTAGTGAATCTCTCTGGACTGTATCATTCCTTCAATAAGGGGCCCAAAACAGTTCACAGTATTCCAGCTATGGTCTGGCTAGTCCTGTACTATTTAAACATAACCTCCCTATTTTTATACCCCATCCCCTTTGAAATAAGGATCAACATTCAAAAAATCCAATGCAGGTTAGATGGATTGGCCATACTAAACTTACCAATGTGTCCAAGGATGTGCAGGCTAGGTGGATTAGCCATGGAAATTCAAGGGGTTACAGGGATAGGGTAGGGGTGTAGGTCTGGGTAGGATGCTCTTCAGAAGGTCGGTGTAGACTTGATGGGCTGAATAGCCTGCTTCCACACTATAGGGATTCCATGATTCTATGTATTTTATTTGCCTTCCCTATTATCCACTCATAATGATTGGTACCGTGGCCAGGTGGATCTCATTGACTATGAGATCCTTGCTTGGGGCTGTTAATCTGGGCCAATCAGGGAGCCCTGACTGACAGATATAAACAGGGGGGTCTGTGGACTGGGTTGGAGCTGGCTGGACAGAGCCCACATACTGTGCATTTGGTAAAGGTTAAAGTAACATGATACTGGACTCTGTGCAGTTATTTCACCACTGAACTTGGATTCTAGTTTTTTGTGATTCAGGGATGAAGACACAGAAATCCCTCGATTCTGTAGTTTTCTGCAGTCTTTCTTCAGTTAAAAAATATTCAACTGCTCTATTCTTCCTGCCAAATTGTATAACCTCATATTTCCCCACATTGTATTCTATCTCCAAGTTTTCGCCCACTCACTAAACCTATCTATATTCCTTTGCAGACTCTTTGTATTTTCCTTACCATTTGCCTTCTCGCCAATTTTTGTGTCAGCCCCAAACTGAACTATAGAATATTTACTTTCCTCATTCAAGTCATTAATATATGTTGTCAATGCCTGTGACCCCAGCACTTATCCCTGTGGCACACCACTAGTTACAGGTTGCCATCCTTAAAATGCTCCCTTTAGCCCAACTCTGTCTTCTATTAGTTAACTAATATCCAACACCATGGACTCCAAGAACCCAGTGTGTGATACCTTATCAAGAGCCTTCTGAAAATTCTAGATATAGTATGTCCACTGTTTCCCCTTTAGCTATCCTGCTTGTTACGTCCTCAGAGTTCTCATAAACTTGTCAGACATGATTTCCCCTTCATAAAACCATACTGACTCTGCTTGATCATTTCATGCATTTCTAAATGTTCTGCTGTCACCTCCTTAATAATAGACCTAACATTTTCTCAATAACAGACATTAAGTTGCGAGGGAGACAGATGCTGTAGTATGTTTGTCAAGCGGTCCATATCTTGATGTATATCAGCTACAAGAGATAGTGCAGATGCTGAATATCAGCCGGAAAGTGTGGGGCGTTGCTGTAAATTAGCCATAGTGTACAAGACGTTGCAGTGTGTTAGCCCGGGCTTACAGTATTGATTGTACAGTGATAGTGGCATTACCTCTGGGCCCGAGGTCCAGATTCAAATTCTGCCCGCCCCAGAGGTGTTTTACAACATGTCTGAACAGGACAGCAGGTCAGACAGCATCTGAGGAGCAGCAGAATTGACATTTCGGGCCTAAGCCCTTCATTAGGAGTGTGGGGGTGCTGAGTTGAAGGGTTGGATTTGGGATGAGGTGGGGGGAATGGGAGATGAGGAAACTGGTGAAATCAAGTGGTTGAAAGGTCTCAAGGCAGAAGATGAGGTGCTCTTCCTCCAGGCATTGGGTGGCTTGGATTTGATGATGAAGGAGGCCCAGGACTTGCATATCCTTGGCAGAGTGGGAGGGGGAGTTGAAGTGGTAGGCCACAGGGTGGTGGGGTTGTTTGGTGCGTGTGTCCCAGAGATGTTCTCTGAAACATTCTGCAAGTTGGCATCCTGTCTCCCCAATGTCGAGGAGACCACATTGAGAGCAACAGACACAGTGGATGAGGTGTTTGGATGTGCAGGAAAATCTCTGCTAGATGTGGAAGGATCCTATGGGGCCTTGCCCCCCACCATCCCTTACTCCTAATTCCTCTGCCTCTGCCATATCTACTTCCTGGAGGAGCAATTCCAGAACATTTCAGAGAATATCTCTGGGACACACGCACCAAACAATCCCCAACACCCTATGGCCAACCACTTCGACTCCCCCTCCTAGTCCACCAAGGATATGCAAGTCCTGGGCCTCCTCCGCCACCAAATCCAAGCCACCCGATGCCTGGTGGAAGAACGCTTCATTTTCCACCTTGCGACCTGCCAACCACATGGAATCAACATCGATTTCACCAATTTCCTCATTCTCACCTCCCCATATCCAACTCAGTACCATCCTCTTGTATCTCTGGTGGTGGAGTCTGCCAGGAGGTGGTGGAGGGTGACCACGTGGGAAGGGATATTGCGGTCCTTGAAATAGGAGGCCATCTGGGATGTTTGAAGTGGAATTGCTCCTCCAGGAAGCAGGTATGGCAGAGGCAGAGGAATTAGGAGTAAGGGATGGTGGGTGGCAAGGCCCCAAAGGATCCTTCCACATCTGGCAGAGATTTTCCTACAAACCAAACACCTCATTTACTGTGTCCATTGCTCTCAATGTGGTCTCCTCCTGGGCCTCCTTCATCATCAAATCCAAGCCACCCAATGCCTGGAGGAAGAACGCCTCATCTTCCGCCTTGAGACCTTCCAACCACTCGATTTCACCAGTTTCCTCATCTCCCATTCCCCCCACCTCATCCCAGATCCAACCCTTCAACTCGGCACCACCATCTTGAACTGTCCTACCTCTCCATCTTCCTTCCCACCTGTCCGCTCCACCCTCCACTCCAACATATCACCATCACCCCCAAGTTTATCTACCTATCACCAGCCCAGCTACCTTCCACTCACCCTCACTCTCCTATTTGTCTCTCAGACCCCTTGGGGGTCCCCAACATTCCTGATGAAGGGCTTATGACCAAAACGTCGATTCTCCTGCTCCTCAGATGCTGCCTGACCGGCTGCGCTTTTCCAGCACCACACTCTCGACTCTGATCTCCAGTATCTGCAGTCCTCACTTTCTCCTCATTCCCAGTCAGGAACCTAAAGATTATGTGCGGATGTTGGTGCATATTAGCTGGGATGACAGAGGCTGCTGTCTGTGAGCTGGAAATATTCCCTGTTTTTTTGTGATCAGGAAAAGTTACAGACTAACTTGAGTTTTCCACTTCCCAGCTTTGTGTCACAGTATCTGCCGCTGGAAGCTTCAATCATTGGACAGCAGGTGTCTCCTGGGACCAATCGCAAACAGGAGAGAACATGACGAGAAGTTTTAGGGAAGGCAGGCAGCTGGAACTTTGGAATAACAGAGAGCAGAGACGAAGGAAGCGAAGCACCGAGACTTGTCCAAAACACCTGTATCAGGATACAAAAACATCATTTTGCTGCAAAAAGTGCCCTGCAGGTTGGTTTTCCAAAATATGGTGCCCAGAATCATTCACAGCACTCCAGATCCCTGTACACATCCATCCGCCATGACAAAGGCCTCCAAGCCCTCTGTTTCTTCCTCGCACACCGACTCAACCAGTACACTTCCACTGACACCCTCCTTCAATTAGCTGAACTGCTCCTCACCCTCAACAATTTATCCTTTGAACCCTCCTGGGTAGCCAAGGGCACCCGCATAGTACCCAGCTGTGCCTGCCTCTTCATCGGGTATGTGGAACAGTCCATCTTTCGCAGTTACACTGGCACCATTCCCCACCTTTTCCTCTGCCACATTGATGACTGTATCGGCACCACCTTGTGCTCCCACGAGGAGGTTGAACAGTTCATCAACTTCACTAATACTTCAACCCTGACCTCAAGTTCACCTGGACCATCTCAGACACCTCCCTCCCCTTCCTAGACCTCTTCATCTCCATTTCCGGCAACCAACTCAACACAGACATCTACTGCAAACCCACTGACTGTCACAGCTATCTATACTACACCTTCTCCCACATTGCTTCCAGTAAACATGTTAATCCCTTATTCCCAATTCCTCCACCTCCACCACATATGCTCTCAGGAAGACCAATTCTACTATAGAACATCTCAGATGGCCTCCTTCTTCAAAGACTGCAATTTCCCCTCCCATGTGGTCGATGATGTCCTCCAATACAGCTCCTCCACTTACATCATCTCTGCCCTTGCACCCCACCCCTCTGATCAGAACAAGGACAGAACTCCTGTAATCCTCACCTTCCACCCCACCAACCTCTGGATACATCGCAATATCCTCCACCATTTCTACCACCTACAAACAGACCCCACCACCAGAGATATATTTCTGTCACCACCCCTATCTGCGTTCTAGAGAGACCATTCCCTCTGTGACTCCCTCATTAGATCCACATCCCTACACCAAACAGCCCTCCAAGCCAAGCACCTTTTCCTACAACTGCAAGAGGTGCAAAGTCTGCACCCACATCTCCCCCCTTAACTCAATCCTAGGCCCTAAAGGATCCTTCCACATCCAACAGAGATTTATCTGTACTTCCACATCATCTGCTGTGTCTGTTGCTCTCGATGTGGTCTCTTCTACATTGGGGAGATTGGCGCCAACTGGTAGAACGTTTCAAAGAACATCTCTGGGGGACACACACCAAACAACCCCACTGCCCTGTGGCCAAACGCTTTAACTCCCCCTCCCACTTCACCAAGGATATGAAGGTCCTAGGCCTCCTCCACCGCCAAATTCTAGCCACCCAACGCCAGGAGGAGGAACACCTCATCTTCTGCCTTTGGACACTCCAACCACACGGCATCAACATTGATTTCACCTGTTTCTTTATCTTCCCTCCCTCCACCTCATCCCAGGTTCAACCCTCCAACTCGGCACTGCCCTCTTGAACTGTCCTACCTGTCCATTTTTCTTCCTACCTATCCACTCCACCCTCCTCTCCAACCTGTCACCTTGATCTACCTATTGCACCCCCAGCTAATTCCCCCCAGCCCCACCCCATTCCCATTTATCTCTCAGTTCCCTTGGGGCCCCCTCCTCATTCCTGATGAAGAGCTTATGCTCAAAACGTCGATTCTCCTGCTCCTCGGATGCTGCCTGACCAGCTGTGCTTTTCCAGCACCACGCTCTTCGACTCTGATCTCCAGCATCTGCAGTCCTCACATTCTCCTAGTTGACAAACACTCCAGATAAGGCTTATAAGAGTTTTCGTAACCAATTCATTCAATGGTTACAACACAGAAAGTGGTAATTTGACCCAATGTGTTTGGGTTGACCCTTTGAAGAAACAAATCATCTAAGAATTTGATGGGCTGAATGGACTGCTTCCACACTGTACAGATTCTATGATTCTAATTACTCCCCAGCCTTTTTCCTGTAGTACTTCACATTTTCACTCCTACTATAATAGTTATCCAATTTCCTTTTGAAGGTCTCAATTGAATCTCCATCCATCGCACTTTCAGGCAATTCAGATCCTATTTGCTGTGTGAAAGTGTTTTCTCATGACACCATTGCTTCTTTTGCTAATTACCTTAAATCTATGTCCTCACATTCTTAACCCTTCCATGAATAAAAATAATTTCTCCCAGCCTCCTCTGCTCAGACCCATCTTCATTTTGGATACTTGTACCAACACTCCTCTCAACCTTCTCTGATTGAAAAAAGAATACTCCAATCCTCTCCATTCTATCCTTGTAACTGATGTTCCTCATCCCTAGGATTGTTTCAATTGTTTTTTTCTGCACCCTCTCTAATGCTTCACATGATTCCTAAAGCATAGTGCCCAGAACTGGGGAAGGTATTCCAGCTGAGAGAGTGGGGCATGTGATGGGATGTGGTACTGTCACTGGATTCAGTAATCCAGAGATCCAGGCTGATGTTCTGCCAATGTGAGTTTGAATCCCACCATTACAAATGGTGAAATGTGACCCCAATTTTTTTTAACAAGTTTGGAATTATAAACTAGCCTAATGGTGACCATACAACCACTATCAATTATTGTAAAACCCCATCTGGTTCATCTAGGGATGGACTAGATCCTTACCTGGTCTCGCCTACATGTGACTCCAGAGCCATGTAGCCAACTCTTAACTACCCTCTGAAATGGCCTAGCAAGCCACTGTATTTAAGGGCAATTAGGGAT
Source organism: Chiloscyllium plagiosum (assembly GCF_004010195.1). Classification (NCBI taxonomy): domain Eukaryota; kingdom Metazoa; phylum Chordata; class Chondrichthyes; order Orectolobiformes; family Hemiscylliidae; genus Chiloscyllium; species Chiloscyllium plagiosum. The sequence continues at coordinate 23,663,189 of NC_057743.1, read as the reverse complement.
GGATAATAAATGCTGGCCTTGACAGCGATGGCCTCGTCCCATGAATGCATAGGAAAAGAAAAAGAGAGTTTATAAAGTGTTTTAGCACAATCTCTGTCAGTTGGCTAGCTCAGTTGGCTGGATTACTGGTTTGTAATGTCAAGTAACAACAACAGTATGGGTTCAATTCTCATACCAGCTAAGGTTACTATGAGGACCTTCCTTCACTAACTCTCCTCTCACCCAAGGCATGGTGAGCTCCAGGTTAAGCCACTACCAATTGTCTCCCTCTAATGAGAGAGTACCTTGCAGGATTCGGAGACGCCGGTGTTGGACTGGGGTGTACAAAGTTAAAAATTACACAACACCAGTTATAGTCCAACAGGTTTAATTGGAAGCACTAGCTTTCAAAGCGCTGCTCCTTCATCAGGTGGTTGTGGAGAATAAGATTGTAAGACACAGAACTTATAGCAAAAGTTTACAGTGTGATGTAACTGAAATTATATGTTGAAAAAGACCTGGATTGTTTGTTGAGTCTGTCATTTTTTAGAGTGACCATGTTGGTTTCAGTTTTGAAAGATGAAATTCTAAAATGGTCATTCTAAAAGATGGGAGACTTAACAAACAATTTCAGTTACATCACGCTGTAAACTTTTGCTATAAATTTTGTGTCTTACAATCTTATTCTCCACAACCACCTGATGAAGGACCAGCGCTTTGAAAGCTAGTGCTTCCAAATTAACCTGTTGGACTACCTTACAAGTTTATAGCAAGTTTACCTTTCAAAAAATATCTTTACTTTATATGATTATTGAAAAAGCCCAGGATGCTTTATGCTTTATTAATCATGTACTCAACCTGTCCTGTCACTTTCAATTATTTGGTACGTGTACACCCAGCTCTCTATTCCTGCACTCCCCTTTAGATTTGTACCCTTAGTTTTATTCTGTTTCTTTGCATTTTTCCTTCCAAAATGAATTTCTTCACAATTCTCTGCATTAAATTTAATCTGCCAGTTGTCTGCCCATTCCACCAACCAATGTCCTTTTGAAACTCGACACAAATTGTACTCATGGTTCACAATGCTTCCAGGTTTTCTAATAGCACAATTTTGAAATGTTGCCCTATACCCCAAAGTCATAGGGTTACAGAGCTGTACAATATGGATACAGACCCTTTGGTCCAACTCATCCATGCTAAGCAAGTTTCCCAAACTAAACTCTTGTCACTTGCATGTCATCTATATCCCTCTAAACCTTTCCAATTCATATCACTGTCCAAGTGTCTTTTAAATGTTGTAACTAAACCTGCAACTACCACTTCCTCTGGCAGTTCATTCCAATTACAACCACCTGAACGGTGTATGTTACTGTTCAGGTCCCTTTTAAATCTTCCTTCTTTCATCTTTAAATTATGTCCTCTGGTCTTGAACTCCTCAACCAAGGGAAACAATCTTTGCTATTCATCTTCTCTATGCCCCTCATGATTTCATAAACCTCTATAAGGTCCCCCCTCAACTTCCTATGCTCAGTGAAAGAAGTCCCATTCTATCCAGACTCTCCTTATAACTCAAACAGTCCAGTCCTGGGAACATCCTGGTAAATCTTTTCTGAACCATTTCCAATTTAATATTATCATTTCTCTACCAGAAACTGTACAGAGTGCCCCCAAAGTGGCCTCACCAATGTCTTGTACAACCTCAACATGATGTCCCAACTCCAATATTCAGTAGTTTGAGCAATAAAGACAAGCATGTTAAACGCCTTCTTAACCATCCTGTCTACCTGTTACACAGCTTTCAAAGAACTATGTGCCCCTAGATACCCATTTGACAACACTACCCGGGGCCCTACCATTCACTGTACAGGTCCTGCCTTGGTTTGTTTCACCAAAATGCAATAAGTCACATTTATTCAAATTAAATTCCATCTATCACTCCAGCTCTTGATATATGTCTGAAAGAGCAGGGATCCTAAAACCATCCCTATGGAACTCCACTATAAACTGTCTGCCTCTCTGATAAACAACTGATCACCATGGCTCTTTGTTTCCCGGTATTCAACCAGTTTCATGTCCATTTTGCCACTATCCCTTTTATTCCATGAACACTAACTTTGTTCCCAAATCTGTTGAGCGTTTGTTTTAAAATCCTTTTTGTAAGTCTATGTAAATCATTACCCTCAACAATCCTGCCTACTACTTGATCAAAAAATGGAGGTAAGTTAATTTAACTTGTATTGCCCTGAACCAGTCTTTGCTGGCTTCCCTAAATGAACCTGCATTTGTTTGGTCACATGACTATTTATTTTGTCTTAAATGATACAAAGTTAAACTGACATGCCTATAGTTTAACTTTATACCTTCCTTCTTGATCAAGGATGTAACAATTACAATTCCAAATGTCCTCTGGAAACAGCCTGAGTCTAAGAAAGATTGGGAAATTATGGCCAGTTCCTCCATAAATTCCACCCTCAACCCCTTCTGTATCTTAAGGCATCTCATTCAGACCTAGTGCTCATCAACTTAAAGTATACATAGTTATCTAATATCCTCTTGTTCTCAATATTAAACCCTTGAAATACCTAAACTATTTTCTCTTTTACCATGACCTGGGTGGCAGCACCTTCCTTGTCAAAGACACACATGGATATCTCAGCTATGCTCCCAGCACCATGTGTAACCCCCTTTATTGTCCCTGCAATGGCTTCAGTCTATCTCTTACCATTCTTTTACTAGTTAAACACTTAGAGATGACTTTTGCTGCCCTATTATGTTAATTACCAGTTTCTTCTCATATTCTTTCTTTGCTTCAAACAGACTTCTCAGCAGGTCCTGCACCTTCAAAGATTTTTGTATGCACACCCCCAGATCTCTTTTCTCTTGCACCTCATTTAAAATTTGGTATATATTGACCTTCCAATCAATTGCAAAATGAATCATTTAACATTTTAGTGAGCTAAAATTTATTTGCCATGCATCTTCCCATTTCACCGATTTCTGACCTCCGGAGGTTTGCTGCTATTCTCCACACTGTTTATTACATTTACATTTGGATCACACTTTGAAGTTATGAACCGTGTACCCAAATCAAAGGCATCACTACATATCAAAAAGAGGAGTTGTCCTAACACCATCATCTGAGTAATGTCACAGTGCACTTTCCACAGTCTAAAACCAAATTTTCACCACTTCCCTCTTGCACTTTAATTTTACAAGCAGGTATTTTATTTGATGCATTACTCATGCCTTTTGAAAGTTCATGATAATAACATCATGAAATATCTTCATTAACCCTGCTACTGCTTCATCACAGATTCAATCAAGTTAGTCAAAGATGAATTGCCTTTAACAACTTCAAGATGTCTTCAGTTTATTTGTGTTTTATGTTTATGTTTATTTACTTCATTTTTCCAAGAATCAATTAATTTTATCCCAGAATAATGTCTCTAAACATTTTGCCATCATTGATCCTAAGGCAATGGTTTTAAACCAGTGTGCCACACCACACTGTTGTTCTGGGAGATTTGTCCAAGGGTTCCATTAAATTTTGTACAAAGGAAATTAAAATCAATGTAAAACAAACATTGTTTCATCTTAAACAATACTCTATCCAACCAAAATTACAACTCTAAAACTCGTGAAAATTAAGCATCAAATTAAAAGCATGTCATCGCTCTTTGATTCTAAAATGTGAACATTCTAAATGTATACGGCCAAACAGCAAAACTGAGATGATGGTTAAAAGGTGGAGTGCTGTGGAATTGTTTGTCATGTTGAAGTGTGCCATGTTACTGAAATGTTAGGGAAACACTGCTCTAAGGTGACTGGGCTGTAGTTACTAGGTTTATCCCTCCGCTATTTTTTGAAATGGCAGAAAACATTGTCATTCCTCCCATTCTTTCACAATATGCCCCTGCCACTCAGCTAAGGAGGATTGTAGTCAAAAAGTGGGGCACTGCAAAAGCACATCAGGTCAGGCAGCATCCGAGGAGAAAGAGAGTTGATGTTCCACCCAGGGACACATTCTAACAGTGTACCTAGCTTCCCAGTTGCAGGCCAGTTTCAGATATAAGCCCTTCATCAGGAATATCTGATGAAAGGGTTATGCCCGAAACAGCGAGTCTCCTGCTCCTTGGGTGCTGCCTGACTTGCTGTGCTTTTCCAGTACCACACTTTTCAACTCTGACTCCCCAGCATCTGCAGTCCTCACTTTCTCCTAAAGAGAATTGTAACACTGTGACCAGATCCTTTGCAATCTCCACTTTGCCTTCACTCTGAATTGGGTAACTTTTATACTTTGATTGCTGCTAAGTTTTTTAATACCACTTCTTTCCCTATTTTCACTCTATATACTTTTTGTTCTAACTTCTCCTTCACAGTGACATTCACAGCATTGTAACCTTTAGTGAAGAAAGCCACAAAATATCCATTTATCAGTTTAGGTGTGTGCTCTGCCTCCACATCCAGATCCCCTCAATACCAATCATAGGGCCATTCCCTGTATCCCTATTAACCTGTGTGTCCCTTCCACATCATTATACACGCAGATGAATAATTTTATATTCACCTGGGCATGCGGAACAGTGCAGGAATTAGACCAGTGTGCCATCTGAGAAGTGCTAATGATTGGTCAATGTTGAGAACAGCCATTCACCGTATTGAGTTTGATATTTTCAGGTTTCTATGTAACCAGGTCATGTGAAAACAATGGTGAGATGCCAATTTGCCAGAGGTGCCCAAAGGATACTTATCTCGCTTTTGAGAATTACAACAGCAAGTGTCAGAGCTGTACCCTATGTGATAAAGGTAAGTGGATTCCACCTTCTCCAACTGGTTCCTTAACAAACCACTTCCTGCGGCTCACAGGGTGAAAGCTCCCCACACAATGTTTGTACTGGGAATGTCTCAAGTGTCAACCTAATGTTACACTTTGCAAATATTGAAGTTCAAACCTTTCTGTATCCATTTGTTTATGTCTATATATTTTGCTGATTTTCCACACCTGTCACATTTACTGTGTCTCTCTCCTCTCCTGATCTTTTCCATGAATTGGAATTGGATCCGATGGTTGACTGATGTGTTTCTTTCCCTCTAGAGTTCCAAATTGTTCTTCATAACTGCACCACTGTTAGTAACACAGTGTGTGGCTGCCAACCCCACCAATACAAGCAATGTCACCATGTCAACTGTCTGAGCTTCTACTGTCAGAATTGTTCCAAATGCAGCAACAGGCTCATCACTAAAAACTGTGAGTACTGATCATCGTAATGAGAGGCGGCTAATTTTTGAAGGGATGTGGACAAGACAGTTTAAGGTGCATCTTATGTTGGTCATTCAAAGCTAACAAGAAGGTGTTATTATGAAGTGGGGTTCATCAGGGAGGTCAGGCTGTTTGGGAGAAGGGATCAATACTGGGAGATGATGGGATCACTACAGGGAGGAGATGGGATCAGTACAGGGGGGAGATGGGATCAGAACGGGAGGAGATGGG
>NC_057743.1:23640001-23655012 GCF_004010195.1 Chiloscyllium plagiosum | reverse complement strand
ACTTTCAGGGAGCTATGAACCTGCACTCCAAGGTCTCTTTGTTCAGCAACACTCCCTAGGACCTTATTATTAAGTGTGTATGTCCTGCTAAGATTTGCTTTTCCAAAATGCAGCACCTCACATTTATCTAAATTGAACTCCATCTGCCACTCCTCAGCCATTGGCCCATCTAATCAAGATCCCGTTGTAATCTGAGGTAACCTTCTTTGCTGTCCACTACACCGCCAATGTTTCCATGAATCTGTTACCCTCTCCAGGAGACTCTGGCTTCAGTAACGAGTTGGACTCTAATTGGTGCCTGGGAGAGAATAAAGTGGGAAAACAGATAACTTAAGGCAGCTGAACCATTGGAAAATGGAATAGTTGGAAAATGGAGTCAAACTGAGGAAGAACAGAGAGATCAATCATCTCATGCTCTGTCCCCCAACTGAGTCTTTCATTTCTCTGGGCAAGTGTATTTAATATAGATGCCCACAGCTGACACCTGGTCCTTTGGGTAGATTTGGGTTAACTTACTCTTCTTGTAATATTAGTCTCTGGGGCTCACTAGTATTAAGTGCTGAAGTTTTAAGAAGAGACACATACTTGAGTAACAACAAGTAGTTCATCATGTTATAGTAAGATAGCAGAATATATTGGCTTTTTATTAGACTATTAACTACATTAACACCAAGTCAAAGGCATTGTTATCTCCAAAGAGATAGTTACTAGGTCTGTTCTACATGGCAATAGATTGTAGAACGGACTAATAACAATATATATTTGACTAGCTCCTTCTCAAGGCAGTCATTTATATTTCTGTGGTTGGAGCAATATTAAAGCTGTGAGTTAACCCTTTTCAAGCCAATGGCCATGTCCAACATGCATTGTGGTCAGAGGCTCATCAACCTATCATAGTGCTTCAGCTGAATGGTTTACTGAACAATAACTCTGAGTTGACTCCCAGTTCCATGTGTCACTTCAGGTTCGAATAATTCCGATACTCACTGTGGAGATTGTCTACCAGGATTTTACAAGCATGGCAACCAGTGCAAAGCCCATACAGAGTGAGTCAGCTTATACTTATTCCATTTGTTTACATTAGTCACCTGCATCCTAAAGCAGAGTCAGAACAAGATGCTGAGACCATATGTGACTACAGGTGGACTGGCTGACACTGATGTTTCACCTTTGGAATTCAGGTTCTAATCCGGCCAGGACATTGGGATTTTTGTTTCCAGTTGCTGCTGGAGGAGAGGGTGCAGCAGGAAGTGAAAATCTTGGTCCAAAAGTGATGTCATTGTAATAGAGAAAAAGGAGGCTAACTCTGTATCTAACCCATGCTTAACTTGTCCTGGGACAACACAGAGGAAGGCTAACTCTGTATCTAACCCATGCTTAACTTGTCTGGGGACAACACAGAGGAAGGCTAACTCTGTATCTAACCCATGCTTAACTTGTCCTGGGGCAACACAGAGGAAGGCTAACTCTGTATCTAACTCTTGCTTTCATTTGAGGAGCACAGAACCTGTTATTATTTTTGCACCACCTAGTTTTCAGAGGAAGCAGAATAATTGTTTTTTTCTGTAGAATTAAGGAATTGCTTTAATTTCTAGGATCCTCTCCCTGGCCAGGTGGTGTGCGAGGAAGGGAACACTGTAAACCCTGAATTCCAGGAACTGTGATGCCTGCAACCATTGTTCACCCTGCTGCTTCTTCGAGTGATTGTGACTGTTTAACTGAAACTTTTTTTGTGACTATTGCTGACTTCTGTGTCTAATATTTATTTTAGGGTGCCATGTAAGAATGACTCCTCCAGCAACTATTCAAGCTGTACAACTCCAGAAGCACCTTTGGAACACACAGGTATCTCTTTCAAGTCCTCAGAACTGCAGTTAGTTACTGACTGTAGAACCTGTGCTCCCAAGGGCCATTGTTACTGACTGTAGCTCTGTGTTGTCCTGAGTGATTGATACTGACTGTAGTCCCATGTCCTGCTTTGTTTGGTTGTAACTGACTATAGACTGTATCTTGACAAGGAGATTTATTATTGATATAATTTCTGTGTTGCCAAGGGTAATTATTCCTGAGTGTAGTGCATGTGTTGCTATGATGATTGTGGGTTGCCATAAATGATTGTAACTAACTGTGTCAATGAGGGGGTTTGTTACTGACTGTGGTCTCTATGCCAATTGTTATTGATTGTTCTGTTGTCTCCAGGATCGAGCCTTTTTCTGATTTTGGCGATTGTGGGCTGTCTCTTCATTCTGTTTGCGATGCTTCAGTTTTTGCACCCGAAATTTCGAAGTGAGAGGTGTCCTGACACACCAGAGATTCCAACTATCACAGGTAATCCATGGATTCTCAGTTAGCAAAGTGTCAAACTGCTCTGGGCTTAATGTCCACCTCCTGCCCAGGCTTTCCCTAATGCAACAGCAAACTTGCTGCCTCTTACCTCCCCAAGCCATGGGCAGGCCTGGGTTTGTACACCCACCCTCTGCCCCATGCAGGTCCCAGTATAGTACCATGTGGAACTCACGTTCTGACATTACTACAGTAAACAATGGAGTTATCAGGATGCAGGAGGAGCTATAAGTAGATTTTAAAGAGGTACTAGAAAGGATGACAGTCCTTAACTTGGTAAATCACCCAATCTGGATGGAATGCATGTTAGGTCACAAAGGAAATTAAGAACAGGAGAAGGCCATTCAGCCCCTCAGTCGAGAATATGGTGCTGGAAAAGCACAGCAGGTCAGGCAACCCTTCATTTCCTGATGAACGGGCTTATGTCTGAAACATCAATTCTCCTGGTCCTTGGATGCTGCCTGACCTGTTGTACTTTTCCAGCATCACACTCTTGACTCTGATCTCCAGCATCTACGGTCCTCACTTCCTCTTCCATTCAGCCCCTCAGTTTGTTCCACCATTCAGTGAGATCATGGCTGATCTGTGGCCAAACTTCATATACCTGCCTTTAGCCGATATCCTTTAGTACCTTTGTTTAACAAAAAAATTATTGATCCCAGATTGAAAATGAAGAACTGATCCAGCATTTATTTCCACTCCTTGTGGAAAAGAGTTCAAGCATCTACTACCCTCTATGTACAGAAACATTTCCAAACATCTCTCCTGAACAATCTGGCTCTAATTCTCAGACTACGCCCCTACTTCTCGAATGCCCAGCCAGTGGATATAGTTCACCTTTATCTGTTAATATTTTGAAGATTTCAATCAGATCATTCCTTAACCTTCTAAATTCAAGGTTGCTGGGAAACTAAGCGTACAAATTACAGATGTGTTGGTCATGATCTTCCAATTGTCTTTCGATAAAAGTAGTGCCAGAGGCTGAAGTATAATGATTGTTATAGCCCTGTTTCAAAAAGGAACAAACCATAACACTAGTCATTAGAACCTGGTCCATTTAACATTGTTGATGTTGGGGAAGCTTTTAAAACAATAAATTGGAATAAAACTTCCACTGGACTAATAAAGGAGAGTTGGCATGGGTTTATTAAGAGCAAATTGTGTTTGAATAATGCAATTGTTATTGATAAATTAAAAGAGTTTGTAGAAGAGGGCAGTGCAGTTGATGTTGTTCCGTGGATTTTCAAAAGACATCTGATAAAACCCCATGAGAGTATTTATTGAGACAAAGGGCAGGACATGTACACAAAATAAGCTGAGAGACTGAAAATACAGAGTTCAGGTCAATGGCTGTTTATCAGGTTGGAGGGAAGTACGTAGAAAGGTTCAACACAAAGACAGTTGTCATTTCTTTGCAATGTATTGCATATAGGATGCAATTTCAAAACTTGGAGTTATCATGATTCTTGCAAATGTAGTGAATAGAGAGGAAGATAATAATTGACTTCAAGAGGTCATAATTGCTAGAATTGTCAGACATTTGACAAATTAAAGTCAATGCAGAAGTAACCATGCAATAACATGGTGCCTTTTGCTTGGCATAAGGAGACAATACCTGCTAAGTGTTAAAACCTCAATGGGGTGTAGGAAGAGAGCAAGGTAGAGGTGTTTATATGTTTAAAGGTGCTCTAACAAGCTAACAAACCCTTAGTAAAACATGGTGGCTTCCATGTAGGCTTATGCAAGGAGCAGCAGCCTCCTACAATGCAGCTCCCTGGTGGCAATGGCTGATGTCCTCCCCACACCCCTCCCACTGGTAATGACACCATATGTCCTCAACAACCTTTTGGTGGAAGGTTACCTGACTGGAATTGGCACTCACTGATCCTGCTTGTGCTCCCACTAGTCCTGGCCGGTTGAGTACCAGTAATGGCCACCCCTTTAGTGGCGCAACTGAGCTACCAACCTTCCTATTGGCTGGGAGCTCCTCAGGGTGCATGACCATCCGTTAAAAGGTAACAGCCTGTCAGCAATCAGTTAGTTCCCTGTAAAATAGCACTGGGCCCCAAAGATGGTTGAGGTGGAGATCCTCCCAGTTTTCTGGCCCAATATTGGGTTTCTACCATGTGAATAAAATTCACCTCTCCCTATCTCAGAGAATACCATTTTGATCAGCTGATGAAACTTCCTGACATTCTTTATATTTTAGAATGTTTTAATTGAATTCACATTGCATCATCTGCCATGGTGGATTCAAACCCACATTTCGAGAACATTAGGCTGAGGTTCAGCTTTACTAGTTCAGTGACATTACCACCAGACTATCACATCCCATTAAATCCAGACAGCTGCCTTCTCAGAGCCACTTTCCTTTAGGTGAGGCATTAAAATGAGGCCTTGTGCTGACCTGGATGTTAATGATCCCAGGGCACTGTTACAAGACATGGAGAGTTCTCATTGGTGTTCAGAGCCAGCCCTCTTCCAGCATCACCTAATAATGGAGTAATTGGTCATTTATTTTATTGTGGGATTTGTTGTGTGCAAAATGACTCTCATGGAATGATAATCTTTGAGTTGACTACACTTTATTTGATGTTATAGACTACTGTTTACTAATTACAGGTTGATGCATCACTATTGGCTCAGACAAAAGTCAGGAAACATTTGGTCCCGCAACTCCATTGAGTGATTCTAAGTCAGCCCTGCATCGATGCAGCAACACCCCAGTGATGCACAGCAGCAAACATAGGAAATGTCCAATAGGGCCTCAGTTGAATGTCTCGTCCAATAGGCAGCACCTCTGACAGTGCAGCACTCCCTCAGTACTGCACTGAAATGCCTGTCTTGATTTGTGTGCTCAAGTCCTGGAGTGGGACTTGAATCTGGAAACCTGTGACTGTGAGGCATGAATGCTCCCAGCTAATCCAGGCTAATATCTGATGGTGACATCTGTAAACGTTACTCCAAGGTTCAGATTTTTCAAAAGAAAACAATCACTTGTGGTGTGTGGCCATTTGATTACCAAACGTAGTGCAAATGTTAGTGGGCAGTGGGAAAAGGACACTATGTCATAGGTAACAAGCACTGGGTAACAGGCAATAGATAACAGATAGCTGGCGATAAGAGTGAGAAAGCAGGGAATCAAACTGTTCACAAGGGATTCTTAGTCATGGTATTTGTGTTTCAGTTTCTGAAGAAGTCAAGACGATAAAGAACGAAGACAAGAACATTGTGAGTAATGAGTTTTGTCAGGTTGGTCACATGACTAATGTTGATGAGATGAAGAGCATTCCCTCTAGCCCAGGATCCCCAACGTAGGGCTATGGACCAGGATCACAGAATTGTTAGAATATAGAATTCCTAGAGTGTGGAAGCAGGCCCTTCAGCCCAACAAATCCACACCGACCCTCGAAGAGTATCCCACCCAGACCCATTCCCCTATCCTACTACTCGACATTTACTCCTTACTAATGCACCTAATGTACACACCCCTGAATATTATGCTCCAGAAGGAGGCCATCAACCCATCATGTCTGTACTAGTTCTCTAAGTATGTTAATTTAGTAAAATCTCATGTGGCATTGTGAGCTAAAATATTGGGGTAGCAAGATCTGAGACAGTAATTGTTACAAACTTACAACAGCCGGGCCCCTCTCTGTTAGGCCCCAGTTCCCACTGAGATGGTCACAACAATTTTGCCCCCCCCCCTCAAAATGGGTTCACACAGGGGGAGAATATTTGGTGCTCCAGCCCCTCGGCTCTTCCAACTTCCTCACATTACATTCAGTGGCTGAGTAATACCACACCAAGTCTGCCAGTTAGATCTGATGCACACATGGGAGAGACTATAAGATAAGTGTGACCATGCAGTTGAGACTGACATAGCACAATGACTAACCCTCCTTCCACACACAGACAGGACAAATTGGTCCATTTAGTAAATACCCTCCAAAATATCCACCTTGTCCTTCGCTGTCTGTTGGACTTGTCTCCTCACAGTCTGTCCCTGTCCAACAGGGTATAGAATCATAGAGATGTATAGCATGGAAACAGACCTTTGGTCCAACTCATCCATGCCTACCAGAAATCCTAAATTAATCTAGTGTCATTTGCCAGCACTTGGCACATATCCCTCTTCCTGCTAATATACCCATCCAGATGCCTTTTAAATGTTGTAATTGTACCAGCCTCCACCACTTCCTCCGGCTGCTCGTTCCATACATGCACCATCCTCTGTGTGAAAAAGTTGCCCCTTAGGTCCCTTTTAAATCTTTCCCCTCTCATCCTAAACCTATGCCTTCTCGTTATGGGCTCCCCCAACCTTGGGGAAAAGACCCTGTCTATTTATTCTACCATGCCCCTCACGATTTTATAAACCTCTATCAGGTCACTCCTCTCAGCCATGACAGAAACACATTGTAATTGCTGAGCAGGTCACTGGCCTTTGGGCTCTGGTTCAGCTCTCACTCATTTCTTGTTTCCTTCTCCATCCTGCAGGCCTTTCAGATTCCGGATGGGAAATCTGACATCATTGTCGATGTCATGACCCAACCACTGGCAAACTGCAACATCTACGGGACCAGTCCTCAGACAACACTGGTTCAACCTGAGACACAAGGTGAGGGCTTCTCTACAAGATGCTGTACCTGCATTTGATGGCAGCTTGTACTGTGCCTTGAACCCATGCTGTTCCAGCACTTGGGAATAGTGGCGAGAGATAGGCGGTGTGGTACTGGAGGTGGGTAGTGTTTGACTGACTCTCTCTTATCCCAGCAGCTCTGACCCTAGATGGAAAGACTTTGTACGAGATCATCAATGTGGTGCCAGTGCGGAGGTGGAAAGAGTTGATGCGGTTATTAGAGCTGAGGGACTGTGATATCGAGCGGATCGAGATGGATGTTGCTCAGTCCCGTGACCAGCAATACGAAATGCTGCGACAATGGAGCCAGCAACAGATGGCCTCAATGGAGTCGGTGTACCAGGCCTTAGAGAGCATGAACCTCTCCGGGGTGGTGGAAGAACTTCAGACCAAACTGCTCCACAAAACTAACTCATCACGTTAAGCGTCACACAGCCAAAACTCAGGACAACAGAGGCTTGGATTTACAAATTCATCACAGCCGGTTTCTAGGTCTGTCTTGAAGCCGAGCATTATCAGAGCTGGCTAACTACTGGGGCAGTGCCTTAGCACTTTCAGCATTGTCATCTGATTTTACAAGATCCAAGGAGCCCCCAAAGTCCCCTTGGATCTCTGGGGCAGACAGGCACTGAGTTCAAGCAGCCTCTGTTACTGACCTCTGTCAGCTTCTTCCATAGAGAGACGTCCAACTACAGCACAGGCCTTGAGAATCGAGCAGTATTGGGAGGCTGTTCCCTATGGGGCTGGGGGACAGATCCGTTTTGGAGGCCTATTTATCAACTTTCTACTTTTGACCCTGTCCTTGAAGCTGGAATGTCATGTGGACAGGTCATTGGGTGACAGCGAAAATGATGGGGTGAGGGTCAGGGTGTTGTGAGACAAGAAAGTGAACAATTTGATGTACAACGTATCAGAATTATTTTGTACATAAGTCTGTGTTATTAAATATGTTTATAATCATGAAGCAAGTTCCAAATCCAATTAACTCCCACAGGAGCTCATTACGTTAAATATTCCAGCCTCAAGTGGTCAGTGAGGAACTGGGGAACTCTGGTTATTACTTAATACAACACTTGCCCTTCACAACCTCATGATGTTGCTAAGTGCCATGCGGCCAATCAACTATTTCTTTGAATTTTTATAACGTAAGAAACCTGCCACCCAACTTACACAATTCAGAGCCTACAAATTCTGGACAATTTCTTCGAGGCAGTCCATGAATAAATATTGACAAGGATGTGACAAAACATTTCCCTGCTTTTCTGAGAAAAATACTCAGGGCAGCTTTGACCGTGACCCAGTAAGGTAGGCAGGCAGGATAACAGTCCAACATTGCATGTCCCTTGGCGCTGGATGGCCCTTATCTGCTCATTTCTGATGTCGCAATCAGCCCATAACATTCTGACTCAAGAGCTGTCATAAACTGAACCAGAGCTGCCACCTGCTTTCAATGTTCAGAATTACACATTATTGGGTGATGGTAAATATTAATGAAAAACTGATGCTGTCAGAGATATGTACTACTGGATAGGTCTCACCACAAGGAGGTATATGGTACTACGTCCCAGTCCTGCACCTAGGGTTTTTTAAAATTTATCCTTTTATTCCTTGGTGCCCTGCCACACGATGTGAGTGTTTGAGGCAATGGTGCAACAATGGAGCACAAATTCCTCCTTGTACTTTGTGCCCTCTTGTGGTAAGATCTTTTTACAATAATATAGAAGACTTTTTACAATATATGTTAATGTTAATGATATAGAAGATGGTATTAGTAATAACATTAGCAAATTTGCTGATGATACTAAGCTGGGGGCAGGGTGAAATATGATGAGGATGTTAGGAGATTACAGGGTGACCTGGACAAGTTAGGTGAGTGGTCAGATGCATGGCAGATGCAGTTTAATGTGGATAAATGTATGGTTATCCACTTTGGTGGCAAGAACAGGAAGGCAGATTACCACCTAAGTGGAATCAATTTAGGTAAAGGGGCAGTACAGAGAGATCTGGGGGTTCTTGTACACCACTCAATGAAGGTAAGCATGCAGGTACAGCAGGTAGTGAAGAAGGCTAATAGCATGCTGGCCTTCATAACAAGAGGGATTGAGTATAGAAGCAAAGAGGTCCTTCTGCAGCTGTACAGGGCCCTGGTGGGACCACACCTGGAGTACTGTGTGCAGTTCTGGTCTCCAAATTTGAGGAGAGACATTCTGGCTATTGAGGGAATGCAGCGTAGGTTCACGAGGTCAATTCCTGGAATGGCGGGATTACCTTACACTGAAAGACTGGAGTGACTGGGCTTGTATACCCTTGAGTTTCGAAGATTGAGAGGGGATCTGATTGAGACGTATAAGATTATGAAAGGATTGGACACTCTGGCAGTAGGAAACATATTTCCACTGATGGGTGAGTGCCGATCCAGAGGACACAGCTTAAAAATACGGGGTAGACCATTTAGGACAGAGATGAGGAGAAACTTCTTCACCCAGAGAGTGGTGGCTGTGTGGAATGCTCTGCCCCAAAGGGCAGTGGAGGCCCAGTCTCTGGATTAATTTAAGAAAGAGTTGGATAGAGCTCTCAAGGATTGTGGAATCAAGGGTTATGGAGATAAGGCAGGAACAGGATACTGATTAAGGATGATCAGCCATGATCATATTGAATGGTGGTGCAGGCTCGAAGGGAAGAATGGCCTACTCCTGCACCTATTGTCTAAGATTGTGAATATACCAGTCACTTGACCACAGATATTTCAAAGGTAAGCAAACTGAGAACGATTAAGTCAAGGACAGGAACAAGGCCATTCAGCCCATCATGGTAAGGAAAGAGGCCATTCAGCCCATCATATTATGGCAATTTTGAAAGAGCTTTCCAATTTAGTTCAATACTCTCAAGTTATTTCCAGTAGAACATAGAACAATACAGCGCAAACAGGCCTTTCAGCCTTCGATGTTGCGCCAACCTGTGAGCTATTCTCAGCTCGTCCCCCTACACTATCCCATCATCATCCAAGATGGTAATGTGGTACATGAATCCTTTTCAAATGCATGTGCAAAGTTGCTGTACAATGTGATTCCATTACACTTGTAGGTTGACAGTTGTTATGGTCTGGAACATGTTCTTTAATTTCCCACCACAGCCTCCCCTCAGCCTTTTTAAAAGTAGTAACTGTTAAATAAAAGCTGTTTACTGTCTGCAATGTGATCATGTTTTTGGTGGGATTGATTGAGGGAGAAATATTGATCAGGAAAACATGGAGAACTCACCTGCTTTTTAAATAGTGTCATGACATCTTGCACATTTTTTGAACAGGCAGCTAGTTTCAGTTTATTGCCTGACCTGGAACAGTAACTTCAAAACTCTCAATGGTGCTAGGGTGAGAGTTAAGCATCTTCACTGCCTCAAATCCACACGATTTAGATGTATTTGTTCATTGCAGACATGAATTCAGGCATCGACTGCCAAGTATAGCTGTATTACCACAAGCATTATCTGAAATTATTGTTCAGACCTTTATTATTTTTCTCAATTTTGGTTGGAAATGCTGTGACGTTTAGACTGTGAACAGCAGCTTGTTTTAAAAATAAGAACAAACTGTTATTTGTTACAGGACTTGATCTGAATTGCAGCTTGATTATTGTTCAAAGAATGCGTAGGTATTTCGGGGTTCGGGAGATACATTATACTTATAGACGTTTTGATATTAAAAGGGATCATTGCAAGGGGGCTAGTGCTGACCAGACTAACAAAGAGAATGCTGGGAAAAGGAAAAACAAAGAGAAACTGAAGGTTGAACTGGTTTAAACTGTGTTTTTAGTCAAATGGGATGTGGCTATGAAAACTGTTGAAAGGCATTTTGGTTGTTCTCCAGTCATCTTTAGGTTATCAATTTATTGGCAGTTCAGAGAATGGAAGTCCAGTTATAAGAAACAAGTGAATATTCTTCAAAATCTGCTATTTGCATTGACCAGTGTCCCCAAAAATCAAGCAGATATAATCCCATGTGCTTGTGATACTATTTATCTTTGAAACTGCTCAAAGGAACTGGCCAGTTACATCTTTTAATTTATCCCTTAACTGTGTCCCTCTCTCTGCCTGACTAAGTGTTCAAAGAAGATTAGATTTAAAGCATAGATATTAATTAGATTAACCATTTAATTCATTGTTTAATGTTGCTCTGCTATTTACAGTGTTAATGATAAATTGTTAGTTTTGTTTAAAGTATAAATTTGGAGTGTGATATTTGTTACTTGTAAAGTCTGTTAAGGAACCATTGGGGCAATTTTGAGGGTGATTGAATGTTTTAATTTTACTGTTGCAAATACAGGGATAGGGAGACTGACTTTCTTTGGCATGTTGTCCCTGTGTCACTACTTTCTTTCAGGTGCATCCTGGAATGCAAAGTTAGCTCTGGTCTTCTCTTCACTACACACTTCGTCTGAAATCTTGCTGCTTGCATCCTCCACACCAAGATATGCAAGTGGTTCATGCCGTTAAGAATGAGACCATCTATTCCGCTGCCTATTCTGCATTCCTCGTTTCTCCAAGCCTCCTCAGTCTCCCTAATCCTTGAATTTCTACATCTTATCCATGGCAAAAAAATCACCTGTCCCCTCAACCTTATTTCTCCAAACTGCTAAGTACTCATCTTTCCTACCTGACATATTGAATTATCCATCATTCTCTGATACATTTGTTTCACCTTGGTATCGGCTTTAAGTTGGGAGGTCACGTTGAGGTTGCACAGGTCTCTTCTGGACTATCGTGTGTAGTCCTGGTCACCCTGTTATGGGGACGATTCAGAAAGGACTTACCAGGATGTTGCCAAGAATGGAGAGTTTGAGACATAAAAATAGACTGAATAGGCTGGGACTTTTTCACTGGAGTTTAGGAGGTTGAGGTTAACCTTACAGAGGTTTATAAAATCATGAGGAGCATGGATAAGATGAGTGATAAGGGTCCTTTCCCTGGGATGGGCGAGTTCAAAACTAGGGGGCATATTTTTAAGATGAGAAGAGAAAGATTTAAGAAAAGACATGAGCGGCATTTTCTTTTTATACAGAGTGAATTGTGTATGGAATGAACTGCCAGGGAAAGTGGTGGATGCAAGTATAGTTACAATGTTTAAAAGACATTTGGATAAGTTCATGAATAGGAAGGATCTGGATGGATATGGGCCAAGCGCAGGCAGGTGGGACTAGTTTAGTTTGGGAACATGGTCGGTTGGGCCGAAAGGTCTGTTTCCATGCTGTATGATCCTATGACAAAACTCTATGCTATCTCTACTCCCTCCTCCACAAAAATATTCTTGGCTTGGCTGTTTATGCACAGAAACCACATAGAGTTACATTTTCCTCTCTTTCTCCAAAGTCATTCCCATTTTTCCTGGCATTCTGGGTCAAAACAACAACAAGTATGTTTCTACCCTCCCCTCGTATCAATGTCACATGATATACTGAGGTTATGGTAAGCTGCTTTTCTTTGCCTGCAGCCTTTGACATGACGTCTCCACTATTGTCCTCTGAGGCTCCACTTCATTCGTGTGCAGCGCCAATTCCCTCGTTCCTATCTGATTTGTTACCAAAGCACTGCCCAAAGAGGTGGATCAGATTTGAAACATCAACCGTTTCTCTCTCTACAAATGCTGTCAGACCTGCTGAATTTCTCCAGCACTTTGTTTTCCCTGATTTCAGATCTCCAGAATCTGCAATATTTTGCGGTTATCACCTGGAATGCTTTACTGTGGTCACGCCATTTTCTTTGGAATGCCCCCAAGCAGCTGTCCTGGCCTCTTCCCTCGTTGACACCTACCTGCAGCTCCTCAGCAACACTCTCTACGATTTAAACTGTGCAGCTGATGCCACTCATCCAGTCAGATCAACGTTCAGTCTAGGATCAGCCGGAATTTCTTCCAGCAAAACATTGGGAAAATTGAAGTCATTGTCCTCAGGAGGGTCTCAATGATCTGCCAATCCTCCTTCCAACAATCAGATCATGGAATATTCACACAACCATTTCAAAACAGGGAGAGTCCAACCCTCTGCCCTTGATATTGAATGGCATCATTATCCCTGAATTTCCTGATTAATGGTATCCAGGCAGTTAGGCCACTTTTGGAATATTGCATGCAATGCTAAGTTCCCTCCTATCGGAAGGATGTTGTGAAACCTGAAAGGGCTCAGAAAAGATTTACAAGGATGTTGTCAGAGTTGGAGGGTTTGAGCCACAGGGAGAGGCTAGGGCTGTTTTCCCTGGAGCGTCAGAGGCTGAGGGGTGACCTTAAAGAAGTCTATAAAATCATGAGGGACGTGGATTGGGTGAATAGACAAGGTTTTAACGTATTATTTACTTATCCATGCTATTTAACTATGTGATCTGCCTGTATAGCTCGCAAGACAAAGCTTTTCACTGTGCCTCAGTACACATGACAATAAATTCTATTCAATTCTTTTCTGGGGATGTCCAGAACTAGATGGCCTAGGTTTAGGGTGAGAGGGGAAAGATTTAAAAGGAACCTAAGGGGCAACTAAGCAGAGGGTGGTGCATGTATGGAACGAGCTGCCAGAGGAAGTGAAGGAGGCTGATATAATAATAACATTTAAAGGCACCTGGATGGGCATTTGAATAGGAAGGGTTTAGAGAGATATGGGCCAAGTGCTGGCAAATGGGACTAGATTGGGTTGGGATGTCTGGACAGCATGGACGAGTTGGACCAAAGGGTCTGTTTCTGTGCTGTACATCCCTGTGACTCTATGACTGGAAACTGAACCATAATCACCATTACTACAAGAACAGGTCAAAGGGGAGTCACTCCTCCCAAAGCCATATACAAGACGCGAGTCTGATGAGTGATGGAATACCTTCCCCCTGCCTGGATGTGTACAGCTCCAGCAATACTCAAGAGGCTTCACACTATCCAAGACAATGCTTGACTGGCACTCCATCCACCACCTTCATCATTCACTCTCCTCAGTGGGAGGACTGTGTGTCATTTATAAAATACACTGCAGCAACTCAGCCAGGCTACTTCAACAGCAAATTCCAAATTAATGACCTCTACTGCCAGAAAGGGTAGTAGATACACAGGGTCACCACCATCCTCACTTGGAACTGTTATCATTGTGTCCCTGCATTGTCACTGGATTAAAACCCTGGAACTCCATTTTCAACAGCACTACAGGCATCCCTGCAGCAGTTGAAAACTGCAGCTCACCACCTCCACAGCAATTGGAGATGAGCAAGGATTGCTGGCCTAGACAGCAGTTCCCTATATCCCATGAATATGTAAGGTGAGACTGCCATCATATTCACTCAGTAACTCTCTTGAAATGGCTGGTACAGAATGGGATGAAAGGAATCTCATGTATAAGCAATAACAGCTCAGTCTCACACAGCAAGGTAGCTTCACAGAGCTGGATCCATCAGATTGTCCAGGAGCGATGAGGAAGATGCTATAATGGCTAATATCATCAAAATACATTGGGATCATTACCACAGTTCAACATGCTGAATGGACCTCAATTTAAAGTTTGAAACTGGACCGAAGTTTGGATAATTCTTTGCTCACCTTTGTTTTACATCAAATACAAGAAAAATATAAAAATATTTATTATTAGTGCTTTGATACAAAAAAACACAACTGCATCAGTAACACTCTCCCTTAAACTGCGTCCAACTCATTACAAACTGATGAAAACAAATGATAATATTCACACAAATGGGGAGAAAAGGAAGGGAGCAGAGAGGCAAGAAAACACAAGAGATGAGAAGGGAAAGAGAGAGTCATAGAGATGTACAGCACAGAAACAGACCCTTTGGTCCACCCCGTCCATGCCGATCAGATATCCCAACCCAATCTAGTCCCACCTGCCAGCACCCGGCCCATATCCCTCCAAACCCTTCCTATTCATATACCCATCCAAATGCCTTTTAAATGTTGCAATTGTACCAGCCTCTACCACTTCCTCTGGCAGCTCATTCCAAACATGTACCACCCTCTGCATGAAAAAGTTGCCCCTTAGGTGCCTTTTATATC
>NC_057743.1:23623312-23639977 GCF_004010195.1 Chiloscyllium plagiosum | reverse complement strand
CTTTTCGGAACCCTTTCAAGTTTCACAACATCTTTCCGATAGGAAGGAGACCAGAATTGCACGCAATATTCCAACAGTGTCTAACCAATGTCCTGTACAGCTGCAACATGCCCTCCCAACTCCTGTACTCAATACTCTGACCAATAAAGGAAACCATACCAAACGCCTTCTTTACTATCCTACCTACCTGCGACTCCATTTTCAAGGAGCTATGAACCTGCACTCCAAGGTCTCTTTGTTCAGCAACACTCTTTAGGATCTAACCATTAAGTGTATAAGTCCTGCTTAGATTTGCTTTCCCAAAGTGCAGCACCTCAGATTTATTTAAATTAAACTCATCTGCCACTTCTCGGCCCATTGGCCCATCTGATCAAGATCAGGAATTGAAAGAGGAGAGGAGAGGGCTAGATGGAGCAGAGAGGAAGGGTAGGGGGAGAGAGAGGGGTGGGGCAAGAGAGAGAGGAGGGGGCAGAGGACCAGATGGGGACCATGAAATGGAAAATGAAAGGATGGTTTAATTTTATACAATCAGCTGAATCCAGAGAATATAGAAAACCATCCTAATCTGCATTTAACTCATTTATATTACCTGTTTGCAATCCAGTGTATTCTTGGTTGCCAGTGTAAAAACTCATAGGGTGCAGTTTGATGAGAATAACAATACAGATAGAAACTCAGGCTAATGCCCATGTTAACGGAAAGTGGTGCAGATCCAGACTAATATCATAGTGTGTCTCAAACTCTGGAGTGGGTTCAGTTTCCTACTCAACATTCAACCCATGGAACAGAGGTCTGCTGAGACCGAACAGAGTTGTTAAGTTACATTAAAAGAACTGGGACTCTACACTTCAAGACAAGTAACATCTAAGAAGTGATCTCACTTAGCTTTATAGAATAGTAAAATGAATTGACTGTGTCCCAGTTGAATTTTTAAATCAGTAAATAAGTTGGGAAAGATACAATTGCAAGTTTTATAAGTTCGGAACTTGGTTAGATGTGAGGAAATGATTCTTCTCCCACAGAACAGTCCAACTTTGGAACAGACCGAAGGCTGGATCGCTTCAAGCGAGAGGTGGAGGCTTTTTTTTCCTACATGGACCCTGCAGGAAATTCAGGGTGATTTCCCAGACGAGTAATTATATTTCCAAAGGGGCAGTCAGACAGCAATTTCTCAATCATTTACCCAGTTGGATTTTTTTTTTACATTTTTGGCCTCTTCCATCATCAGAAGTTTTGGGCCTGAACTGGAAAAGCACAAGGCATCACATTCATGTGGGGCTGGCTGGATAGTTTGAATCCTCTTTATGTAGGCAGTGTTTGCACAGGTCTGACCAGCAGACGCGTTAGTTTCTGCCAGTTTCAGCAATGACCTTTGGATCATCTTAGCAGAGCCGTTATTCAGCAAGGTCAGCCCAGGATCACCCAATCAGCTCAGGAGTTGAAGAAATATGTCACTTGTCCCGATTCCTCACTCTGAGGAACTAAGTTCACACTGTCAGTGATTGGGGTGGGGTGGGAGGGGTGAACTTTCAACTCATGTTTCTCAGGACAGTTTGACGCTGCTCCAGCCCCACATCATAACCTGGGCCATGTTCATCCTAACAAGCTTTAAATCAGCAACCAATAGCTGGTGAGCAAAGACCTTAGTCACAGGCCCTCAAAGGCTCAAGCTATCTTCAATACAAGGACATAGATATTTCCATAATGACTCCATTCCTCGATCAGTACATTTTTCCAGAAGTGTCCTGGATTGGAAGCTGCAAGTCCTTCACATCCTCCAGTCGTTGTACTGAGTTGCATGTTTGCCAGTGACCTTCACTCTCAGCTTCCACTGGAACACCAGCCTCTTTCCAAATCTCCGACTCAGAGTCCTTGTGTTCCTCCTGGATTGGAAACCCTTCATCCACCTCAGTTCCTTCCTCCTCTGCTGGAGCAGGATAATCTTCCTCAGGAGAGAGCGGTCTGGAGGCCCCGTCTCCCGGACGATGGCAGCAGTTAACGTAACACTTGCCGGTATTTATTGTAACACTCACTGTGGGGTTCCCACTGAATTCCATCACTGGGGATGGAGCTCCTGCATAAACATAACAATCAGTTACTTTCGACAACACTCCTCCCTCTGATTTCCTGACTAGGACAGCACGGGAGCCATGGGAAGGTGCCTATCCCAGAGTAGGGCCAGGATGGGGATAAGGGAAACTGCGAGGAGAAAGTGAGGTCTGCAGATGCTGGAGATCAAAGTTGAAACTTTATTGCTGGAACAGCACAGCAGGTCAGGCAGCATCCAGGGAACAGGAGATTCGACGTTTCGGGCACAGGCCCTTCTTCAGGAAGAAGGGCCTGTGCCCGAAACGTCGAATCTCCTGTTCCCTGGTTGCTGCCTGACCTGCTGTGCTGTTCCAGCAATAAAGTTTCAACAAATAAGGGAAACTGCTCCTTCCTACTGAAGACACGGAGTCAGAATGCTGACTCTCTGGGGTACAAGTTCCCTCTAGCAGCACACACAAAATCTATTTTCACACGTGACAGACACACATACACACACACATACACACACACATACACACACACACACAAACTCAGTCTCACTGGCAGATGGTGCAAGATAATGATTCTCAAGCCATTCCCTTCCTCATGTGAGTGACTATTTGGGAACTGAACACAGCATCTGCTTTTGATGCATTAAACACGCCTATCTTTGACCTTCTGAGGTGCTGTTAAATCTTCAGCCCAGTGGGGAAAGAGCCTGTGCCCAGTGACCTGAGGACAACGGGAGTGTAACGGTATCGATCAAGCTCCTGCCTTGAGGTTGCCCAAGCTCTAGCCCTGTGCGAGTGAGCCCCCTTGGGCCCAGGGGAAATTATTGTCTCATGGTAACCTCACTGGCCTAGTCCTCCACACGTCCACATTACTGTTCAGGGGAGGCAGGATCAACTCAAAATTAGTTAATAAAATGCAGAACTGAAACATTACTTCAAATTCACTGTTACTGAGAGTAATGTTGTAAAAACCCATCTGATTCAGTGAGGTACTTTAGGGATGGAACTCTGCCATCCTTAACGGGTCTGGCCTGCATGTGACTCCAGACTCTCAGCAGTGTGGTCCACTGTTAAATGCCCTCTGAAACAGTCCAGAAGACCACTCTGTTCATTGGCATTTATGGACAGGGAACAAATGCTAGCCTTGCCAAGCAATGCCCTCATCCCCTCAATGAAAAGACAGTAATTTATTTTTCGAAAAAAAGAGTTGTCCTACCTGAACTGGGCCGGGATTCTCTGCTGATGTATCCCTGATCTTCCTGGGAATCAATTCGTGAATAATTGTTCAAATGGGCAAGAGCAAGGTGGGTCTGAGGGCGCTCCTCCTCCTTTGAGCTGTATCCTGGGCCAGGTTTCCTTTGCACACCCCCTGACCCACTGCTGCTGCTGGATCTGGAGAGTGAGCAGGAATGCTCTGTCCGAGCCACAGTTCCTGTTGGACATTCCTTCTGCTCAAGCGTCCCATTCTGAGCTTTCACTGCTTCCAGCTCATTCTCGTTTATACCAATTAAACAAGCCATCTCCACTGAATCAGCGTTCTTCGTGGGCTGTCGAGGAAAATAATTCAAATGTTTTTTAAAAAAAAAAATCAAGGATCAAAAAAAAAGAGAAAGAGTCAACAGTTTGTCTACAAACTGACTGTCACACAGACATGTGGGAGAATAGGTCATTTGTTGCCCACTGTTACTGTTTTATTTAGTTTTCATTTGTTCTGTGAGTGGCAAGGTACCCCAGTGGTTAGCACTGCTGCTTCACAGACTAGGGACCCAGGTTTGATTCCACCCTTAGACAACCATATGGAGTTTGCACATTCTCCCAGTGTCTGTGTGGGTTTCCTCTGGGTAATCTGGTTTCCTCCCACAGTCCAAAGATGTGTAGATTAGGTGGATTGGCCATAGGAAATGTAGGGTCACGAGGATAGGTTGGGATTTGGTCTGAGTGAACTGCTCTTCGGAGGGTCAATGCAGACTCAATGGGTCAAATGGCCTGTATCTGCACAGTGGGGATTCTATGGTACATGCTCACGCAATTTCCACCTTCTACCTCATTTGTTGGGCTTGGCTTGCAGTCCAGCTATTCCCCAGTGTTTGGCCTGCAGTGTGTACAGCTTGCAGGGTCAACAATGCTCTGACCCTCTGAACCCTGATCCTGTACTAATGTCATTAAGACTGAATGTGGTCTCCAGTGACACAAGGACTGTGTGACAGATTCTAGGAATCCATGGGCCACACTTTGCTAAAACAAAGTGGAACTTTAGTCCTTACCATATTTGGATTCTGATTCCAGAGATCAGGCTTCCTCCCTTCAAGAAAAATGGAAAGAATAAAGAATTAAATCAATGCTGTGGGATTGATCAAGTTACCAGCATCTGGTGGATTCTCAGAGATGGGATCAGCTCAGAACATGTGCAAGGGGATGCTTGGGATAATGGAGAGAGGTCATTCTCCAATGTCATTAACCAAGTGAAGCTCCTGACCAGGTAAATAATCCCACTGTGGGGTCCTGGGAGCCAGCAGAGAGCTGATCATTACACATTATTAGCACCAGACTCGGAAATGCAGAAAGGAATTAACCTGCAGAACCCATAGATGGCCACCAGAGGGCAAGTGCCTTAATGGCTTCAACATAACGAGGTTTGGGTATGTACGTTTACAGCAACATTTTTAGTATTTGGGGGAGCCCTTGTATTTAGTAAGCAATGGAGGCGATGGACAATTAATCCAGGAACCCTGGTAATGTTCTGTAGTCTTGGGATTGAATCCCACGATAGCAGATAATGGAATTTGAACTCAATCCAAAAATAAAATCTGGAATTAAAGAGTTTAATCGTGATCATGAAACCATTGCTTTCATCGAGCTCCCTAATATCATTTCGGGATCGTTTCTGGCCTGTGTGCAACTCTGAACCATACGTTCCCGACACTGATTCATTCTACAAGGGCCATTCCACAGAACTGAAATTACTCAGATTCTTGATAATATAATTCTACCAAATTCCTGGAATTAAGTTAGTCATGCTGACTGGATTTCCTATAATATTTGTTGCTGGATGCAAATATAAAAACAACACTAAATTAAGACCATAAGAAGTAGAAACAGAAGTAGGCCATTCGGCCCCTCAAGTCTGCTCTTTCATTCAAAAGAATCCTGGTTGATATGCCATTTCCCATACATTCATTTACCCCTGTTTCTCCATAAACCCTGATTCCCTTACTGGTCAAAAATCTATCTCAGCCTTAAATACACCCAAGGACTCTTCCCCCTAACTCTGTGGCAAGGAGTTCGAATGACTCTCAATCCTCAGAGAGAAGAAATTTCTCATCTCAGTCTTAAATTGGCGCCCTTCATGTTGAAACTATGTCCTTTAGTCTTAGACTCTCTTGTGAGGGGAAACTTCCTCTCAGCATTTACTCTGTCAAGTCCCTTAAGAACTCTAAATGTTTCAATAAGATCACCCCTCATTTTTCTAAATCCCACTGAATACCGTCCCAACCTGTTCAACCTTTGCTCATAAGGCAATCCCTTCAACTGGGGGTCCATCTAGTTAAGCTTTTCTGAACTGCGTCCAATGAAACTAAAATGAAATTTTATGCATAAGTGCTCCAAATGATCAGTGGAGCGGGCCCTAAGTCTGCATTAGGGCAAACAGGCGCTAGTTTAGTCAAGGGCTTTGGTTAGGTTATTTACAGACTAAGAAATATCCGGGACTGAGTTCACAGAAACTTGGGAGTGAGTTAGTAGCTGGAATCCAATCCCACAGTACCTGTTCTTCTGCGAAGGACACAGACCAGCATCATTATTATGACCAAGATCACAACGATAGAAGAAACACCGATTGCTAAAAAACAAAAAAAAAAATTTACTGTTTTAAATCAAGATCAAACTGAGCGGTTGGGAGTGGTGGGGCTGACCCAGATGGTTAACAGGAGACAACGTGACTACAACAGGGCCCATATCTCCATCGTGGAGGATGAAAATATGTACAAGCCGCAAGATACAAGGGTGGAAGATAGAATTGTATAGCACCACCAAAAATAAAAGGAGTTCTCAAACTTACCCACTACCCAGTGGGAAGCTAGGAGCTGTTTAGTGGGTGGTGTCCTGTTGAGTGCTGTGGTAACCAGTGCCCAACTGGTGACACTTATTGGTTCTATCTCAGTCAGATGCGTGGCCTGGACAGGAACATAAACATGGGAGAGATAAGTGCTGGCACACAGACTGCAGTAACACACAATGTAAACTGAAGCAGTCCCAGGAACTTGATTGGGTATGTTCCTGATACAGATCCACTCTGCCAGGACCTTTCCACAATCTCGTGAGGGATAGCTGTCAATGATTTAAATTAGTTAAAAGGATGTGGGATCTTATACCTGTTTTGGAGCAGGAGAGCTGGGTTGAGGTCTTGAAGGTGTCCCTCTCAACGTAGGGGGCAGGGGTAATATTTCATCGCCGCAAATTGCATTCCTGGAGCTGGTCCCATTTTGTAAAATCTTTCTCCTCAGCACTGCACAGCTGCAAAGAAGCAACTGCATTAACCATGGTAACTCCCTCAAAGGCTGCTTTAGCCAGTGAATGACACCAGTAGGTGCCAGAGCTACAGAAACGCTAACCAATGTCTGCAATGGAATTGTGATATTACAATCGCTAAAGGCACAAACAGTAACATGGCGACAGACAGCAACAGCTGTTTGCCGGGGGAGAACGTTTTAACAAGCTTCCTTAGCTCAGGATAGCTATCAACACACCAGCTACTCGGAGACTCTGTACCCAATCACCCCCAATAAAGACACAAAGTAGACCATGTGATGGTTAAATGTTCAGTTGGTGCAGTCAAGGTGCTCAGGGCTTGGGTTAAAGAGCCACATGTGAGATGGGTTGACACAGTCATAGCCAATTCTATAAGTCCCCAAACCAGCATAGAAAATAGGTATCAATTTGGCACTGAGTCATCAATCTCACACTCAGCAGCCATGAGGCACTGAAAAATATGACAGTGAGCTATACTCTAACCAGTCCTGCAATAGCTTTACTCTGTACCTAACCCATGCTGTACCTGTCCTGGGAATATTTAACTGTAATAGTATATACCAAGCTTTACTCTTTCCCTAACCCTGTGATATCCCTGTGCCTTGGATGTGTTTGAGGGGGACAGTGTAAAAAGAGCATTACTTAGAGCTAGCTTTGCTCTGCTGCTGTTGGAATCTCGAATTTGGAGTCTCACCTGTTGCTGCTATTGACAGGAGCCCACCATATTAAGGCAGTGTTTTGGGGCCTGTGGATTGGGCGGTAGTAAATGGCCAACACTTGGGAAGTGAGAGTGGTGCTGCCTGGAGGACTAGACCAGCGAGCGGTTCTGCCTGAAGGACGAGATCAACGAGTGGTGCTGGGAAGGACTTTGTGTTGTTTGCAAAAGGGAGGGGGGTGTCCCTTGGGGGAATATCGGTGGCCGGACCATCAACATCAACAGTGGGGCCTGGCGGCACTAATGCAGTGGGCAGGATGGGGGGCAGCCCCTGCGCCTCGGGGGCCTCATTGCTCTCTGACCTCATGACCAAGCAGCTCAGGGTGAAAGGTTATCCCACACTGAGATAAGCATTGATACTTCCGTCGTGGTCTTGGCTGGGTGGGGGGAGGGGGGAGGGGGGCGGGGGGTGGTTTTAATATCCCCATCATATTCGCTGTGTCTACAATGTATGGGAAGGTAGTGTTCTTCCTGAAGACCGAACGGGCAGTAAACATCACCCAGGAGAAGGGGCTCACTGTTGGAGGGGTTTCCCTGCCCATCGACCTTCTGGAGGTCATGGGTCAGAGGGTCATTTTGTCAAACATCCCGTCCTTCATTCCATCAGAGCTCCTTGTCCCCACCTCCACCAGCTTAGGGAGGAGAGGTCGGGGGTGGTGCCCATAACCCGCGCCCAGGCCTTTGTGCCAGGCACCTCTGCCCTAAATATGGATTTCTTCCTGACATGGAGGAGTGCTGCCACCTAGTGGTCCTGATGATTTAGGTGAAATTGCAAGGGTCACAGCGGAGGATCCTCCTGCTGCTGACCCTGGGGGTGGGCTCAAGGCAGGGTTATGTTGACCTGAGAACCACTCCCAACACTCAATGGAGGGGAAAGGTTGGGGGTCGGAGATGTCAGATTGGAGGATGATGAAACATCGATCACAAGCACTGAGTTAGATGAGGTGATGGAGATGTGGTGCTTGTGGACAAATTTCCCCTTATCCCAAAAGAGACCCCAGGACTTTTGTTTAAACAAACAACACTGAGACAGAGTCTGATTGATGTTGGACTGTTGAGGCTCCCTAACCGCTACTGGTCCCATCTGCTGGGCAGGTACTGGCGGCCCTGGGAGTGGTCAGGACCATGAGGTGGCAATGCCAAGGGGACCTCTGCAACGCTCTCGGTAAGTGGAGGGGTAAAAGAACAGTCCCTCCACTGTCCAATAGGTGTTAAACTGGTGACAAGAAGACATCCATAGCCAGCCCCAAAATCAATGACAGCAAAGAGACAGAGTGTAGGGCTTGTATCCTCACATCCTTCAGGGAGTAAGCCTCCTGCAAGAAACGTACACTGTATCAGGAAACAGAGCCCTGAGTTGGCAGAGAGGGGTCTACATCAGTCACCTGGCCTCCAAATTAGGGAAGGAGGGGCGAGGGATGAAGGTGCTATCTTGCTGGCCCCCTTTTCCCAGCCGGAGATCTTGAGGCTTCGCCTCCTTGAGGCTATGGTGGGATATGGAAGAGATGGTAATTCATGTCTATGTGGAATGTTTCTGGCTTTGTTTTTTGATGGGAGTGCTCCTTTAATTTCAGTTGCACCTCAGCTCTGTGCCGCTGATGCACGGGCACCCAGTGCAGGCAGAGGTGGTCTAGCCTAAGGGTCTTCTCAGGGGTCTGTTCCTGGGTCTGGCCAAGGTGGCCATCAACAGGATCCAGGCAATGGGCTCTGGATAGGCTCACTGTTGCTGACTGTCTATCCCTCTTTTGCAGTTACATCTGCACTCGGGTGTCCAGGAGCAGGAGCACATGGTGCTCACTGCCACGGTCAGGGCCTTTTGAGACCGATGGGCACTGTAGGAGCAGGGGAGCCTCATAGCCCAGACACCGTTACTTTAATTTGGTTCATGATTATTTTAGACTTCCTGTTATGATAAAAGCGTAGAGAGAGCCTTACACTGTATTTGACCAGGTACTGCTCGTGTCTCAGGGGGTGTTTGATGGGAACAGTGTTGAGGGAACTTTCCTTTCAGTTTAAAAAGTTAAGGGTGCCTTATTTTTGGTTGAAAAAAAGTAGAGTTAGCTTTTCTCTGTATCTAACCCACGCTGTACCTGTCTCAGGAGTGTTTGATGCTGTCAGTCGGTCCCTGGGAAAAGAGAATTCCATTCCCAGGAAGGAGCTTGTGTTTGTCAGATTATCAATTTTTAGAAGTTCATTCACTGGATGAGGGTGTCGCTGACTAGACCAGCATTTATTGCCTAACCAGAGGGTAGTTAAGAGCCAATCACATTGTTGTCACATGTAGGCCAGACCAGGTAAGGATGGCAGTTTCCTTCCTTAAACCAGGTGGGAACACTTGGCAATAGATTCATGGCCATCATTAGACCCTTCATTCCAGATTTGCATTGAATTCAAATTCTACCATCTGCTATGATGAGATTTGAATCCAGATCCCCAGAACATTATCTGTGTCTCTCGTATCTGGTTTAACAGGCTGGCTAGTGTACCACTAGGCCATCACCTCCCCTATCGAAGTAAGTAAGGAAACACTTACTCAATGTGTGGCTGGCAGGGCTCTGTGGAAGAGACCTTATTGGAGAACGTTCCAGGGGGACATGGCGCACATTCTACATCCGTGTCTTTCGTTCCTGTGATGCGTAAACACAAAATTATTTTTTGTGACAATATCCCATCACAGGAAATGGTGGCAATTCCTGAACAAGCCCAGAAAAGCCCTGCAAACAGCATAAACAAACAGAGTAGCAGCTCTGACATCATCTCACCTTGTTTAATGACACCCTGACCCTCCTTGCATTCGGTGTTTTTCCGGCACTGGTTACACGTATCCTTTGCGGAATCAATGCAGTGCAGGCCCTGTTTGCACTGGCAGATTCTCTTGGTGGTTGGAGTGCAGTCTTGAACCATGTCCTGGTCTATAACAATGGGAGAGAATGGAAAGGTGGAGCTGAGGTCAGTGAGTGTGCAGACTGAGCTGTATCAGAGTAATCCAACAACATGAGATAACTGAGCTCGATGGGTTACACCAAGCGTGGACAGCACAGCCTGGAACCACAGTCTCCCTTTCCCCATGGTGAGAGAATACATCTTGCAGCATCAGTTCAATGCCCAGTGTGGAAGGTTGATAAGGGTGCGAGTTCAAAGGGCATAAGGTTTGATGGGGTTCAGAGCTCAGTGGGTTAATGATTAACGAGGATGGGGATACAGAGGACAATTGTTTGTGTTGCAGAATTTGTGGGTTATAGGTTCCCTGGTTAGTAGAAACACTGGGGTTTCTGTGAATGTGCAAGGGAAATTACATACAAAATTACATGCCATTTGTTAGTGAAGATTCTTGGTGAGCGATGTTCAGTTATATCCATCTTTCAACTGCTCAGAAATGCTCTGACCCCAGTGAAACTGATCGTCCCCTCTGTTGCCCAACTCTATAGGGCACCAATTCCAAATGCTCTCCCTCTGTGCTGTGAGTGATCCCACAGGGATGGGGTTGCAGGATCAGTAACCAAAGCGTGTGCATTTGTATAAAGTCTGATCTGTTCCAAGCCCAAATCCCAATGGCTCAATCCCCAGCATTTCTCTGCGGAATAGCCCAGGGCACTGACGTGAGGGAGCATTTTCCTCTAACTACCTTCTTTACAGAGGACTTGACAGGACAGGCATTTCTTCAGCATGTTCCAGAACGCAGTGTATTGGTTCAGCCCACAAGGCTGACACTTAGTGTTTGTCTTCTCTGTGCACGGCGCTTCTCTCTTCATACCTGAAACCAAATAAAACTCATCAGCCACGTGTATAACTGAAGGGTCTAACTATTCTGGCACAGTGGCTCAGTGGTTAGCACTGCAGCCTCGTAGTGCCACAGACAGGGGTTCAATTCTAGCCTCATGCAACTGTCTGTGTGGAGTTTGCACATTCTCCCCGTGTCTGCGTGGGTTTCCTCTGGGTGCTCTGGTTTCCTCCCACAGTCCAAAGATATGCAGGTCAGGTGAATTGGCCATGCGAAATTGCCCATAGTGTTAGGTGCATTAGTCAGAGGGAAATGGGTCTGGGTGGGTTACTTGTTGGAGGGTCGGTGTGGACTAGTTGGGCTGAAGGGCCTGTGTCCACACCGTAGGGAATCTAATCTAATCTCATTCAGGCAGAGAGGAATGCACCACTGTGACCTTTCACCCCAATCTGACCTTCCACTTCAAAGATCTCAGCCAAAAAAGGATGGCCAGGGGAGGCTGCCCAGCCATTGCCCCAGGTACCACATCCCCATTGGGCTCCTGAAAGGGTTAATGACTTTTTTGTCAAACAGGATTTGGCCAGATCCAAATCTGTGAAAATAAACACAGCTGCAAAGTTTAATGATTTAATTCAGTCTACATCTCATCCTGAACCCTCTCTGGCTCCAGTTGCTCAATCATCGTTTCCTGACCATGGGCTCTCTCTGCTCGGAAACGTTTATTCTCTGTTAACCTAAACTGTTTCGTCGACTCCAATTGGCCAGGCCTCGCGGGTTCAGGTCCTGGGGGAGGGGAGCTAGGAAGCTGGATCAGGAAAAGCAGACAGGAGACAAGGCTGGGGCCCGTGGACAACAAAGGGAGGACACAGACAGCTAAAGCTCTAATGTTTGATGTTAAATGAAGCTAATTCAAGTGTGCCCGTGGGTCACCGAGCTCTCGGGCACTGTTTGGACAACAGAGCGTTCTGAGACAGGTTCCTACAAAAGTCCACAGGAAGCTTTAACCTTGATGTTCCCCTCCCCCCCGTACCTGGACAGTTTACACTGCAAGAATCCAAATGTTAGTTTTAAACACTTTGAGGTGCAGGGACAATAACAAAAATCAGGGCATACAGGAGTAACACAATCGGCGAGATTTGCGAAGTAAGTTCATCAGAGCTTTGTGTGAGGAGCCTGAATCTGCAAGTTTTCTCATGCTCCTGGTCTGTGTTAGCAGCGTGCACAGTCACCAGGCCCTCCTTACTCATCGGAGTTCAGTGTTTCACCACAAACTGCAGCTCTCTTACAGGAAGTGAACATGAAGGGGAAAAAAAAACCCTGCGGGCAGTTTCTGTGAAAAGCGTCACTGCGGTTTCAACTGTAGTTCACGATAGCGGGTACATGCCCAAGTGCAGAGCTCGGGCTGTCGGGCTGGGGTGGCGAAGGGTTTAGCGTTTCACAGATTACAATCTCGGGCCAATGGTTCGGAGCGAGCCGGTGCTCCAGATATAACCTGAAGCCCAGGCCAGACACACTCGGCATTTCCGTGCAATCCGGATCTGAGCCGCTGATGCAGATTCCGCACTGCCCAAATCGCAAAACAAGCTAAAGGTCTTGAAAACGAAGCAGAAAATAGAATTACAGCTTAACGTCTGACGTGGCGCTGTGTCAATCTGATAATTATTCGCAGAAACACCATTGTTTGTAACTCAATTACAATTCATTCAAATCATAAATAACAAGTTGAATATCATGCTTGCACGTTTAGATATTCTCATAGAACCCTCTCACATTCTCGACGACCTTCAGCTACTAAACTTTCATAGTTGGAGCTTGGATATACACATACTCGATCCACAGACTGCAGCCAGGCATTACATGATGATGACATTAGCATAGAATGGCCCATAACGTGGTCAATGGCCAAGGAACATTTGTACAACTGCCCTCAGAAAACCAGCCAGGAATATTTAATCAGGCTTTAAAATGCAGGCTTCCTCTTTATCTACACTGCAGTAATTATAATTCCGGGCATTCTAAAGGGATTTGTGGCATCAGGAACAGGGCAAAGGAGCTAATCATTAAAGAAATCTCACACACATAGGAACAGTAGGCTATTCACGCTCTTTGAAGCCTGTTCCACCATTCAATGAGATCATGGCTGACCTGTGGCCAATCTCCATATACAGAGGAACCTTGATTATCCAAATATCAGTTATCTGAATTGGTGATTATCCGAAGGAGATCTCAAGGTCCCGATAGAAACATTACATCAAAGAGGTATTTCAACACTGATTGTGTCTTTTGATTACAATGATTAAAAACGAACTCAGCTTACTGAAATGCTGCCGAGAACACTCCTGGAAATTGATGGGACCCCAGGTACCATCTCCAAATGTCTGATCTCCTGCCCTTGCTCTCTCCTCACACTTTCCCTGGAACTCCGTTCCGTATCACCTGTCCTTCATGGAGAAGTTTATGAAGAAAAACACTGTTCACCACAAGTCCATCAGGAAGTGGTCAGCATGTACTGTCCTTGAGACCCTTCGGGAAAAGGAGAGGGCGGATCCTGTTGAGTGGTTCCCTGGGCAGACTGTCAAAGTCATTTGGCAGAATGCCTCATCGCCAGAACTTTCCAACAAGCACCAAGACATGGCTTGGCTGATGGTGAGAAGGGCTCTGCCTGTGAGATCCTTTATGCATGCCCGGACTCTCAGCCGCACCGCACGCTGCCCTCGAAGCAGCTGCGGGGGGGAAGAGACTGTCACACACCTCCTTCTGCAATGTGCCTACGCAAAGGAAGTCTGGAGAGGAATGCAGTGGAGTCTGTCGAGGTTCGTCCCGGGCAGCTCCGTGACGTGGAACTCCATGTTCTACAGCCTGTTCCCCAGGACGCACACCGAGACGAACATCAACTGTACCTGGAGGATCATCAACTCAGTCAAAGACGCTCTTTGATCTGTCTGAAACCTGTTGATCTTCCAGCTGAAGGAGGTGACCCCGGCTGAGTGTTGCAGACTGGCACATTCCAAGGTCCAGGAGTATGTGTTGAGGGACGTGCTGAAGCTTGGGGCAGCCACCGCCAAGGCGCAGTGGGAAAAGACCACCGTGTAAGGTCTGCCTGCCAAAGAAGCACCGAGGGCGCTCTCAGTAATTGGCTCTGTTGACACCTCAGCAGAATAGCTGGATAGTCAATGTACAGACTTCTATATACGAATGATTAATGGTATGTAAAGAAATGGAATGTATACGTATGTATGGCATCACCAATTGCATAGATATCAAAATAATTTTATGAATAAAGTATATTTTTGAAATAAAAAAATATCTTCAGCAATGCTGCAGGTCCTTTACTGCTCAGAAACAAACCGTGAGACTGAGAGAGGGAGCTAGGCAGGCAGAGCAAGCAAAAAGGAAACTTCAGAAAACTCTGAGCCCAGAGGAGAGGCATTGAATTAATTAACCAAATAATCACTTATCCGAACAAAATAGTGTCCACTCATTTTGTTCGGGTAATCGAGGTTCCTCTGTACCTGCTTTCTGCCCATAGCCCTTAATATTTTTGCTTAACAAAAATATGTAGAGTAATAGAGACATACAGCATGGAAACAGACCCTTCGGTCCAACCCGTCCATGCCAACCAGATATCCCAACCCAATCTAGTCCCACCTGCCAGCACCCGGCCCATATCCCTCCAAACCCTTCCTATTCATATACTCATCCAAATGCATTTTAAATATTGCAATTGTACCAGCCTCTACCACTTCCTCCAGCAGCTCATTCCATACACCCTCTGTGTATCCCTCCATCCCTCTGTGTGAAAAAGTTGCTCCTTAGGTCCCTTTTATATCTTTCCTCTCTCACCCTAAACCCATGCCCTCTCTTTCTGGACTCCCCCACCCCATCTCCAATTTAATATTAACAACTGATCAGCTATGCATCACTGCCATTTGTGAAAGAGAATTCCAAACTTCTACCACCCTTTCTGTGTACAAGTGTTTCCTAATATCTCCCCTGAACAGCCTGGCCATAATTCTCAAACTATGCCTCAGAGTCTAGAATCTCCAACCAGAGGAAATAATTTAACTTTGTCAACCCTGTGTCTTGCTGCTAATATCTTGAAGACATCAATGAGATCAACCTTTAAACTTCTAAATTCCAGAGAGCAGGCCTAATTTGTATAATCTCCTCATATAACTTAATCCCTAAAGGCCAGGTATCATTCTTGTAAATACATGACCTTCTAAGGTCATATATCCTTCCCCAGGTGTCCAGATCTGCGCACACCATTCCAACTGGGATCTAACCAGGGTTTTGTATAATTGCAACATAGCTTCTGTAGCCTTGGTACTCAAGTTTTTTGTAGATAAGTAAAATGCAGGAAATATATATATATATATATATCAAATATATGCCATTGTACAGGAATAACGTTTAGCACATCACCATGTACTTTAGGGAGAAACTCAAAAATTAAAACTTCCTCAAAAGAAATTAAAAACTTACAAATTCATTCCATTAGAAGTAATTTCAAATATAGAATTTTTAATTTCTTTTGAGGAAGTTTTAATATTTTTCGGAGCCGAACGTGTTCAGCACGAATAACAGTGTTAAAACCACAACCAATCCTGACTGCGCAAGGTTGATCTTTCCATTGATTCTTACATCAATAATAACGTGCGAATATTACACAATCTCAATGTGATCTCAAGTCGAACTGATGCTATTGTGAAGATTGCAGCAGGAACAGGGCATCATTAAGAAAAAAAATCTTTCATATTACAATGTTTAATTGTGCCTGTGTGAATGCAGTTCCTGTTCGTTTTACAGTTTATATTGTGAGCCCTGCTAACCACAATTATTATTACGGCAAATATAATGTCAATATTTTCCTTTTATAGAAAAATAAACTGCAGTCTCTATCTTTCATACCTGGTCCTTGTGTTGCCCCATAATTAAATACAGACTAGAAACACAATGTTTCACTACATTTGAAACAACTAAGTGATTTGCCTACAATATGGTGTGGTGAGCTGTGGGTGCAATTACCCAGGATGTGTGGGGGTGGGGAGAGGGGTAGGAATGGAAAACGTGCTATGAGGAGATCGTCAATTACCTCACACAGTGAAATCAGCGCAAGTAACAGCTACTGAGAGCCGATGAGCGGTTATTGCTTCGGTTCCAGATGAAACTATTTTCAACACATGTCTGAGTGACTCATTCTACCCTAGATCTGTGCCCTACCATCGGCATTCAGATCTCGGATCCCCTTCAATTCCAGCAATCACAATGCAGTCAGCTGCCAATCATCCCACCTTAAACTCCCCTTCCATCACGCTACACTGGGCCCTCGCTTCCAACCTATCCATGATACTTCATTCTTCTGTTCACTAAACCCCCAACTCTAACCCTGGGCCCAAACTCATTCCCATCCTACTCTGAACACCAGGCCCAATCTCCAGCCTGCCCTGAGGCTCAAACCCAACCTTGTCCCAGGCTCCAATCCCCACTGTCCCCGGGCTCCAATCCCTACTGCCCCCAGGCTCCCAACCCCACTGCCCCCAGGCTCCAATCCCCACTGCCGACCCC
Source organism: Chiloscyllium plagiosum (assembly GCF_004010195.1). Lineage (NCBI taxonomy): Eukaryota > Metazoa > Chordata > Chondrichthyes > Orectolobiformes > Hemiscylliidae > Chiloscyllium > Chiloscyllium plagiosum. Next base: position 23,623,407 of record NC_057743.1, on the reverse strand, counting down.
CCTGGCTCCGATCCCCACAGGCACCCGGTCTCCAATCCCCACTGGCACCCGGTCTCCAATCCCCACTGGCACCCGGGTTCCAATCCCCACTGCAA
>NC_057743.1:23616772-23622453 GCF_004010195.1 Chiloscyllium plagiosum | reverse complement strand
CGGACTCCCATTCCCCTGTCATACCGGGCTGCCGTCCCCACAGTACCCGGGCTCCCATTCCCCTGTCCTACCCCTGTCCCGTTCCCATTGTCCTACCGGACTTCAACCCCACAGTCCCCGGGCTCCCGTCCCCACGGTCCCCGGGCTCCCGTCCCCACGGTCCCCGGGCTCCCATTCCCCTGTCCTACCGGGCTGCCGTCCCCACAGTCCCCGGGCTCCCATTCCCCTGTCCTACCGGGCTCCCGTCCCCACTTTCCTACTGGGCTTCCATCCCCACAGTTCCCGGGTTCCCATCCCCACTGTCCTACCGGGCTCCCGTCCCCACAGTCCCCGGACTCCCGTCCCCATTGTCCTACCAGACTTCAACCCCACAGTCCCCGGGCGCCCGTCCCCACAGTCCCCGGGCGCCCGTCCCCACAGTCCCCAGGCACCCGTCCCCACAGTCCCCAGGCACCCGTCCCCACAGTCCCCGGGCCCACACTCCCCGGGCTCCCGTCCCCACACTCCCCAGGCTTTCCTCTGCCCTTAGGCCCAAGCCACATGCTCCTGTTATGTCAGGTTCCCCTTTTGTGTTTTTTTTAATATTCCTTTAACTCTGGAACATTAACCAAACAGAATTATGTAAAGTTTTTAAATTCATTTCAACCAGATATCATAAAAGACTCTCAAATGTGATTCTGGATTGAGCCCTGGTTACACAGTTTCAACTACCTGAACTTTTTGTGCCCTAGTCCTGCTTGTACTGCATGGAATATAATCTTGCCACCCTCTCCAGAAGGTGCTGACTCTCCCTAGATTCAGCTCCCCCCTCCTCTCCTGGAAGAGCCTGTGATCAATGGAACCATGCCATGTATGGTTCCTGCTTCCTACTGATTGTATTTTCCTCAGGATGCTGGGGTGTGTGGAACCAGGCGTAGGAGGTTAGGGGCTGGGTTTATAGTTCGTTAAATAAAATTGATTATGGATAATCCTGGTCTTACCAATATTTGATCATAAACCTTTTCTCTTTCAGAACCATTCAATGAATGCAGAGGGTGAGACAGAAATGGGTCTGAAACATGTCACTAAAGTCTTTGTTTGTTTATCTAAAACCTCCTTCCTGAAGGGGCCTATAGAGAATTGTAAAGGAATGTGGTTGGAGAACATTATCTGACCTCCAGCTTCCCTGCCTGTAATGGAGCTAATCTGATGGAACACTGTGTCCTGGTTCTGTGTTTAATTCCGCAGTGACATTGATTCAGGGATTTAATTCACAAGCATTAACTTCTCACTGCCCAGTTACTGTTCTCATTCTCAACCTCACTGCCGTGTACTGACTTTAAAAGAAAAGTCAGCAAAATAACCTGATTTCCTTGATAATCAGACGAAACAGGCTGTTTTCTCATTTGAGAATCATTTGACCTAAGTCGGGACAAGAAAGCGTCACTGATTTGATTTCTGAACATTGTGTTGTTATCATACTTCCTATCTCCACCACTTCCCATTGTATAAACCCCAGTCTTTGGTTTCCAGCTTTTAATTAAAGGCTCAACATCAACAAACACTGCATCTCAAATGAAACTCACTCCTTGTATAATGTCACATTATTACACCTCAAACACCCAGTATTAGGAGTAGAATAACCAGCATTTCACCAAACACATCCTTTCAACACCAAAGACAGATGTTTCTCGGGTCTTTTTTTCCCCGAATGTAGCTCTCCACATTCCACACGCACTCTCTTTAGGTGTTAGCACCAAGTTAGCTCTGACTGGGAAATACTCCGAGAGCACAGCACTCCACATACTGCCCACACAGAAATACTCATCCTGTTTCTTGACTCCAATAACAACATCAGAGAGATAGGCAGAGAGAGAGAGAGAGAGAGAGAGAGAGAGTGTACTGGCTTGCCAACTCTCCCCATAACATTTAGATTCCTGTAATACTTGGAATCAGTAACAATCCCCTAGGGGCCAAAGAAAACAATGCTGAGAGGTTGAAAATGTTATTTTAAAGGGAGCCACCGATGTCCGTGTCATATTAACAAACATAACAAAAATCTGTAATTGTGATAATTCATGACCATCATGGGTAATCTAACCATCACCGCTTTATGTTCAGTGTGACTATCACTGAATCCCTCAAATCAACATTCTGTGGTTCACCATTGACCAGTAACAAACTGGAATAGCTATGTAAACACTGTGGCTACAAAAACAGGTCAGAAGCTAGGAACCCACCTCCTGACTCCCCAAAACCATTTAGTCCGAAATTGGAGACATACACATAGAGAGAAATAAACAAAGACGGCAGCAGAGAGAAAATGAGAAGAGAGGGAGTATCAAATCAACAGATTCAAGAAAAGAAAAGACATGTCTCTGATGAAAAGCGGGATAAAGGGCTATGGGACAGCAGGCAGGAAAGTAGAGACGAGACCAGGATAAGATCAGCCAAGGCCGTGTTCAATAGCAGAACAGGCTCGAAGGGCTGAATTGCCTCCCCCTGTTCCTAAATCCGATGTTATATGTTCCAGTCTGCACAGTCTTCCCACTTGATCACAACTGATCTGGAGCATATCTCCATTTATCCACCTTTGCCCCATTTCCTTCAATACCCTACTCAACTAAATTCTATTCACCTCAATCTTGAAAGCTCCAATTAGCCCTCAGTATTCACTGTCCTTTGGAGGATAGAATTATAATTTTACGAAAAGCTTTGGATATAAACATTTCTTCAGGATTTTCACTTTAAGTCCGAATGTATCTGTACATCTGTATCCCAGTGAGTGAAATGTCATTTAACTATTTAAAATCATTCATTCCTCAATCCTGTAACCTCAAGGGAGTACATTAGGTCAGTTAATGCAATCTGTCCCCATGATCTAACCAGTTAAACCTTAGGAAAATTCAATGGGAGTGGAACATGAGTGAAGAAGAGAAACTAAATAAATTGTGTGAATGAGAAGAAGATAAAGATGTTGGGTTTTAGAGACAGGCAGACAGGACAATGGGTAAGGGCACAAAATTACCTGGTGAACACTTGGTGCAGCACATCGATATTTTCGAGTCAAAGTATTCAGAGGTCTCATTCAGGCATGTTGATGATTCGCTTTTATAAGGTGGGTAAACCTATAAATGCAGACACAAGATGGGTAATCCAATACAGATAATGCTGACACACAGCAGATAATGCAAAACAGCCACAAGATCAATTATCCAGTACAGTGCACAAGCAATTCAGTAAAGACAAATGGGTAATCCAGTACAAAACACACGCGACCCACTGGTAATCTGGGAGAGACACACATGCATGTGCACCTGTAATCCAGTACTGGCACATGAGGAGTGGATAATTCAATACAGACGTACACTTGGGTGATCTGGTTCAGACACAAACACTGGGTAGGGAATCCAGTATAGACATATTGAGTAGTAATCTAGTATGGACAGACAGATGGAGGGTAATCCTTAGAACAGATATTGACATAGGTAATTCAGTAAAGACAAACACAGGTAGTCCAACACAAACACAGGAAGGTCAAATTGCCATAGTCCTACCAGACCATAAGACTCTCATTAGAGAGTGTTGACTGATGGTGATTTAACCTGATGGTCACCACGTCTCAGGCAAGGGGTGAGATTGAGAAGGCAGGGCCTTTAAGGTAAAGGGGTGAGATTGAGAAGGCAGGGCCTTTAAGGTAACCTCAGCGGGTGCAGGAATTGAACCCACACCATTGAAGTTCCTCTGCATTGCTTCTCAGCATCCTGCTAACTGAGCTAACCAATCTCCGGTACATGTACATGTATGGTTAATCCTGTACTAACACACATATGCACAGGTAATCAACTGCAGACAGATACAAACCATTTATAGAGGTACTGATTGGTTCAAAAGTGGGCAAATGGAGTATAATGTGGGAAAATGTGAAGGTGTTCACTTTGGAAGGGAGGGCAAAAGAACAGATTATTATTTAAATAGGGGAAACACTTCAGAAAGCTGCCACACAAAAGGGACTTAGGGTATTATATATGAAATGTAGGCCCTTAATTCAAGGGACTTGGAGTATAAGAGTACAGTCGTCTTACTGCAACTGTATGAGTTGCTGGTGAGATCACATCTGGAGTATTAAAAGCAGTTTTGGTGCCCTTATTTTAAAAAAAGATGTTATATAAATACAGGCAGCTCAGAGAATGTTCACTTGGATGATCCCTGATATGGAAGGAATATCTTATAAGCAAAAGGTGAATGGGTTGAGACTCTTCTCACTGGAGTTTAAAACAATGAGAGGTGATCTCATTAAAAGATATAGGATTCTTAGGGGCTTAACAGGATAAATGCTGATAGGATATTTCCCCTAATGGGAGGGTTAGGACCTTACAGCATAGTCTCAAAATAAACTGGTGCTAATTTAAGACTGAGATGTGGGGGAGTTTCTTCATTCAGAGGGTTGTGAGTCTTTAGAACTCCTTGCCACTGAGAGCTGTGGGGGCAGAGTCTTTGTGTACATTTTAGGCTGAGATAGATAGATTCTTGTTAGGGGATCAAGAGTTACAGGGAAAATGCAGGAATGAGGACTGGAGCAAACATGATCCTATTGAATGGTGGTGCTGGATTGAGGAGCTGAAAAACCTACTCCTGTTCCTATTTCTTACAGTCTAAATCTACAAATCAGGAATAGGAAGTAAGCTATTTAAACCCTGAGCCTGCTCAACCATTCTACAAGATCACGCCTAATCTGATTGTAACCTCAAATGCATATTCCTGCCGTACACTATTAACCTTTCAACACTCCCTTACTTCACAAAAATCTACATTCCTCTGACTTAAAAATACTTAAGGACTCTACTACTATACTTTTGCAGGGAGAAAGTACAAGGACTCTCAAACCTCACAGAGTAAATAAAAAGCGAAAGAATTGTGGATGCTGTAAATCAAAAACAAAAACCGAGATTGCTGGAAAAGCTCAGCAGCTCTGACAGCATCTGTGAAGAGAAATCAGAGTTAATGTTTCAGGTCGAATGACCCTTCTTCAGAACGCTGAGTTCAGAGGAAGGGTCATTCGATCCGAAACGTCAACTCTGATTTCCCTCTACAGCTGCTGCCAAACCTGCTGAGCTTTTCCAGAAATCTCTATTTTTGTCTCAAGAGTAAATAATATGCCTAATCTCTGTTTTACGTGGCAGCCACCAGTTTCCTAACAGTGACCCCTAATTCTAGATCCTCCGATCGTGTTTTCCGGGTCCTGGAGGGGGAGGGGGAGCAGCCCGAAGTCGTGGTCCATATTGGCACCAACGACATAGGTAGGAGGAGTGCCGAGGATGTTAGACAGGCTTTCAGGGAGCTAGGTTGGAAGCTCAGAGTTAGAACGAACAGAGTTGTTGTCTCTGGTTTGTTACCCGTGCCACGTGATAGAGATTCGAGGAATAGGGAAAGAGAACACTTAAATGCGTGGCTACAGGGATGGTGCAGGAGGGAGGGATTCCGGTTTTTGGATAACTGGGGTTCTCTCTGGGGACGGTGGGACCTCTATAAACAGAATGGTCTACACCTGAACCTGAGGGGCACCAGTACCCTTGGGGGGAGGTTTGCTAGTGCTCTTGGCGGGGGTTTAAACTAACTCTGCAGGGGCATGGGAACCCAGACTGTAGCTTTAGGATGCAGGACCTGGAGTGTAGGGAGGTTAGGAACATGGCACCAATTTC
>NC_057743.1:23583599-23613807 GCF_004010195.1 Chiloscyllium plagiosum | reverse complement strand
GGGGGGTAGATATAGGACTGAATTTAGGGGTAGGTTCTTCACTCAGCGAGTCGTAAGTTCATGGAATGCCCTGCCAGTAGCAGTGGTGGACTCTCCCTCTTTATGGGCATTTAAGCGGGCCTTGGATAGGTATATGGAGGATAGTGGGTTAGTATAGGTTAGGTGGGCTTGGATCGGCGCAACATCGAGGGCCAAAGGGCCTGTACTGCGCTGTATTCTTCTATGTTCTATGTTCTAAGAGGAACCATCCTTTCCACATTTACCCGGTCAAGACCCTTCAGAATTTTAAAAGTTTCAATCAAGTTGCCTCTCCCTCCTCCTCGATACAAGCCGAGCCTGACCACCTATTTCTCACAAGACAACCTACCCCTTACAGGTTTTAGACTAGTAAATCCTCTCTGAGTTGCATCCAGCACATTTATATTTTCCTCAACTAAAGTGACCAACATAATTCAGATGCTGTCCTATCAGTGCCCCGTACAATTGAAGCATAGACTCCCTAAGTTTAGCATTCAATCCCCCTCGTGATAAATAATAACATTCTATTGGCATTCCTAATTATTTGCAATACCTGCACACTATCCTTTTTGCAATTCAAGTACAATGTCACCCAGACCCCTCTGCTTCATGGGGCTCTGCAATCTTTCACCATTTAGATAATACATTCCTTTTTCATTCTTCCTGCAAAAATGGACAACTTCATATTTTCCCACATTATATTCCATTTACCACATCTTTGCTCATTCACCTATCAACATCCTTTTGTTACTTCCTTGTGTCTTCTTCTCAACTTACTTTTCTACTTATCGTTTTGTCGTCAACAAATTTAGCAATCATACCTTCTGTTCCTATGTTCAAGTCATATAAGTAAATAAGTTGCATAAATCACAAACATGCAACAGACATTGAAGTTCCATCACCAATCCTTGTGGCACACTACTTGTTACATCTTGGTAACTTGAAAAAGACTCGTTTACATCTACTTTCTGCATCCTGCGAGCTAAACAATCTTTTATCCATGCCAATGTGCTACTCCATCTTTGATACAGCATCTTAGTAAATGTCTTCCAGAATCAAAATACAGTACAATATATACACCAGTTCCTCTTCATTCGCAGCACGTCAGCTTCTCAAACAACTCCAGTCAAATTAGTCACACATGACTTCCCTTTTACAAAACCAAGTTGATTCTGGCCGATTCCCTTGCAGTTTCGTACTTTGTCTCCCTCTCTTTATAATTAAGAGTTACATGTTACATTCAATATCTTCCAATCTGATGGGACTGAGTCTGAATTGGAGAAGTTTTGGAAAATTATCTCACTAACCATTCCTGTTAAGGTTCTAGGATGAATCTGTCAAGACATAGGAACTTGTGAGGAGAAAGTGAGGTCTGCAGATGCTGGAGATCAGAGCTGAAAATGTGTTGCTGGAAAAGCGCAGCAGGTCAGGCAGCATCCAGGGAACAGGAGAATCTACGTTTCGGGCATAAGCCCTTCTTCAGGAATCCTGAAGAAGGGCTTATGCCCGAAACGTCGATTCTCCTGTTCCCTGGATGCTGCCTGACCTGCTGCGCTTTTCCAGCAACACATTTTCAGCATAGGAACTTGTAAACCCACACTTCCAATAATTAACTCTGTGTCACTATCTAGTGATGAAGGTTTTCCAGAGTTCCTCCCTCCATATCCTGATTTATCACTGCCTGTGGGAAATTTATTGTATTCTCTACAGTGAAGACTTTCTAAAAATTCATTCATTGGAATTTTGAGACAGCAACAGTGATGCAATGGTGATGTATTTCTTAGTCAGGGCAGTGAGTGGTTTGGAGGGGAATTTGTCAATGCCCCTTGTCCTCCCAGATAGCTGTGGTTGTGGGTTTGCAAGGTGCAGTCTGAGGAATTTTGGGGAATTTCTGCACCTTGTAGATGGTATATACTGCTGCTACTGAGTGTCATCTGAATGTTTGTGGATGTGATGCCAATCAAGCGGACTGCCATGTCCTGGATGGTGTCAAACCTTTTAGCTATAGTTGTGCTGTGCACATCCAGGGCAGTGAAGAGTATTCCATCATACTCCTGATTTGTGCCTTGTGGGTAATGGACAGGCTTTGGGAAGTCAGATGGGTGAGTTATTTGGTGCAGTATTCCTAATTTGAACATGCTTTTGTAGTCACAGTATCTTTGTGGCTAGTCCAGTTCAGTTTCTGTTCAATGCCTAGGAATTTGTAACTGGGAATGCAAAATACCTGATAAATTCATCTGCCATTCCCTTAATTTCTAATAATAATTCTCCAGGCTCACTTTCTATAGGACCAACACTTTCATTGTTTTTTCACTCATTCTGATATCCTGTCTAATCTTCCAACCTGTCACCTGTCTTTGTACAATGCAGATATTTTTAGTCAACCTATTCAAATATGTTACGATACAAACTTTTTCTTGTGATTGATATTATCTTTCACATTTTAATAACAACGTCCATCCCTTGGAATCTTTCCTAATCATTGGAAAGTATCTATTCTGTGTATTCTGAAAGATCCCCTTAAATGTCTGCTATTGCATCCCTATTGACTTATCCTTTAACCTAATTTGACAATTCATTACAGCCCGCTCTCCTTTCAAGATGTTCTTAACTAATAGATGTTCTTAACTAATCTTATTTTTAATCTCAGACTCATCTTCTCTCCCCCAAACTAAATGTAAAATTCAATGTAAAATTCAATCATATTATGGTTGCTGCTACCTAGTGCCACCTTTATTTAAGTTACATCTACCTCATTTCACAATATCGGGTCATAGAGTCATCAGCACGGAAACAGACCCTTCACTCCAACTAGTCCACGCTGACCACGTTCTTGAACTAAACTCGTCCCACTTGCTTGCATTTGGCCCATGTCGGTCCAAACTTTTCCTAGTTATGAACTAGGTTCCCCACAGCAGATGGTGGAATTTAAATTCAATAACTAAAAATAAATCTGGAATTCAGTGTCTGATGATGATCACGAATTGACTGTCAAGAAAACCCATCTGGTTCTTAATGTTATTTAGGGAAGGAAATCTGCCATCCTTACCTGGTCTGGCCTACATGTGACTCCAGACCCAGAGCAATGTTAATGTCCTCTGGGCAATTAGGGATGGGCAATAAATGTTGCCTAGCCAGCATTATGGTTTTTATTCTGTCTGTTTTTATTTAGGTTATCCCTCTCTTACCTTTATACCATCATGAACTACCAAGCCACCCTTCCAATTGTTCTGAGTTTCCTTTACCCTTCAATACTCAGGTGCCAATCCAATCTATCCTGTAGCCATTTCCCTGTGGGAGCTATTAAATTGTACTTATTAATTTCCATTTACATTCTCAGTTCTTTATTTTAATGCTACTGCATTCAGATATAGAGCTTTTAGCTTTATCCTTTTAGTCTGTTTGTAAATTCTATCTTAATTGTTGGTTGACGCTTGGATACATACTCTCTACCCCTTCCTGTCACAGTCTGTCTATCATTTCCCGCATTAATGTCTTTCGATTTGACCTCGATTTTACTCTTTGATTTACCAAATCTTCTCAAATTTGAATTCTTGCCCTGCTATTCAATTTAAAATCCTCTCTACTTCCCTGGTTACGTGGTTCCAGCTTGGTTCTGGTAGAGATCATCCCATCTGCATTGTTCCCACTTTCCCCAGTAATGTTGCCAATGGCCCACAAACCAAAACTCACTTTCTCACCAGTCTTATGAAAATCAGATGGAGTTACTTCTTCTTTCTTCCAAGAATTGCTTTGTTTTATCTGGATCTGGACCTATTTAAGGTTTGGGACACAGCCACATCACACTAGAGCTCTCTCCCAGTGGAGCTGAGGCCTGTGATAATGGGGCTGCTGCTCAGCAACACGGCCCCCTGTCTGTGGGATTGAAATGACTGGAGGAGGAAAGGGCTTTGGATGCTAGGGTCAGCAGACTCGGCGATGTGCTGGACAATGGAGGAATGGGTGGGATGAGACTGGTAAAATTAGCCTTTAGAGCACTGGTGAGAGTCCAGTATACGAGCAAGTCCATCCAGAGCCTCCTGACTATGGTACTTGGCCCTGAGAATTTCCAGGGGATTGAGACAGCTCGGGCACACATTGAGCTTCCGATGAACAGATCCCCATGGGTCTAGAATTTGACAGTGGCCCAAGAAATGGAATCCTGCATCCCACAATTTCAGCCATTTCCAGAACATCTCCTTCATGCCTCTCAAACTGGCTCAGAGGAGCTTCCTGTTTGAGCTACAGCAGCACAGTCTCCACTTCCTCAACTTTGTCACCATTCAGATACACCTTGGCATATCATCCTACCATCCAGCTGCAGAGATTCCCAGCAATGGACTCTCTGTGTGAGGTGGTAGTTGAGGGGTGGGGCAGGGTGGTGGTGTTGTTGTCATGGTGCTGGCCCCTCCTCCTTTCCATCAGGGATCTTGAGTGGACAATGTTGCATGTGGCACATCCATGCAAGAGGAGATGAAGTAGGTTCATTGGGTGCCAGGGCAGTTGCAGTTTTTGTGGCCTTAAGGCAACTGTGTTTCACACTGCAGAGGAAGGGAATTATGGGAATAGAAGAGAGACAACACAGAAACAGAGCCACACAAAGACAGGGACACAGAAGAGACGGAGGGATAGAGACCAACAAAGGGAGATGGAGAGTTTCCCAAATACTCAGATAATTTTCGATATTGCAATATGTAGGTCATTTCCTGTGCTAAAAGTTATGCCAGTGCGGCCCAGTCAATCTAACGAACTGTCACCACCTTTCAATCTTCTTACTTGCTCTGCTGAAGATGCTGACTCTCTCGGATACAGTTCCCCCTCTTTTCCTGAAGGTGCTGCCTCTCACTGGAGTACAGCTCCCCCTCCTCTCCTGAAGGTGCTGACTCCCCCTGGGGTACAGCTCCCTCTTCCCTCCTGAAGGTGCTGACTCCCCCTGGGGTACAGCTCCCCCTTCCCTCCTGAAGGTGCTACCTCTCCCTGGGGTACAGCTCCCCCTCCTCTCCTGAAGATGCTGTTGGTGAACATGTCAATGGACTGATGACAATCCCATCGCTTGCTGATCATAACCAACACACCCTGGGGAAATGTCTTGGTCATTGGAACAGAGATAAAAAGGCAAGGTCAAGTGTGTGACCTACAGTGTTAGTCTTGTGCTAGTTATGGGATGAGACAATATTAGCAAAGACCTGGGTGCTAATATGAGAGTCTGAAACCAAGCAAGGTCCACTGAGAATATATAAATGGGCTCAGAGTGAACCATTCAGCTTTGCAAACATTCCACCAAACAGGAAATGCAAGCTATCCTTGAAAACACAAAGTAAGAGTGTGAGAGACTGTGGGACCCACAGATTTCACTCAAGGCAGGCCCGAACAAGAAAGACATTTAGAAAAAAGAACAAGATACCACATGTCAGATACTTGCTAAAGTGCTGTATTGCTTTCTTTCTATTTACAGCACCATCCTTCTGTTTCCTGAATGCTGAACAAGCAAAGTATAATTGGGGTCACAAGCAGTTACGAAACTCCCTCTAACCCAGATTGTGCTGACACAGACTGTCCAGCTCACAAGTGCCAGACACATAGATTCTGAACTAACATTCCTCTCTCAACCCGCCCAAGGGATAGATCCATTGTTCAGCAGGGCTCTCTGGCTGGTGATTGACAGTGGGAAACCTGACCAATTATTCCTAATGAACCTAGCGACACTGAGACAAATTGCACTGGTCATGATTGGCTGACTCAGCATCTTCTCAGCAACCCCCCCGCCCCCAAAACCCTAAGCAAAATGCTTAAGAATCTACCCTGGTGTGTCGAAGAGTCAGAGATGGCTTAATTGAAACGTCTAAGATTTTCAAGGGACTTGACTGGGTGGATGTTGAAAGAACATTTCTTCTTGTGAGAAAATCTAGTGGTCTTATTTAAAAATAAGGGGTCACCCATTTAACCAGAGATGAGGACTTTTTTTCCCTCTCAGAGAGTTGAGTGTCCTTGAAACTCCTTTCCTCAAAAGGCAGTGGATGCAAAGTCTTTAATTATTTTTAAGACAGATGTGGATAGATGTTTGATTACCAAGCGGATGAAAGATTATCAAAGATATGCAAGAACGTAGAGCGGAGGTTAAAATCAAATCAGCCGTAATCTTACTGAATGGCGGAGCAGGCTCAATGGGTAGGGACCTACGTTTTCCTCGTTCACATCATGCTATTGAGCAACAAGAGGTTCCTAGCCACAATTCCCCAATGGCAGGCTGGCACTATGCCCAATTGCATCACAATACCTCATTTCACAATCATGTTTTATCAAAAAATTGAAAAACCTTCTTTGAATGGGGGCCTGGAAGAAATGATAAACATCCACTTCCCTGGTCATTAGTAAACTAGATTTCTTTTCAGACAATCAGCAATGTTTCTGTGGTCATCATTCGACTGTTAATTTCAGACTCCTGTCAAGTTCAAATTTCACCATTGAACAGGTCCCCTAGGTCAGTGGATTAATAGTTTAGTGATAGCTCAGTGGTGTTATGCCCTCCCATTCTAAATCAACCTCCACCTCCTAAAGGTGCTGTTCATTTCTGCGGTTTAGCTCCACATCTTCCTGAAGTTGTTGACTCTCCCCTGCATTCAAACTATGGGATCTCGTTTCGCCCATCAACTTGGACAAGTATTAGTAAGATATCCAACTGTGGGGGCTTCACATCAACCTACTCCTGACCCTCAGCCAACTTCTGCACCGTTTCCAGGAAGGAATCACTGGATTGGATGTCAAGACTTCTTTTCATTCTCTAACATTTTAAAAATCAATCAGCTAACACATCACAGACTGGAAATGGTGGCTGAGCATTTACTGGTTGAAAGATTCTTATTTTAACCACCAGGGTAACTCTTTTGCCAAAGGTGGCTGACCAATCTGATGTCAAACCACAAATGAAAAGTTCAAAAGCACATGTGCCAATACAGTCTGAATTTGCATAATAGAAATTCCAGTTCAGTATGAGTGCCCATTTAAAAATTCTTTAAATAGTCCATTCTAATCCTGTACCCTGGATTAATAATCACCTGGTTAATGCTATCCTGTTTGAAGGTCACACAGACATACTCTAGAAGGTTACCTTTCCAGAACCTGGTAACTATTTACAGACTCTCAGGTATCCAAACCAAGACACCAGCCACAGAGCTGAGAAGGTGAGAGCTTCACAGTTACAGGAGCCAGCCCAGGAACTGTTGGCAGCACACTACATCACATACCAAACACTGGGCAGCACACCATGTGGGTACAGTCATGCAGTCAAAGAGCTGTACGGCATAGATACACACCCTTGAGTCCAACCTATCCATGTCGACCAGATATCCTAAATTAATCTAGTCCCATTTGGCAGCACTTGGCCCATATCCCTATAAACTCTTCGTATTCATATACCCACCAAATGCTTTATTAAATGTTGTAATTGTATCAGCCTCCACCACTTGTTCTGGCAGCTCATTCCATATGCTCACAACCCCCTGCATGAAACAGTAGCCCCTTAAATCCCTTGTAAATCTTTCCCCTCTCACTTTATGCCTTCTATTTTGAACACCCCTACCTTGGAGAAAAGGTCTTGACAATTTATCCTATCCACGTTCCCCTTGTGATTTTATAAACTTCTATAAAACCTCCGAGCCTGGCAGCATCCTTGTCAATCTTTTCTGAATCCTTTCAAGTTTCACAACTTCCTTCCTATAGCAGGGAGACTAAACTTTAGTGTTGCACGAAAAGTGGCCTAACCAATGTCCTGCACAGACACAACATGGAGTCGCAGGTAGATAGGATAGAGAAGAAGGTGTTTGGTGGGCTTTTTTTTAATTGGTCAGAGTATTCAGTACAGGAGTTGGGAGGTCATGTTGCGGCTGTACAGGACATTGGTTAGGCCATTGTTGGAATACTGCGTGCAATTCTGGTCTCCTTTCTGTTGGAAAGATGTTGTGAAACTTGAAAGGGTTCAGCAAAGATTTACAAGAATGTTGCCAGGGTTGGAAGATTTGAGCTATAGGAAGAGGCTGGACAGGCTGAGGCTGTTTTCCCTGGAGCGTGGGAGGCTGAGGGGTGACATTATAGAGGTTTACAAAATTATGAGGGGGATGTACAGGATAAAAAGGCAAAGTCTTTTCCCTGGGGTCGGGGAGTCCAGAGCTAGAGGGCATAGGTTTAGGGTGAGAGAGGAATGATATAAAAGAGACCTAAGGGGCAACTTTTTCACACAGAGGGTAGTACATGTATGGAATGAACTGCCAATGGATGTGGTGGAGGCTAGTACAATTGCAACATTTAAGAGGCATTTGGATGGGTGTATGAATAGGAAGGGTTTGGAGGGATATGGGCCAGGTGCTCGCAGGTGGGACTAGATTGGGTTGGGATATCTGGTCGGCATGGACGGATTGGATCGAAGGGTCTGTTTCCATGATGTACATCTCTATACCTCTATGACCTCCCAACTCCTATACGCAATACTCTGCCCAATGAAAGTAAGCGTGCCAAATGCCTTCTCCACCACCCGAGGCAAATGAGAGGACTGCAGACACTGAAGATCAGTGTCTAGATAAAGGCTAGATTCCTGGTGAAGGGCTTTTGCCCGAAACCTCAGTTTTCCTGCTCCTCCGATGCTGCCTGACCTGCTGTGCTTCTTCACCACCCTGTCTGCATGCGACTCTACTTTCAAAGAACTATGCGCTCAAAGGTCTTTGTCCATTAACAGTATGAGTCTGATTTACCTTTCCAAAATGCAGCACTGCACATTTATTACACTGGCAGCAGACAGTGTGGGCAGTACGCTGGGCAGGAGACAATGTGGGCAGTACACTGGGCAGGAGACAATGTGGGCAGTACATTTGGCAGCAGTCAGTGTGGGCAGTACGCTGGGCAGGAGACAATGTGGGCAGTACACTGGGCAGGAGACAGTGTGGGCAGTACACTGGGCAGGAGACAGTGTGGGCAATACGCTGGGCAGGAGACAGTGTGGGCAATACGCTGGGCAGTAGACAGTGGAGTGTCTATGTGTTTGTATACTGTCAAGCGTACATTGCCGGTAACAGGCTGCACAGGAGCACTTCAATTCAGCGTCTCAAGCATAAAACAGGGTAGCCCGTCACCCGCTCGAACAATCGAAGAGATCACGGAATATTCTCATTCGCTCCTGAAAGCAACAAATGCTGGGAGATCACAGCGGGTCAGGCAGGACAGCATTCCCTCCACACATCACTCCAGCTCTGATGAAGAGTCATCTAGACTTGAAACATCAGCCTGCTCTCTCTCTCCATGGATGCTGCCGGACCCGCTGTGATCCCAGAATTTGTTGCTTTCAGTACAGCTTCCAGCATCTGCAGGAATTTGCTCCTACATTCTCATTTGACGTGTCACCCATGTGTTTTAACCTCTGTCTAACTCTCCATCCACTTCTCACTTTCGAATTCCCAAATCGTGTTCACTCCTGACTCGGTCCCTTTCGTTTCTGTCCTGTCTCTAGTCTTCGCTGGGGCAGTGGAGCTGACCTTGAGGCGTTGCCCTCCCTCTCGACCGTGTCAGACCAGACAGACACCCACCTTGTCAGTGCCGGTGGCGATCCGGAGCAGCGCAGCGGAGGTCAGGCTCAGGAACAGCCACGGAATGGCCCGGGGGCTCATTGTTAACCCGGCGGCGGGAGGGGGCAGGACACGGCAACACCAAACACAAGATAAACAAGTGACTTCGGAGGACGGGTTCAAAGTGCTCACTTCTCTCGGAAACTGAAAGATAGCGAGCGACTCAACATTTCGGTGGGAGGAGCCGGGCCAATAAGAGGGACAGTCCAGGAGCACGTGGTCACTCAGCAAGGTCCCTCACCAGTGAAACAGCTTCCAACATCTCCCAAGATATTAGGGGGGGAAAAAAAGAATGGAGGGGGACAGGGCAGGGGATATTCTCAGGAAAGGTATTCTCTCAGGACCGAGCCGGCTCAGAGTAGGCTGGGAACAGGAGTGAGATTGGGGCTGGGGGGTGAAACACTCATTAAGAGGCGAGTCAGTCAGCCCCAGGTCAGTCTGACTGCTCTCCCTCTTGAGATCACATGTTGGTGTGTGATGATGATGTGTTCGGTCGAGGCCAGTGAGAGTTGCTGGCGAGACTTTTACACCTCGATCACCTCTGACTGCCCTGTGGAAGAAAATGGTGTCCATGTGATGGAGGTGCAGCCACACTGCTTTCCATCTCTCTCTCTCTCTCTCTCACTAAAAGCTGCTGGGAATCTGAGAGGTAACAGTCATACAGAACTGTAGTGATTGGAAGGAAGTTGCGGGTCGGTGGGTCTCATGATTGGGATTGTTAACCTGGGTCAAACAGGGATTCCTGGCTAACGGATATAAACAGGAGTGTCAGGGATTCCCCTCAGTCAAGGAGTGGCTCTGAGTTAATTGGTCAGCTTCCATGTACTGAGCGTGTGTAAATAAAGAGTGACTTGGTGACGGGATACCAGCGTGGAGTTATTTCAAACACAGAAGTAGAACCTTTGATCCAACTCGCCCATGCCGACCAGCTAACCTATACTGATCCAGTGCCATTTGGCCCATATCCCTCTAAACCCTTCCTTTTCATACACATATCCAGATGTCTTTTAAATGTTGTAATTGTACAAGTCTGCACCCACTTCCTCTCGCAGTTTGTTCCATTTACACATCACCCTCTGTGTGAAAAAGTTGCCCCTCAGGTCCCTTTTAAATCTTTTCCCTCTCACCTTAAACCTATGCCCTCTAGTTTTGGACACCCCTACTCTGGGGAAAAGACTTTGGCTGTTCACCCTATCCATGCCCTTCATGAATTGATACATCTCTGTCAGGTCACCCGTCAACCTCCAACATTTCAGGGAGAAAAGCCCCAGCCTATTTAGCCTCTCCCTTTAGCTCAAACTCTCCAATCCCCACAACATGCTTATGAATCTTTTCTGAATCCTTTCAAGTTAAACAACATCTTTACTGTAGCATGGGAGACCAGAATTGCACACAGTATTCCAAAAGTGCCCTAACCAATGTCCTTTACAGCCACACCATGACATCCCAACTCCTGTACTCAATGTTCTGACCAATGAAGGCAAACATGCCAAATGCCTTCTTCACCACCCTATCTGTGACTCCACTTTCAAGGAACTATGCACCTTGCATCCCTGCGACAAGATACAATTATAAATTAGATGCAAGATTTTCCACATGAGAGCATATGCCTATGGTGCTGGGAGATGGATTGTTGTAACAAAATAGAGGTATTATAATTACGAAGCACAATGTTTCACCAAAATCAGAATTTTGCAGTGAAACAGGAAAATCTGTTCCTTTCCAAAATTCTGGCACAAAATGTGGTTTCAAGGAACAAATTCTACATGAGTTGATGGTGTCTGTGAATATTAGGGAATTAGAAACTGGAATTGAGTTGGTGAGGATTTGATATCATCTATGACTTGAAATGTTACCTCAGTTTCTCTCTCTGCTGATGCTGCCAAATCTGTTGGGTTTCTCCAATGTTTTCTGCTTTCTATCTACTGGTTGTTTGATCGAATTGCATGGTTTGCTAGGCTAGGGCTAGTCACATTGCTGAGAGTCTGGAGTCACATGTAGGCCAGACTAGATAAGGATGACAGACTTTCTTTGCCTGAAAATTAACTGAATCGTTTTTACAAAAACCCAATAATTTTATGGTGATTGTTAATGTGACTAGCATGTATTCCAGATTAATTAATTTTAAACATTCCGAACTGCTATGATGGGATTTGAACTCAATTCAAATACAGACCTGTGGGTTACTAGTCTAGTGCATTAGCACTACACTACCATCCCATTTACAGCAATCCCATTAAATTAATAACTGTTCATACACATGCAAACAATCTCAGGCAGCAGGTGAATATGTTAGGGACTGTGCAAAACAAAACCAGATCTCATGAAAACTCTAAGGGAAATATTGGAGTTGCCAAATCCACTGGGGTAAGCGACCTTCAGGAAAATAAGGATTTCTAGCTGGGGCAATCAGGTCAATGACATTGGAAAGGAAAACTCAATATGAGTAAATTAAACATAGTTACATGGGATCAAACACAAGCAAAGTGATGCTCAACAGGAAACTCCCTGATAATGAAAACAAAATATGACAGATCTGGAAATCTGAAATAAAAATGAAGTGGTGGAGAAACTCAGCAAGTCTGGCAGCATCTGTGGAGAGAGAGAAAAACAGAGTTAATGTTTTGAGTCTGGAATGACGTTTCTTCAGAACCCCATTCAAAATTTTGAAAGATGGAATTAAGAAAAATCCAGATTATAGAATGATTCAATGATCAACATGTCCAGTAATACCAGTTTTCCATACAACATCATTAACTAGTTGACTCCATTGCAGAACGCGACAATGTGTGGTCTAGACTGATCAAATGGTATAAGGCTTTGGTCAGATCTGCCTTCAATTCTGGCTAATTTTGGCCACTGAGACACAAGGAGATATTTAAGCCTTTGTGAAGCCTCAAGATGAATTCCTGATATCAAAAATGTCTTATCTGTGTTTTGGGAAGAGAATTTGACTATATACCTTGGAAAGGAGAGGTTGAAGAAGAGGTCTTGGGGAAGGATCCAAAATACTAAAGCAAATAGTAAAGTTAAGTCATGGATGTTACTTTCAATCAACATGCAGGATAAAACTCTTGGATACTGATTCAAACTCTGGGATTAAAATTGACAGTTACTTGCAGAGAGTGACCAAGACTTGGAACACTTGGGCTGGATGAGTGAGGAGACTGAAAGCCTGGAAATTATTTAAGAAAGAATTAGATTGAGCTTTGCAGATGTGGGGAATGTTCTTTATGGATAAATGAACTGAATGGCTTTCCTCATCCATTTTAGGTTGTGACCTTTGTTACTGTATAAACTAAACTGAATTAGCCTCACTATCACTGGATTCATAACACAACGAAATTAAGACATTCAGTGACCCTCAAACTTTCTCAATTGTTTCACATCAAACTTTATGAGTAACAGATCTTGGACGCCACATTTCTATCTTAAATTTATTGTTACTAGTGTAACTTTGGCTGAACACAGAAACAAGGTAATCTAATTAATATCTATAATCTAAAGCTCAATCTTCTCTGATCATAAACCCTACTCTCTCAGACAGTTAAAGGATAAATTAGGAAAGGAAATAAAAGAGTTGCAATTTGCCAGTTCAATAAACTACTTCAAGTGATGTATACCAGATTTTCATGATATCTTTGGACAATGGTTTATTCACAGGCAAGTAGTAATGCAAACCTTGCTTGAATTCTGAGTCAGTGGTAAATGCAAACAGTTTCAGCAAATTTTCAGAATGACTCAAAAACAGAAATTGCTGTCTGGCAGCCATCTGTGGAGAGAAAGCAGAGTTAACATTTCAGGTCCAATGACCCTTTTCAGAACTGAACCTGCAGCATTATCTCTCCTGAGTTTTCCCAGCAATTTCTGTTTTTATTTCTGATTCCAAGCATTCACAGTTCTTTGGGGTTGTTTTTCCAGAAAGCTTCACTTATTTCTTGCAAACTGGGATTATTTTCACAGAACATTCAACAACTTGTTAACTCAGTAGAAAACTAGAGAGAACAAAATAAAATAGATGTCTCCAAAAATCACTCTGTTGCCACAGTCAGAACTTTGTCTTTTTTTCCAGTCAACATTCTCTATGATTGCTGATTAACACTGGTCCTCCCTTGATTGACCAATCCAAGATGCAATCAGCTGTCTTCCCTGAGCATAGTCACAGAATGATACCTGAATATAAGCGGTACCAGACATCATGAAGGTCTGGCATCCATGAGTAGAGATGATACAAATTGGGCCTGTTTTCTCTAGTATTTAAAAGGTTAAGAGGTGATCTGATAAAATTCTTTGAGATATTAACAGAGAGATAAAGATAGACTATTTCCAATGGTTAGAGATTCTAGAACTTGGCGACTTAGTCTGAGAATTAGGGCCAGACCAATGAGAAGAGATGTTAGGAAACACTTCTCCAAAGGGTGGGAGATGTTTGGCACTCTTTTCCACAAATGACAGTGGATGCTGGATCAGTGTTCATTTTAAATCTGAGATATATAATTTTTCGTTAAGTAAAGGTATTAAGGGATATGGGCCAATGGCAGGTATACTGAGTTAGGCTACAGATCAGGCATGATCTCAGTGAATGTTGGAACAACCTTGAGAAGCTGATTGGCCTATTCCTGTTCCTATATCTTATGTTCATATAATGACAGCAACAACCTAAAGCTGATTCATCTACAGTGTCCTCAGAACAGTAATTAAGTCGAATTATCTTCAAGGCCCTTTCCAACAGCAAACATTAGTCATTGTTCTTTTTCTTTTAAAGAAGCTGCTGTTCAAAGTTTAACTCTTAACCACAACTCCCAGTTCCAAACCAAAAAAAGAGAGAAATATAAAAAGAAAAATAGTGAGGGTCTTCACACTTTCTGATGGCCATTGTTGCCATCATTAGCTGATATATTTTTGCCATTAGCTTATGTATTTACCTTCAGGCATCCCCATGGAATCATTATAGCCAGACGAGGCCATTTATATTGTTCTATCCATGCTAGCTCACTGCAAGAGAAACTCACATAATCCCAAATCCCAGCCTTTCCCAATAGCCCTGCAAATGTCTCACTTCACGTGTTTATCTTATTCCATTTTGAGAGCCATATCAGCAGTAAGAGCAACAGTGGGCTTAATAGAGTCATAGAGATGCACAGCACAGAAACAGACCCTTTGACCCAACTCGTCCACGCCAACTAGATATCCTAAATTAATCTAGTCCCATTTGTCAGCACTTGGCCCATACTTCTCTAAACCCTTCCTATTCATATACCCACCACTGAGGTCTTTTCCCTGTGGTGGGGGAGTCCAGAGGGAGAGGGCATAGGTTTAGGGTGAGAGGGGAAAGATATAAAAGAGACCTAAGGGGCAATTCTTTCATGCAGAGGGTGGTATGTGTATGGAATGAGCTGCCAGCAGAAGTGGTGGAGGCTGGTACAATTGCAACATTTAAAAGGCATCTGAATGGGTATATGAATAGGAAGGGTTTGGAGGGATATGTGCCAGGTGCTGGCAGGTGGGACTAGATTGGATTGGGATATCTGGTCAGCATGGACAGGTTGGACCGAAGGGTCTGTTTCCGTGCTGTACATCTCTATGATTCTTTGACTCTATTTACCTTATCCATGCCCCACATGATTTTATAAACCTCTATGAGGTCACTCCTCAGCCTCTGAAACTCCAGGGGAAACAGCCCCAGCCTATTCAGCCTCTCCCTGTGCTCAAACACTCAAACCCTGGCAACATCCATGTAAATCTTTTCTGAACCCTTTCAAGTTTCACAACATCCTTCCTATAGGAGGGAGACCAGATTTTCATGCAGTATTCCAAACGTGGCCTAACCAATGTCCTGTACAGCTGCAGCATGACTTCCCAACTCTTGTACTCAGTGCTCTGACCAATAAAGGAAAGCATACCAAACTCCTTCTGCACTATCCTATCTACCTGCAACTCAAGGAATTATGAACATGCCATCCAAGGTCTCTTTGTTCAGCAACACTCCTTAGGACCTTACCATTAAGTGTACAAGTCCTGCTAAGATTTGCCTTTTAATGATTGGTGTTCAAACAAATCCAAGACTAGAGTGACAGTAAGGAGGAGAGAGACCAGTCATGGACAAAATAGTTGGAAGCAGAAACATCAAAAAAAAAGATAAACATGCTGCTCCAGGAAGTCATGTAACTGATCGTTAGGGAATATTTATCTCTCCCTGTCTCCAAACTGGAACCAGGAAATTCAGGAAATGTTAAGATTCAATTGGGAGAACCTTAAAAGTGAGTTAATCACTACTAGCATAGATCAAGTTCAGAAACAATCAATTCATTAATATTCATTGTTTAAACAGGGACAAAACAGATTGAAAAGGGAGGAATATAATTCATTTCAGATCATAAATGGACAATTGAGATTTGTTGTTTTCAGTTGTTGTGCTATGTGAGAACTTCATGTCCCTTCCTATGTGTTGGGGGAAGTACATGTGTAGGATGCATCTCTAACTGCTTGAGCTCAGGTTCATGACTTTGAGATGTAATGTTTCAGGACTTGGTCACCGTTCAGGTAGTCAGCGTTCAGGGTAATAGCTGTGTGACCGTTTGGAAGAGGAAGAGGCAGTAGGAAGTGCAGCAGTCTTGAGGTGCTTGCTACTTTAAAACTGGAAACTGTTGGGATGGAAGACACCTTGAAGGACTGCAGTGCAGACTAAGACACAGGACTGCAGCAAAGAGTAAAGATGTAGGTATTATAGAAGATTTCAGTAAAGGAGGCCAGACAGAAATTTCTGTAAGGTCCCACCTGACATGAAGCCCCCCTGGTGCCAGGATAAAGAACACCACAGTGAGATGCATAATATTCTGCAGTGGGAATGAATGAGCAGGAAGTGTGAATGTGTGGAGATTTTTGGCAGAAAGCATAGGCAATACAGGCTTAGTGGTGAAGGAACAGAGGAATTTAGAGACATAGATGTTTGCAGATCTTTGAAAGAGTAATTTGAAAAGCACAGAGGATCTTAGGCTTCATAGATAGAGGTACTGAGCACAAAGACACAGGACCTATACTTAAACTTCATAAAACTCTGGTTAGGCCCCAGCTAGAATATGGTGACCAGGCTGATCACCAGGCTTCAGGAAGATGTGAGGGTACTTGAGCAGGTGCTTGGGGAATTTACCAGAATCATTCCACGGATGATGGAATTATAGCCCCAACGTGAGGTTGGAGAAGCTGGATTGATCTCCTTGGAGCAAAGAGGATATTATGGGCAGATTTAACAAAGAAAATAGACAAAGAAACACTTCTGTTATTAACTGTTGGTTCAAAGACATTTTGAGCAAAAGATATTGGGAGGGAAGGTGCTGCGAAGGGAAACCTTTGTACACGGCAAGGATCAATGGCCTGAAACTCAGTGCTGATCAGGGTGGTGGAACTGGTAATGATGGATCATTTCAAAAGGAAGATGATTTTTGGTATTTGAGGGAAACAAAGTAGTTCAGAGGAATGGGACTGACACAATTATTCGACAAGAGTTTAATCACGGACCTGATGGACTGACCAGTCTATTTCTCTCCCATCGAGACTCTATGACTTTGAGGCAGTGCTTGCCAGATTCTAACTGCTCCCTGAATTTGGGTTATTGTCCTGTCACCTTTAGTTCATTTGGCAATGACCTTTAATTTGTGTCCTTTGGTTCTCAGCCATTCCACAAATGGGAACAGTTTAACTCAATATACGTCATGTAAATTTCCTTATGAATTTCAACATTTCTATCAGTTTTTTTCTCAGGCTCTTATGCTTGAGAAAGAACAACTCCAGCTCCTCCAATCTATCCATGCAACTGAAGTCCTTGTTTCCGAGAACCATTCTTATAAATCTTTTCTACACCCTTTCTAAAGTGCGTACATCCTTCCTTCCTCTAGAGTGCTGCCCAGAATTGAATACAATAGTCCCGTTGAGACAGAATTTTATCGACAATTAGTCATAACTTCCAGGCTTTGGAGGCTGCCTCTATAAAGTGCAGGACTCTGCACCCTTTTAGTCACTTTTTCAACCTACCTTGCTCACTTCAAGAATTTGTGCAAATAATCTGAGGTCCCACTGTTTCTACACTGCATTTAGAATCCTATCCTTTGTGTTACATTGCTGCTGCACATTCCTCAAACCAGAATGTATACTTGCCTGAACTAAATTTCAATTTCCGCGTCTTTGTCCATTTCATATCCTCTTGGCATCCATCACTGATTTCCTCACCGTTCACAATACCCTCGAAGTTTTCTCTCATCTGCAAATGTAGAAATCTTGACCTGAATACCCAGGTCTACATCAGTAGTATGTGAAGAAATGCTCCCACTCTCACGGAACCCCACTGTAGATCTTCTTCCAGTCTAAAAAATAACTATTCACTACATCCTTCTGTTTCCTGTCACTCAAATCAAATTCTCAACCATGCTGCCACTGACCCCCTAATTCCATGGGCTCCAACTGTCTGGCAAGTGTTTTGTGTCACTTTATTAAATGTCTTTTAGAAATCTGTGCACACCACAACAAACACCATTATCCTCAGCTGTTGGACTTCAAAGTCATATATTGGGAGTGAAACATTTTGGGACACTGATTATTACATTTTCTGTTCTAGCTCCCTGCTGGGGGAGATAAAAGCTCCAGAAACAGTGAAGGGGTTTCCCCAAATCTCCTCGAAATTAGTCATCTTTTCTCCACTCCCCCAGCTTCCTTTGTCTCCTTGATGTTCAAGAAGTGGGTGGGTGTGGGGCATTGTCTACTGAACCCAATTAGAAACAACATCTTGTTTTGATACAGTCACAACATATAGCACGATGGGAGAGAAACTGGATTGAGGGAGGGTCTTTTCAGTTGACAAAGACACAACTTGGGTCAGACTGACACTACCAATCCTAGCTCACCCATGATTGTAGATGGAGGGTGGTAATGTCTGGATTTGATAACTTTGCCAATTGAGAACAACAAATAGATATTTTTAAGAAACGGTAATCATCATTTGCTCTTCAACCCTCTCTCGAATTACGCCGCTATCGCTCTTTATCAGACCAAATTATCTGGCAATTAATTTGAAATTTAATTGAGCCAAATCAAGAAGGTTTTCACCTGAGAACTGAGTATAACAGGAAACTGTTCAACCCTGATTAGATCAGTTGTTAAAATGTTCAACAGAAAATACCAAGAAATAGTTGCACATCATGCAGTTTGAGGTCAACGCCCAGTTGCAGGACTCAACTGAGTGTATCTGGGCCCTCTCCCTCCTCTTTCCCCGCCTTGAAAGTGTTTGATGGAACAGTGTAGAGGGATCTTACACTCTTCAAAAAACGTGAGCTCGTCTGAAACTCTCCTGCCCTAACCTAAGTTGCACCAAATCCTAGTCACCCATCATCCACCTTTTTATGCATTGACCTTTTAAAGATGCAGATGTAAAGCCCAGAAGGAGGACAAATATTCACTTAAATTTGAATCAAAAGGTGTTGGGAGAAATCCAGCACTGATGGTCATCTTATGCATACAGAGTATTAAAGCCAAGGTTTGGTATTCTGTTACATTTCATTAACACTGAACTTCAATAGTTTGATTTCTGCCTTAAATTTATCACCTCTGCTCCTGCATGCACCCGAGTTCCTCAAGACTGCATAACTCTCATTAACTAATACTAACAGGTTGGATTGATTCCCTACAGTATGGAAACAGGCCCTTTGGCACAACAAGTCCACACCGACCTTCCGAAGAGTAGCCCACCAAGTCCCATTCCCCTCTGACTAATGCACCTAACACTATGGGCAATTTAACACAGCCAAGTCACCTAACCTGCACATCTTTGGACTGTGGGAGGAAACCGGAGCACCCAGAGGAAACCCACACAGACACGGGGAGAATGTGCAAACTCCACACAGACAGTTGCCCGAGGCTGGAATCGAACCTCGGTCCCTGGCTCTGTGACGCAACAGTGCTAACCTCTGAGCCACCGATTGTCCTATTACAGGTGGCATTCCAGCCAAGATTAAACCTCTTCCTATTTTATCTGATGTAATGATGCAACAGTTTTCCAACAAGAGATGCTGAATTACAGTCAACAGTAGACACCCTGGCTGATCTAGCCGACTCTTTCTCCTCTTTAGCTTAAGGTTACTGTGATCAAAGGTCAGAAGGAGACTATTCCATGCATTGCACCTGCACCAGCTCTCTGAGCACTTTGGCTTGGTGTCAATCTCTTAACCTTTTTCCCATAACCGTGAGTATGATTTCTATTTTAATAATTATCTAATGTCCTCATGAAAACCTCAAGTTAACCTGCCGCCACTACCATTTCCAGTCAGGGCATTCCAGAATCCAGCTACTTGCCATCTGCAAAATAATTTCTTTTTTGCCTTGTGCTTGCTTCTTTTTCGAAAAACACCAAATCTGTGCCCATTGGTTCTTGATTCTGAGTGAGAATTGTTTCTGTTCATCTAGTTATTCTGTCAGGACCCCTCGTGATTTTGAAAACCTCTGTAAAATCTCCTCTCAACCTTCACTTCTCCAAGGAAAGCAGTTTCAATCTCTTCAATCTCTCTTCATAAATTACAGTTTCTCATCCATGAAACAATCCTTGTAATTCACTATTCTACTATTAATTTGCTGAGATCACCTCTTCTGCAAATGAACCAAAATTCTGTATCATTCAATTTGACACAAGCCATTATATTAAAGAACCAAAGCATCTGAAGATTGGTCTGATTTTCATTGTCAAGTGATCTTTGCTTAGCGTGTACAATGGAAATGGACTGAGTGGTACTTTCTATTGCTATCAATTCTGATGTTAAAAACCACAAATGTTGCACAGCTTTTGATGGAAGAATATTGGTCTTTTAAAATCATGAGGCGTGAATGGCAGCTGACTTTCCCCTAGCGTGGGAGATTTCAAGATGAGGGGGCATACTTTTAAGATGAGAGGAGAAAGATTTAACTAAGACATGAGAGGCAACTTTTGTTTTTACACAGAGAGTGGTTTGTGTGTGGAATTAACTTCCAAATGAATTGGTGGATACAGATACAGTTACAAAGTTTAAAGAGATTTGGATAAGTAAATAAATAAGAAATGTTTAAAGGGATGTGGGCCAAGTGCAGGTAGGTGGGACTAGTTTAGTTTGGGATTATGGTCAGCATGGACTGGTTGGAACAAAGGGTCTCTTTCCATGCCGTATGACTCTATGATTTCCATCTTCTTTTCAAAACTGTGCTCCTCATTTCCTCTATAAGCTCCTGCAACCTCACAACCTCCCAAGATTGCCCAACTCCTCCAATGCTGACCTCTTGTGCAATTGTAATTTGGATCACCGTAGCGTTAGCTGCCAAGTTTCAGCTGCCTCGATTGTAAGTTATGAAATTTCATTCCTAAAGCTCTTTGGTTCAGAGCCAAATTTTGTTTGGAGAATGATTAATGTCTGGGGCTGGTTTACTATATTAAAGGTGTCATATGAATTAAATTAGTTTGTAATTGAGACAGTGAAGAGGGGAGAGCCTTATTTTACAAGCAGTCCACATTCTACCTATCTTAGGTGTGTAGAAGGGGCTTTATTATTTACTCTGTGTGAGTGATGGGGCTGTGTAGAAGGAGTTTTTTCAAATTAATCCATGCTATGCTTTCCCTGAAAGTGATTGGCAGGACAGTGTAGAGTGGAAGGAGTTTTGCTTTGTATTTAACATCTGCTGTGCCTTCCCTAGGAGTATTTTGTGTGACAGTATAGATGGAGCTTTACTTTGTATCTAACCCTGTACTAAGTCAGTACAGGTAGTGTGCAGTGCAGCAGTTCAGAAGGAGTTTCACAGTTCCCATCCTGATTCACGATCAGACTATTTGAATGGAACACAAGTTCCTCCTACTGGCTTCCTTCAGTATTTCACCAGCACAAAAATGAACAAAAATCTTCCCCATTCAGTTTTACAGCCAGTGCCCTCTCTCCATCCTGGTCCCCAATCACTTTCAAAGTTTTACAGGAAGATAATTTAATTCTCTTCACATATTCTTGAGCATTTTTCATGCAAAGAGTGAATGGAACAAACTGCCAGAGGAAGTGGTGGAGGCTGGTACAATTACAACATTTAAAAGATATCTGCATGGGTACATGAATAAGAAGGGTTCAGAGGATATAGAACAAATGCTGGCAAATGGGACTAGGTCAGACTGGAATGTCTGATTGGTGCAGATGAATTGGACCAAAGGGTCTGTTCCCATAGTGTATAACTCTATAATACAGGTTATGGTATTTGGAGGCAGCTCATTTACTATAATGATCCAGCAGTTTATTGGTGATGATCACAGTTCCATTTCTCTATGTTACAAGTGATAATATGAAATGTCATAGTAAGGCTCTTACACAGACAGGTTCACAATCCAACAATGGAGGCAACAGAAACAGACACCCTGACCAATGCAGGTCTGCAGTTATCATGCTACATGAGGGGAAAAAAAAACAAACCCCAAAAGCAACAATACAGGAGCCATAAGCTTAATGATTTAGCAATGGTGAACTTAGCCAATCATTGGCCTCACTCACTGCACAAAGCATACTCTCAGCCTACAGGCATCCAGCCTTTCTACCCACACCCTATCCACAATCCCAAGGCCGAGTCAGTCAGCACCTTTCCAAAAGTCCAGTACCTGTGCCCATTTACCAAACTTGAAATCCAAGGACCAGGCTTGAAGGACAAGAGTCAGTGACAAGGGCAGTGTCCACTGAACCCTGTTAGAAAAAACATCTTATTTTGATGGTATTGACAACATGTAGCATGAAGGAAGAGAAACTGGATTGAGGGAAGGTGTTTTCAGTTGGCACGGACACAACTTGACACAGACTGGCACTACCATCCTGGCTCACCCATGACGGTAGAAGCAGGGCAGTGATGTCTGGATTTGATAACTTGATCAACGGAGCAGATTGTCACCTCACAGCTCAGATTGATATTCGTAAACTGTGAATGATGGAATTTAAATTCAACTAATAAAATCAGGAATTAAAAGCTTGCCTCAGCAATGGTGACCATTAAACCATTATTCTTTTTCGCAAAATGGTATCTGGTACACTAATGTCCTTCAGGAACAGGAATCTGCCAAACCCTATCCAGTCTGACTTACATGCAGCTCCAGACCTGAAGTGGTTGACTTTTAATTGCTTCCTGAAATGACCTAGAGATGAATCTGTTCCAGCTTCCCCCACACCCTTTCCTGTGTCTCATGGCTATTTAAAAATGGATGGGTTAGCAACTCCATTCAAGAGCAATTAGGAATAGGGAACAAACATAGACCTTACCAGTGATGTCCACATCTCATAAAAGAATAAAATGAACTGTTGCTGAGTGTTCCACCACCAGGTACCCAAACATTAGCAAATTCTTACCTGTGAAGTTTGCTTCAGTGCAAGAGAAATGGTGTTGATATTTCATGGAATCACTGTCCCAATCTATCTATCTATACATTGCCTCTCAGCTCTAATGTGGTGTGACAGTAAGGGTGAACTCACCACATGCTCATCATTGGTTCAGCTGTTACCCTAAGTGCTACTCGGGTCAAAGAACTCAAATTCCATCCCCATTATTCACCGATTCAGACACTGATTCTCGGCGACTCACCTAATCCTTTTCTGTTGTATCTGTACAAACGGTCTCCCAACATTCAGCTATAGTTAGTGAGCTCTAGGGGCTTGGACTCTGACGAAGAACCCATGACTCTGCACTTGCAGGTCAGCTTGCAGCTAATCTCAAAGAAAACTCTGAAATCCAGCCTCTCAGCCAGTTAAACCCAGCTCTGAGGGTCAATCTAACACACAGCAGGAAATAAAGATTCTTTGAAAAAAAAATCAGATTCCAGGAAAACAGGTCACAAAGGAAAAACATTGAGTCTCCCAGTCAGCACTGAGACATCAATCCAACATAGAAAGGAGCTGCATTCTGTCCGATATTAGAAACTATTGGAAAAGGATGGCCATGCCTGCTGGATTAGTCCAAGCATCACGTTCCCACCGGAAACACCACTCCAAGTTTAACAACGTTTCCAATATTCCTTTTATTTGTCTGTCAACGGCAGTTCAGCTCAGTTTGTTTCCTAATAGTCAGCAGCAGGCACGGGGTCCCGGAACAGTTTCCCCTCCTCCTCCACTGGGTAAATGTGACTCTCTCCTGTATTCTGCGACTTCACTGACTCCTGCTGTGGAAAATGAATGTGGGATTCGGGATGTTGAATGATGGGATCTTCTTGATCAGCATTGGCACTGTTGCCGGTCTCCATGCCCAGGTATATACGGTAAGGGGTCACAATATAGACGGGGCCTGAAAGACAGACAGAAAGTGACTCCAGTTAGTGGTGAAAATGTTTGCTCCAACACCATCACCTACTGTCGAGCTTTCAACATCAAACAAGTAAAGGGGGCCAGATTCAGACAGGAGCAGAAGGTGGAATGAACATATGAAGGAAATGGGAATATGGACTCCAGAGGCACATTGAAGAAAAAGAATTGGAGGATAACTTCATTGCTCAGACCTTTGATATAGGAGTTGGGATGTTATATTGAGGTTGTACAAGATGTGAAGGGCTTTTGCCCGAAACGATGATTTTACTGCTCCTCGGATGCTGCCTGAACTGCTGTGCTCTTCCAGCACCACTAATCCAGAATCTGGTTTCCAGCATCTGCAGTCATTGTTTTTACCCCTGTACAAGATGTTGGTGAGGCTCCTTCTGGAGTACTGTTGTCCAGTTCTGGTCTCCCTGTTGTAGGAAGGATATTATTAACTGGAAAGGGTTCAGAAAAGATCTTGCTGGGAATTGAGAGTTTGAGTTATAAGGAGAGGCAGGATAGGCTGGGACCATTTCTGACTGGACCGTGGGAGGTTGAGGGGTGACCTTATAGAAGTTTAGAAAATAATGAAGGTTTCAGTAAGACAAATGGCGGGTATCTTTTTCCCGAGGGTGGGGATTTTCAAGACTAGGGGCATATTTTTAAGATGAGGGGAGAAAGATTTTAAAAAGACATAAGGGGCAATTTCTTTTTTTTAAAACAGAGAGAATGGTTTGTGTTTGGATTGAACATCCAGAGAAAGTGGTGGATTTGGGTACAGTTCTAACTTTGAAAAGACATTTGGATAAGTACATGAATAGTAAATATTTGGATGGAGATGAGCCAAGCGCAGGTAAATGAGATTAGATTAGTTTGGGATTATGATCGACATGGACTGGTTGGACTGAAGTGCTTGTCTCCGTGCTGTGTGACTCTATAATTGAGGAATTCAGATTGCAGGACAGATAAAAAGGGAACAAAGCAAACAGAGACCATTAGACAGCACCGGAAAATTCTCACCTTTAGTTTTGTTGGATAAAAACAAGCTTTTGAAATATTCCTTGCGTCTGAACAGCAAACTTGAAACAATGAGGATCAGTAGGAACGCAAGAATTAACCCAATCGCCAAAAACAAATCGACCATCTGTCCTGGGAGGATCACAAAACAGATATCAGATCACAGCATGACTTACAATAATCTGCATTTAAATGGCACCTGTAATGTAGTAAACCATCCCAGATATTTCCTAATAATGGAATCAATCAGAAGTGGATACCATGCCATGGAAGATTAGGAAGGTTTTAAGAGCATCTTGAAAGGAGGAGCGGTCGAAAAATAAGATGAGCGAATCAGGGAGGAGACTCCAGACAGAGAGAAAGAATGACAATTCAAAAGAGAGCAAAGACAGTGTGTAAGAGGGAGTGAAAGAGCAGAGCTGTCTATAAGAAAGGCTGAGCCTCTAACTTTCTCTCTGTCGCTTGCTAATTCTCTTTTAAGCCCGAATGTAAGAGCACAAGGCAGAAAATGGGAGCAGGAGATCACACCTTCTCCTCCAGCGAAAAGCAGCCAGGATCCAGTGATTGTCCTCTAATGATAGTCTCACAAATCCTGTTCCTCAATCTCCCTGGGATAAGCACCATCTACCTTTATAGATTTTTTTAAACCCTGTGGCCCGTCTCAGAGTTCCATCTCATTTATTATAGTTCTTGACTTTACACAGTGAGAGGGAGTATGTTTCTCAGGGCACCCCTGGTGTTCTGAATATTTGCTGTTTTGTGCAGGTGCTCCATTTAATGCTATTTACATCTTGGTCTCTGCCAAACTGGTTTCCAGTGGCTGTAGTGCAGGGGAATGTTTCATTGATGTAGTCAGCCTCAGACGTTCAGCCTTTCTTCACCTGATGGCACCTTCACCTGAGCTTACATATTTACAAGTTTGTCTATTAGTAAAAAGGTGGAGGTAGGGGCAATTATAATTGGGTTTGTCTGGGCAAACAAAGGAGAAATCGTTCGGGTTAAATTGACTCACTGTTTCCTTTAGGTGTTGTGACTGCAGTGGATACAGTTGTCAGATTCAGTTTCTCGTCAATAGGCTGCAGGGTGAAGATGGTGAGGATGCTGGTTGCTATGGTGCTGGTTATTACTTGGCCACAGACAGCATCTTCAGACGTTGTACCTCCTTTCACTAAATGCTTATTTAACAGGGAGCAGCTGGAGAAAGAACAGATGAGAAAGCAAAGTCAGTAAAAATAGCTGGACCAATGGAGACTGATTTCCTGGAATGCGAATATTTCTGTCATTCTAACGAAACAAGGCTCTGAGTCAGTGTTGCAGTTTGAAAGCTGGACGGAGCCAATAGGTGACACATCTGTGACCTACTGAAATATAGGATTATAGAATCCCGATAGTGCAGGAGTAGGCCATTTGGTCCATCATGTCCACACAGAGCCTTTGAAGAGCATACCACCCCTAATCCCATAACCCTGCATTTCCCATAAACCATCTAACATCACAATTTAGCATGGCCAATCCACCTAATGTGCACATCTTTCGAATGTGGGAGGAAACCCACACAGACACGGGGAGAATGTGCAGACTCCACACAGACAGTCACTTGAGGGAAGAATCGAACCCGGGTTCCTGGTGCTGTGAGGCAGCAGTGCTAACTACTAAGCCACCGTGCTGCCCTGAATCATGGAAAAGTTGTGCAGCAGCGCCAGGGTGAGGGAGCAGCGATTGTCCCCAACATTTGAAATGTCATAACATTGACAAATTTGGCAGCAAGCTGTTGCTGTCAGTTAATCTATCTTAATAGATATGCCTTAAAGGAAGTGGTTGCAGGGATAGTGGGAGCATTGGTCAAAATATTCCAAAACTCACTGGAATTCAGAGAGAGTTCCAGCAGATTGGAAATCTGCTTCTATGACAACCAGGTCAAGGGAGGGAGACAGAAAGCAGAAACTAAAGGCCTGTTAGCCTAGTATCGTCATTAAGAAAATGATCAAGTTCATTGTTAAGAAAGAAATTAGCAGGGCATTTAGAAAAAGCTTAACAAAATCAAATATAGTGTCAACATTGTTTTGTGAAAGGAAAATTGTGTTTGACAAATTTGCTCAGTTTTTTTGAGGATATAACAAAGTAGATAAAGGGGAACTGGAGGATGTGGTGTATTGGATTTCCAGAAGGTATTCGATAAAGCGCCACATAAAAGAGTTGCTGCACAAGATACAAGCTCATGGTATTGTAAGAAATGCATCAACATAGATTGTGAACTGGTAACCCGCACAAGTCACAGAGTTCAGGTTAGTGGATCTTTTCAGATTGGAAAGATGGAAATGGCAGAGCACCAGAAGGATTAGTCCTTGAGCCTCAATCCAAATACACTGATGATACAAAGAAAAAGGGGGAAGAGTGACCAGGACATGAGGAATCTGCATGGGAATGTGGATCGATTGAGTGGGTGGGCAAAAACTAGTCAGATGGAGTTTAATGTAGGAAGGTGTGAGATCATGTATTTTGGTCGGCAGATTCAAAAGGTAGACTATTGGTTAAATGGAGAGAGACCCCCAAAAAAATTGCAGAGGGATCTGGGTGACCTTTTGCACGAAACACGAAAAGGTTAGCATGGAGGTATATCAGATACTTGAGGGCCATGATGAACTGACATGAAGGAGACCTTGGGCAGATCTCTTGTTGAATGGCAGAGCAGTTTCATCTAATGGCTACTCCTACTCCTATTTCTTACACTCAGTATCCTTCTGACCAATGGTCCCAAAGCAGAATGATTTTCACTGGCCGAAGAAAGGAGCACTGATGCCAAATTGTAGCTCTTGTTTCAACCTAAATCAAAGACCAAGCAAAGGTGAATCCTGGGCCTCCACTGTTGCCTGCTAACCCCTCTCCCTCAGTCTCACCATCACGGTGTCTCTGCTAAATCCCAAACTGTACCTCCAACAGGAGGCTGGGACTGATCAATCAGGGACCTGGGTAGCCACTCACTTGGTATGAGGCTGGCACTTAGCACCTGGTACATTGGAAAAGGTGCCCGTGGGGCAGGGTTTGCAAACATTGTCCTTACGATGATTTCCTGGGGATAAAACAGAAAGTAAGTGAGCAAGAGATGGTCAATATTCACTGTACACTACAGCTTGATCAATAATAAACTCAACCAAAAAGGTCACAGAGAAACAATAGTTGCTGGTCAAGGCAATCACATTCTGATGTTCACCCAGTCTGTCACCAGTCCGATTCGCCCTTTGCCCAATCTATCACCAATCCAGCTCACCCTTCTCCCAGTCTATCATCAATCCAGCTCACCCTTCTCCCAGTCTAGCACCAGTCCAGCTCACCCTTCTCCCAGTCTATTACCAATCCAGCTCACCCTTCTCCCAGTCTATCACCAATCCAGCTCACCCTTCTCCCAGTCTAGCACCAATCCAGCTCACCCTTCTCCCAGTCTAGCACCAGTCCAGTTCATCCTTTTCCCAGTCTATCACCAGGGAAAAAGTGAGGACTGCAGAGCTGAAAAATGTGTTGCTGGAAAAGCGCAGCAGGTCAGGCAGCATCCAAGGAGCCGGAGAAGGTAGGGAGGAGGGACTTGGGGGAGGGGCGTTGGGAATGCGATAGGCCCCCAAGTCCCTCCTCCCTACCTTTTATCTTAGCCTGCTTGGCACACCTTCCTCATTCCTGAAGAAGGGCTTGTGCCCGAAACATCGATTCTTCTGCTCCTTAATACTGCCTGACCTGCTGCGCTTTTCCAGCAATTTTTTCAGCTCCAGTCTATCACCACTCTGATTCATCCTTCGCCCAGTCTGTCACCAATCTGGCTCACCCTTCGTGCAGTCTAGCACCAGTCCAGCTCACCCTTTTCCCAGTCTATCACCAGAGAAAAAGTGAGGACTGCAGATGCTGGAGATCAGAGCTGAAAAATGTGTTGCTGGAAAAGCTCAGCAGGTCAGGCAGCATCCAAGGAGCTGGAGAATCGACGTTTCAGGCATAAGCCCTTCTTCAGGAATGAGGAAGGTGTGCCAAGCAGGCTAAGATAAAAGGTAGGGAGGAGGGACTTGGCGGCCTATCGCATTCCCAACGCCCCTCCCCCAAGTCCATCCTCCCTACCTTTTATCTCAGCCTGCTTGGCACACCTTCCTCATTCCTGAAGAAAGGCTTGTGCCCGAAACATCAATTCTCCTGTTCCTTGGATGCTGCCTGACCTGCTTCGCTTTTCCAGCAACACATTTTTCAGCTCCAGTCTATCACCAGTCTGATTCATCCTTCGCCCAGTCTATCAGCAGTCCAGCTCACCCTTCTCCCAGTCTATCACCAGTCCAGCTCACCCTTCTCCCAGTCTATCACCAGTCCGGTTTGCCCTTCAGCCAGTCTATCACCAGTCCAGCTCACCCTTCTCCCAGTCTATCACCAGTCCAGCTCACCCTTCTCCCAGTCTATCACCAGTCCAGCTCACCCTTCTCCCAGTCTATCACCAGTCCGATTCGCCCTTCGCCCAGTCTGCCACCAGACAGGATTGCCCTTCTCCCAGTCTGATTCACCCTTCTCCCAGTCTATCACCAGTCCAGCTCAGCCTTCTCCCAGTCTCTCACCAGTCCAGCTCAGCCTTCTTCCAGTCTATCACCAGTCCGGTTCACCCTTCTCCCAGTCTATCACCAGTCCGGCTCACCGTTCTCCCAGTCTTTCACCAGTCCTGCTCACCCTTCGCCCAGTCTTTCACCAGTCGGATTTGCCCTTCGACCAGTCTATCACCAGTCTGATTTGCCCTTCTCCCAGTCTATCACCAGTCCCATTCATCCGAATGCAATAGGCCCCCAAGTCCCTCCTCCCTACCTTTTATCTTAGCCTGCTTGGCACATCTTCCTCATTCCTGAAGAAGGGCTTGTGCCCGAAACATCGATTCACCTGCTCCTTGGATGCTGCCTGACCTGCTTCGCTTTTCCAGCAACACATTTTTCAGCTCCAGTCTATCACCAATCTGATTCATCCTTCGCCCAGTCTATCACCAGTCCAGCTCACCCTTCTCCCAGTCTGTCACCAGTCCGGTTTGACCTTCTCCCAGTCTGTCACCAGTCTGGTTTGCCCTTCTCCCAGTCGATCACCAGTCCGATTCGCCCTTCTCCCAGTCTATCACCAGGGAAAAAGTGAGGACTGCAGATGCTGGAGATCAGAGCTGAAAAATGTGTTGCTGAAAAAGCGCAGCAGGTCAGGCAGCAACCAAGGAGCAGGAGAATCGACGTTTCGGGCATAAGCCCTTCTTCAGGA
>NC_057743.1:23562527-23583025 GCF_004010195.1 Chiloscyllium plagiosum | reverse complement strand
TCAGGAATGAGGAAGGTGTGCCAAGCAGGCTGAGATAAAAGGTAGGGAGGAGGGACTTGGGGGAGGGGTGTTGGAAATGCGATAGGCCCCCAAGTCCCTCCTCCCTACCTTTTATCTTAGTCAGCTTGGCACACCTTCCTCATTCCTGAAGAAGGGCTTATTGCCTGAAACGTCGATTCTCCTGCTCCTTGGATGCTGCCTGACCTGCTGCGCTTTTCCAGCAACACATTTTTCAGCTCCAGTCTATCACCAGTCTGATTCACCCTTCTCCCCGTCTATCACCAGTCCGGTTTGTCCCTCTCCCAGTCTATCATCAGTCCGGCTCACCCTTCTCCCAGTCTATCACCAGTCCGGTTTGCCCTTCAGCCAGTCTATCACCAGCGTGATTCATCCTTCGCCCAGTCTATCACCAGTCTAGCTCACCGTTCTGCCAGTCTGTCACCAGTCCAATTCGCCCTTCGCCCAGTCTGTCACCAGACCGGTTTGTCCCTCTCCCAGTCTGATTCACCCTTCTCCCAGTCTATCAACAGTCCAGCTCAGCCTTCTCCCAGTCTATCACCAGTCCGATTCGCCCTTCACCCAGTCTGTCACTAGACCAGTTCACCCTTCACCCAGTCTGTCACCAGTCCAGCTCACCCTTCTCCCTGTCTATTACCAGTCTGATTTGCCCTTCGACCAGTCTATCACCAGATTGGTGACAGACTGGGAGAAGGGCAAACCGGACTGGTGATAGACTGGGAGAACGGTGAGCTGGATTGGTGATAGACTGGGAGAAGGGTGAGATGGGCTGTCTATCCTGATTTGCCCTTCGACCAGTCTATCACCAGTCCAGCTCACCCTTCTCCCAGTTGATCACCAGTCCGGTTTGCCCTTCTCCCAGTCTGCCGCCAGACAGGTTTGCCCTTCTCCCAGTCCAGCTCACCCTTTTCCCAGTCTGTCACCAGTCCGGTTCGCCCTTCGCCCAGTCTATAACCAATCCAGCTCACCCTTCGGTCAATCTATCACCAGTCCGATTCGCCCTTCTTCCAGTCTATCACCAGGGAAAAAGTGAGGACTGCAGATGCTGGAGATCAGAGCTGAAAAATGTGTTGCTGGAAGAGCGCAGCAGGTCAGGCAGCAACCAAGGAGCAGGAGAATCGACGTTTCAGGCATAAGCCCTTCTTCAGGAATGAGGAAGGGACTTGGGGGAGGGGCATTGGGAATGCGATAGGACCCCAAGTCCCTTCTCCCTACCTTTTATCTTAGTCTGCTTGGCACATCTTCCTCATTCCTGAAGAAGGGCTTATGCCCGAAACGTTGATTCACCTGCTCCTTGGATGCTGCCTGACCTGCTGCACTTTTCTAGCAACACATTTTTCAGCTCCAGTCTATCACCAGTCTGATTCATCCTTCGCCCAGTCTATCACCAGTCCAGCTCACCCTTCTCCCAGTCTATCACCAATCCAGCTCACCCTTCTCCCAGTCGATCACCAGTCCAGCTCACCCTTCTCCCAGTCGATCACCAGTCCGGTTTGCCCTTCTCCCAGTCGATCACCAGTCCGGTTTGCCCTTCTCCCAGTCTATCACCAGTCCGGTTTGCCCTTCTCCCAGTCGATCACCAGTCTGGTTTGCCCTTCTCCCAGTCTATCACCAGTCCGGTTTGCCCTTCTCCCAGTCTGATTCGCACTTCACCCAGTCTGTCACCAGTCCGATTCACCCATCTCCCAGATTATCACCAGTCCAGCTCACCGTTCTCCTAGTCTATCACCAGTCCAGCTCACCTTTCTCCCAGTCTATCACCAA
This sequence comes from Chiloscyllium plagiosum, assembly GCF_004010195.1. Lineage (NCBI taxonomy): Eukaryota > Metazoa > Chordata > Chondrichthyes > Orectolobiformes > Hemiscylliidae > Chiloscyllium > Chiloscyllium plagiosum. The sequence continues at coordinate 23,581,243 of NC_057743.1, read as the reverse complement.
TCTGATTTGCCCTTCAACCAGTCTATCACCAGTCCAGCTCACCCTTCTCCCAGTCTATCACCAATCTGGCTGATCCTTCACCCAGTCTGTCACCATCCGGTTCACCCTTCGCCCAGTCTGTCACCAGTCCAGCTCATTCTTCTCCTAATTTGGTTTGTAGCACACCACTGTCACCTTCTGATCTGCCTCCTATCCCTGGACATCAGTCTCTCACCCTCTGCCCATCTCCTCCTCTCTACTCAGTGCTGCCTCAGCCCAGTTTTCTTGTAGGTCTGTTCTTTCTGCATTCATTAAGACCCAAACCATCTCTTTCGCACCTGCGTCAATCAGCTCCTCTCCCATGGTGCACCTCGTGTAGTGAACACACTGATCACAATAGTTGAGACTCGGAGATTTACAGTACATTCCCGGTTTACACTCACACTTCTGTCTTCTTGTTCGGGAACAGCTTTGAACTTCAACCTGATCTGAAGGATAATTATCAAAATACAGATGTCAGATTGATCACATTTCTGGTGTCTTGGGAGACTACAGCTCATTTTGGAACCCATCCCCTTTGGTCTTGATCCTTAGTTTAGAATTTGCTACCAATCACCCCCAGTCCAGTTTTCTTGCTGTCGACTCTGCACCTAAGCCAGACTCCAGATATTCATGCAGGAGATATTCACCTTTGGTAGTATCACAGGAAGTATGGCTCCTGCTCCTACCCAAAGGGGCATGGACATCTGAACACAGAGACAGTTGCATGCATTTCCTAGCTGGCTTTCAGAATAAGGCTTTCTGAGTGATGTGCTCATCCTTAATCCAGAGGTACTGAGTCCAATTGTCACTCTTGTTACCCCAGTTGGAAATCCTGGTCTGTCATGTTCAGTACCACTCCAGAAGTGGAAAGGACAGGTAGTGGTCAGTACTAGAGTTGGGAATAAACGGTCACTGCCCTACTTGAGTTATATCTCACCGGAACTGAAACTTGAATCCATTAATGAATAAACCAGTACTTCTCCATGTTGAATACCACTTGGAATATACACCAAGCATGGCAAGGGTACAAAATATCCTCTGGATGGGGGACTTCAATGTCCCACAATAATAGTACTCAATCGCACCTCTTCTGACTGAACTGCTTCAGTCCTAAAGGACAAAGTAGCTGGAGTCGGTCTGCAACAAGTTATGAGGAAATCAAGTGGGAAAAACACCATTCTCAACAATCTACCCGTCACTGATGAGTCTGTCCCATGACAGTATCGATAAGAATGGCTACCGCACAGTTTCTGTGGAGACCAGTCCAGCTTCACTTTGAGGATACCCTCCACCATATTGTGGGGCACTACCACTGTGCTGAATAGGAAGACTTTGAGCAATCTAGCAATTCAAATTTGGGCATCGTGAGGCGCTGTGGGCCATCAGCAGCAGAATTGTATTCAGCCACAATCTGCAATCTCATAACTTGGCATTTCACCACCCTACCATTACCACCAAGCCAGATTATTGACTGGTTCAAAGGAGAGTGCAGGAAGGCATGCCAAGAGAAACAGCAGTATACCTAAAAATGAGGTGTCAACCTGATGAGGTTATAAGACAGGAGCTCTTGCACACCAAACAGCACACAGCAGATAGTGTTAAGAGAGCCCACAAACAATGGATCAGATGCAAGCTCTGCAGTCCTGCCACATTCAGTCAGGTATGGGATGAACATTAAAAAATAGTAGGAAGAGGAGTCTCCATAGATAACCTCATCTTCAGTGATGGGAGAGCCCAACAAAAGACAAGGCTGAAAAATTTGCATCCAACTTCAGCCAAAATGTCAAGTGGATGATCCATCTTGATCTCCTGCTGAGGTCCCCAGCATTTCTCATACAGACTACGGATGGTGTATTCCAACTGGTGTTCAACTTAGGGAGTAAGATTCAACAGCTGAATAAGGTGGCAGAGGGGTGGGAGGTGATGGGGTGGAGGACGGGGAATGGAAGGGATGATAGTAGGTGGTAATCCAACCTTCAGCCAGTTCACTTCACTTCATGTCATATCAAGGAACAGATGAAGACACTGGATACTCCAACAATTCTCAAGAAGCTTGACACAATTGAGGACAAAGCACCTACTTGACTGACACCATGTCCACAAGGCAGAAAGTGAGGACTGCAGATCCTGGAGATCAGAGTCTAGTGTGGCGCTGGAAAAGCACAGCCGGTCAGGCAGCATCCTGATGAAGGGCTCTTGCCCAAAATGTCGATTCTCCTGCTCCTCGGATGCTGCCTGACCTGTTGTGTTTTTCCAGCACCACACTCTTGACCATGTCCCCAAACATCCACTCCATCAATCAGTAAAGTACACCAACAGCAATGTATACCATATACAAGATGCAGTTAGAAATTGTTCAAGACTTGTCAGATAGCATGCTCAAACCTCACCATCCCGAAGGACAAGGGAAGCAAATACATAGGAACATCACCACCTGCAGGCTCCCCTCCAAACCTCACAGTAGCCTAACTTGGACATATATCACTGCTCATTAAATGCCCCTGGATCAAAATCCTAAATGACCACCATTCCCAATGCCATTGTGGGTCTACATGCACCAAATGAAAAGCAGTGGTGTATGTAGGGCAGCTAGGGATGGGCAATAAATGGTGGCCCAGCCATTGATGCACAATCTCATGAGTGAATAAATATATATTTCAAAGAAGCTGGGCCTTGACAACATTCCTGCAGAAACACCAACACCTGCAAGTTATCCACCAAGTCATACATCCTGTCTTGGAAATACATTGCAGTTCTTTCACTACTATTGGGTCAAAATCCTGGAACTAGCCCCCCCGAACAGTGCCATTGATGCACCTACACCACATGGATAGCAGCAAGAAGACAGCTCACCACCACCTTCTCCAGAATAAATGCTAGTCTAGGCAGCATGTCCATGTTCTCTGTCCAAAACATAAAGGAAGGTCTCAACCTGTGGAAGGGGCTCAGCATATTTTCACCTGTATTGAGAGTATTTTGGATCTGACAACTGTCGATCTGATTCTCTGAGTCCAGACCATGATACGTTAAGAGATAGAAGATGAGACAGTTACCATTTGCACAAGTTCCCACACAAACTGTGCACTCGTACGAATGATTCCAGTCCTCATTGTATGAGATGTGATTACAAGGTTCACACGATGTATCGTTTTTGGATGTGCAGAAATCTTTTCGGTAGAATCCTAGAATCAAAAACATAATAAGATTGAAATTACATTTGGTGAGAAAGAGCTCAAAGCAGAGTTCAGCCTGTTAATGTACTGTAGAGGATGCTCCATGTGTCAGGCTTGTGAAACAATGGATTTCCAATGCAGGATAAACCAGTGAGCGAAAGAAACAGAGAGAGCGCGAGTGCACATGTGTAAATGTGAACTAACGTGTATGTGATCATGGTAATGTTCAGGAGTGACAGTGTAGGTCGCTGATCTGGTTTGAGAAATATGGAAGGGTGTGGAATTTTTATTCAATGCATCGATACAAGGAGGAGTGGTGATATGTGATCGTGAATTAGCTTTTAATGGGAGGAGAGCTAGTTTCAGTGGCATGAAAACAGATATGACCAAGATGGACTGGAAACAAAGGGAAACATGCAAAATCAGTTAAAAAGCAATGGGAAACCCTCAGAAAGGAGATACTTTAACATTTCCAAGAGGATTAAAAGAAGATCATACACAAATTTAGAAATCCCTAAAGGTGACAAAAGATATAGGAACTAAACTAAACAGAGAAAAAGAAGCTTATAACAAATCAGGCTCATAATTTAGTTGGGAATCAAGTTCCACATTCTGCTTGATTTTTTTAAAGTGACCCCTAGTTATAGATTCTCCCATAAGAGCAAACATCCTCTCATCTACCCTGTCAAGACCCCTCAGGATTTAATATGTTTCAATCAGGTTGCCTCTTATTCTTCTAAACTCCAATCGATATAAGCCTAGCCTGTCTAATCTTTCCTCATTAGAGAACCTGCCCATTCCAGGTATTAGATAGTAAACCTTCTCTGAACTTCTTATGCATTTACATCCTTTAACAAATAAGGTGACTAACACTGTGCACAGTATCCCAGATGGGGTCTCACCAGTGCTCTGTATAGCTGCAGTATAACCTCCCTACTTTAGTACCATTACAAAAAATGAGAACATTCCATCAGTTATCCTAATACTTGCCTACTAAAGCTTTGTGATTCATGCACAAAGACTCCCAGATCCCTCTGCTTTTTCAGAGATCTGCAATGTCTCACCATTTAACAATATTTTTAAATTATTCTTCCTGCCACAACTTCACATTCTCCCACATTATACTCTTTTTGTCCTACCTTTGCCCAATAAGTTATAAGACCTATTTTTTGTAAACTCCTTGCATGCTCTTCACAAACTCACTATCTTAATTTGACCTTCCATCCCTTTGTCCAAGCCAATTATAAAAAAAACGTTCTGAACAGTTCTGAAGAAGGATCACCGGGCTCGAAATGTTAACTCTGTTTTCTCTCTAAAGATGCTGCCAGACCTGTTGGGTTTCTCCAGCAATTTCTGTCTTTGTTTGTTTATGGTATAGCCTGTTCTCTGGTCAGCTTCAGAATGTGCTGAGATAAGAAACCATCCTTTGGCTCTGAGTTCACTAAAATGCCAATCTTACCCTAAAGGAGAAGCTACTAGAGTAATTGAATACAATAAAAATAAATAAAAAGGAGATACTTGTAAAAGGATGACAGTTCTCAACGTTGAAAAATCATCTGGTCTAAATGGCTACATCCTAGATTGCTGAAAAATGTAAAAGGTAGAATTTGCAAAGGCTTTAGCCACGATCTTGCAATCGTCCTTCTATATGGGAGTGGTGTCAGCAGACTAGAGACTTAGAAATCTTCCAGCTCTCTTCAGAAAAGGGAAGGAGAATAAGTCCAATAATGATTAACCAACCAGCTGAATATCGGTATTGGGGAAATGTTAATAGAAATTAATCTGGGCCAAATTTAATCAGCAATTGGAAAATTATGGCATAATATATGAAACCCAATGCAGATCTGCTAAATACAAATTATAGCTAAGATGACTTATTAGATTACTTACAGTATGGAAACAGGCCCGTCGGCCCAACAAGTCCACACCAACCCTCCAAAGTGCAACCCACCCAGACACATTCCTCTACAGGCAATTTAGCGTGGCCAATTCACTTAACCTGCACATCTTTAGACTGTGGGAGGAAACCGGGGCAAACCCACACAGACACAGGGAGAATGTGCAAACTCCACACAGACAGTTGTCCAAGGTGGAATTTAAACCCAGGTCTCTGGCGCTGTGAGGCAGCAGTGCTAACCACTGTGCCATCCTTTCACTTCTTTGGTGAAATAAGGAATAAATTTGATGAAGCCAGTGTATTTGCTGTTGTGTGTCTGGTCTTACAAATGGTGTTTTATACAATATTACAAAATAAAAATGTTAGCAAAGTGATGAAAGGGAGTGAAACAGATACAAAAACTAAAAAAAAAGACAACAGAAAGTTGAAAATGGGTTTTGTTCCAGACTAGAGTAAACATTGGGATCTTCCACTGCACAGTAATGGGACCACTGCTCTTCTTGATGTCTTTAAATGACCTAGATTTAGGTACAGAGAACATAATTTCAAAGTTTGCAAGTGACATCAAACATCATATGCAACATTTAAAGAGACTTCAGGAGGACATGGTGAGTCTGGTGAAATTTAATGCATAGAAGTGAAAAGGTTTACATTTTGTGTGGATGAAGAGAGGTAAATATAAAGTAAATGGCACAAGATGAAGAGGAGGCAGGAACAAAATGATCTGGGGTGGACATACACAAGTCTCTGAACATGGCAGGCCAAGTCAAAGCTATGTAGTCATTGGCTTCATAAATAACGGTATAAAGTATAAAAGCAAGTACATTTTTCTAAGCCTCTATAAGTGTCTGATTATGTCCCTGATCTGGTATGTGTCAAATTCTACGTACCAAGCTTATGGAAGGATGTCAAGACATTGTCATAAATTTTTTCTGCAACTTTTCCAAAGTGCAGCAATGAAAGACTTCAGTTAAATGCAAAAAAGAGAGAAATTGGGTTTGTTTTCCTTAGAGCAGAGAAGATTAAAGGGAAATTTGAATGAGATGTTTAAAATAATAAAGGGTTTTGATGGAGCAAATAAGCTTAATCAAAACAATTTTCAGTGGCAGAAGGGTTGGCAACCACAGGACATAGATTTAAGCTTATTAGCAAAAGGAATGAGACAACAGATGGAACAAAATAAAATGCAGCTCCATGTGATCTGGAATGCAGGGCCTAAAAAAGGTGGTGGAAACAGACTTTAAATATCAACTTTTAACAAAGAATTGGATAAAAACTTGAAGTAATAAGATTTTCTGTAAGCAGTCGGCTAAGCTAATTGGATATCGCTTTCAATGTGCAGTCAAAAGCAAAATGGTAAAATGACCTCCTTCTGTGCAATATCGTTTTATCGTCACTACTTGCGTTCCAGGAAATTATTCAGCACTTTGTGCAGTTCTGAATGAGCAGTGCTAGGTTAATAGGGGACAGTGTTTCTGTTTTAATGGCCATAGTTTTGCAAATGTTCTTCTGGGAACCTCAAGATATAGCATGTGGTCAAGTTACTGATATTGTAGTAATACAACACTGTCCTCACTCCTGCTCTGACTACTGCACTCTCCATACCAGCCTCATTGCTGCCACTGTTTTTGTTTGAAAATAATAGTGAAAGTAAGATTGGGATTGAGTGAGCAGTGTGTAGGAGGCTGCACTACACCACAATTGCAGATTAAAATCTACCCAGTCAGAAAGAAAAATCATTTCAAGTGCGACAAATGAGAAAGATACAATGAGTGTTTGACATACCCATCACTTCAGAGTACTTACTGTGACTTTAAGGCTGATAAACTGAAGCCCAAAACTGAATGCTACTTTGCATAGGCCTCCCAGAATGCAACTATGTTTAAGACACTGCAATTAGCATATAACTGAGACAACAGAGGAAGACACATTGGGCTACAGTATCTAGAGTGTGTGAATGAGATGCAAAGATTATATGGGGCAGAAAAGGGGAATCTACAATGTCATTTACAGCAGGAGACCAAGTGGGCAGAGGCCACAAAGAAATTAGGGCAAATTCAAACAAATATCAGAAAATATTTATCGACACAAGTTGAGTGAATGATTAAAATCAATCTACTCAGCAAAGTGATAAAGGTAAAATAACCAAAATCTTTCCAAATACCTTATATCTAACCTATGATGTATTTGTCCTAAGAGTGTTTAGTAGGGCGAAGTGTACTGGAACTTTACTCAGTATCTAATCCAGACTGTAGCTGACACTGGATGCTTCAGTGTAATGCGTTTTATTCCCAGCACTAGGAGCTGTCTGCTTGATGAACAAAACGTTTACCACAAGGGGTTTCTATTCCTCAGATGTTGATTAGCTGCAGTCTGTGCTGGAAAGTGACAGGATCACAGAACATGAATGAAATGCAGGTTATCTTGTTCAGAAGATTTTGAAGAGGTCAGAAGCAAACTAAATAGGAGAACAATCTAACCGAACTGAGATTAGGCATATTTCTATAACTTAATTTACTTTAATTTTCACTTATGGATGTTGGCAGTGTTGGCTAGTCCAGCATTTTTGCTGGCACTTAACTGCTTAGGAAAAGATGGTAATGAGCTGGGAATGAATGGATACCCACTGTACTACTAGGAAGGAAGTTCCAAGATTTTGATTCAGCCACAGCGCAGGAATAGAGATTAAGTTCCAAGTCAGGTTGATGAGTGGTTTGGAAGTGAACTTGCAGGGAGCAGTGCTGCCCTGTCCTTCTAGGTGGTAGAGGTCACAGGTTTGGAAGGTGCTGTCAAAGGAGACTTTGAGTTACTACAGCATATCTTAGTCAATAGTATACACTGATGCCACTGTCCATTGGTGGTAAAGAGACTGATGCTAAAGGTGATAGAAGGGGTATCAATCAAGCAGAATGCTTTGTCCTGAATGGTGTCAAGTTACTTCAGTATTGTAGGAGCTGCACTTGATCAGACAGGTAGAGAGTTTCCATCACACATCTGGTAGACTGTGGTCAGATGTGGAGGTTCAGGCAAAGAGTTACTCACTGCAGAATGTATCAGTATTGTCTCTCCTCTACTCTTGTAGCCAGTGTTTATATAGCTGGTCCAGTTCAATTGTTGGTCAATGGTAACTCCAGGATGTTGACAGCGGGGGATTCAGCAATGGTAGTGCAAAGGCAGGATGATTAAATTTTCTGTTGTGGGTAATTGACTGGCATTTGTATGGCAGGAATGTTATTTGACACTTACCAGCCTAAACCTGGATGTTGTCCTGGTCTTTCTGCATATTGACACAGACTGCCGTGATATTCAAGGAGTCGCAAAAGGTTCTGAACATTGTACAATGATTAGCAAGCATCCCCATATCTGACCTCATGACGGATGGAAGGTTATTGGCAAGCAGCTAAAGGGAGCTGAGCATAGGAGACTTCCCTGAGGAATTCCGGCAGAGAGCGACATAGCTGATCTACAACAACACGATGGCACGATGGCTGTGGTTAGCACTTCTGCCTCACAGTGCCAGGGACCTGGATTCAATTCCACCCTCAGGCAACTGTCTCTGTGGAGTTTACATGTTCTCCCTGTGTTTGTATGGGTTTCCTCCCACAGTGAAAGGTTAGGTGGGTTGGCCACTGGAGATGCAGGTTTAGCCATGCTAAATTGCCCCATTGCCCCACAGGCTAGGTGGCTTAGCCATGGGAGATTCAGGGTTACAGGGATAGGGTAGGGTGGCGGTCTGGTTGGGATGTTGTTCGAAGGACTCAATGGTCTGAAAGGCCTGCTTCCACGCTGTAAGGAATTTGTAACTATCTTTCTTTGTCAGGGATCTTAGCCTTTGCATTATCCAATACCTTCAGCCATTTTCTGATATCAAGTAGAGTGAATCAAATTGGCTGAAGACTAGCTTCTGTGATGCTAGTAACCTCAGGAGGAGGAAGACATGAATCATCCACTTGCCACTTCTGATTGAAGATTATTGCAAATACTTCAGCCATGTCTTTTCCACTGATATGCTGGGCATTGTCATTGATGATTGGAAAATTTGTGAAACCTCATTTCCTGTTAGTTGCTTAATTGTCTCCCACTGTTCACAACTGGATGGAGGCAGGACTGCAGAACTTAAGTCTGATCCATCAGTTTTAAGATGTTTTGCCTTGTCTATTTCATGTTATTTTCATTGTTTGAGATTAAGTAGTCCTGTGTTCATCAGGTTGACAGCTCATTTTTAGGAATGGTGCTGCTCCTGGAATGCCCTCTTACACTCTTCATTGAACCATGATGGATCTCCTGGCTTGATGGTGAGGGTAGGGTGAGGAATATGCCAGGCCATGAGAACACAGAAACATTTGTTTCCGATGGCCCAGAGCATCTTCATGGAAGTCCAGGTTTTAATTATGAGATTTGATCAAAGCGTGTTCCATTTAGCTTGGTAGTAATGCCATGCATCATAATGGAGGGTATCTTCAATGTGAAGTAGTCAAGTAAGTCTTTTCCTCCTGGCTTCCTGACACTGCTGCAGACCCAGTCTAGCAGGTATTACTATTAGGACTGGGCCAGCTTGGTCAGTACTGGTAATACTGAGCCACTCTTTGAATGGGCATTGAAGTCCCCCACCCAGAATACATGCTGCACTCTTGCTATGTTCAACGCTTCCTTTAACATGTGTCCATTTATCAGCTGGGAGGAACTGGAGATGACAATCACAGGAGGTTTCCTTATCCATGTTTGACCTAATGCCATAAGACTTCAGGAGGAGTGGAGTCAATGTTGAATACTCCCAGGACATCTCTCAACCAAGTTCCCTAGTTGTGCTGCCACCTCTGGTGAGTCTGACCTGCCAATGGGACAGGACAGACTCAGGGATAGTAATGTTGTTGTCTGGGACACAGTCGTATTCATGGAATCATACCTTACAGACAATGTTGGGCTGTTGTTTGCCTAGCCTGTGGGACAGCTGTCTCAGTTTTAACACATGCCCCCAAATGTTCACCAGGTAGGAAACAGGCCCAGGTTTGCTGATGTTGTTCCTGGTGTTTAGGTCAATGAGGATTGTGTAGCCAGCTTTATTCCGTTCTTTAGAGATTTTCATTTAAAATAGATATGATTGCAGAAGTTGGAGGATGTGCGAGGGAGACTCAGCTTATCTACCCTGATACTGCAATTCAAGTCTGTTGTCATTGCCATAGAGCCTCTGAACTGTAGGATAGGGGCTTACATTACTCAGGGCAGCCTTGACCATTTAACTGCTTGGCATGTTCTAAAGCTGCCTGGTCCAAATGTGTGGTTGGCTTATCTTATCTCAGTGAAAGGTCATTGACTGATGTGATGCAAGATTTGAATCTGAAATTACATGCAGTCTTATCATGTAGGAAATGGCTAAGTGTATTTTTGCTAAGCAGAACAAGGAAGTAAAGATAAGTGAGGTGCTGACATGCAGTGACTAAGGGTTGAATTTCCAATGGCTCTTAGAGAACAAATCCTGACCTGAAATACATTGAATCATCTCCTAAAAGACTTCAAAAGACCAAAACATTCACAACATTGAAGGAGGCCAAGCAGCTCATCGGACCAGTGCTGACAGTTTGGATGTAGTTCTGTGCTCTAATCCTGTTTCCCTATCCTGTCTTTAGATAATTTCCTTTTCAAATACTTATTGACTTCTTTTAAATGATGAGTCTTTGACTCATTTACTAATTGAGTTTAAACATCCAAATTACATGAACCGTCCATGTGGAAGAAAAGTTATTTTCAATTCCTCCCCCTTCATGTGTTGGAGTCCTGATTCACCAGTCACAGGAGTAATGATTTAATACTTTCCATCTTAAATCCTTTAAGTGTTGTAACCATTGTTACATCAATAATCTATTTCTATTAAACTAATCTGTGCCAAACTGACCTGGGATTGTTTGATGGAACATGTTGAAAGGACTTTGCTCTGTATCAAATGCATGCTGCATGTATCCTGGGAAAATTTATTGTATAGTGTAGTGAGAAGATAACCCTGCAGGGGCTTGCCTGGGAGCATTTGGTTGGACATTGTACAGATAGGAACATAGGAACATGAGCAGGCCATTCAGCCCTGAAGCCTGTTTTTCCATTCAGTGGGTTCATTGTTGATCTGTGACCTCATTCCGTATACCTGCCTTTGACCCATATCCCTTAATACCTTTGCTTAATAAAAAATGCGTCTACCTCAGATTTAAAACTAACAACTGATCTTGCATCAACTACTGTTTGTGGAAGAATGTTCCAAATAACTACTGCCTTTTATGTGTAGAAATGCTCCCTAACTTCTCCCCTGAATGGTCTGATCCTAACTTTTTAGACTATGTCCCCTAGTTCTAGAATATACAATCAGCGGAAATAGTTTATCTTTATCTACCCTGTCTTTTCCTGTTAGATCTTTTTGAGGTGGCACAGTGGCTCAGTGTGTGGCACTGCTGCCTCACAATGCCAACGACCTGGAATTCATTCCACCCTCGGGCGACTATCTGTGTGGAGCTTGCTCATTTTCCTCGTGTCTGCGTGGGTTTCCTCCTGGTGCTCCAGTTTCCTCCCACAATTAAAAGATGTACAGGTTAGGTGGATTGGCCATGCTAAATTGCCCATAGTGTTCAGGGATGTGTAGGTTAGGTGGCTTAGTCAGGGGTAAATGGGGAATGAGTTTGTTTGGACACTCTTCGGAGGGTCGGTGTGGACTTGTTGGGCCGAAGGGCCTGTTCCCACACTGTAGGGATTCTATGATTCTAGATCACTCCTCGATCTTATAAATTCTAGAAAAAGAAAATACAGGTCAAATTTGTAGAATCTCTCCTAGGTATCATTCTTAGAAAGCTATGTTGTATTCCTTGCTAAGGTGTGGTGCCCAGATCTGCTCACAGTACTGCTAAGTAAGATCTAATCAGGGTTTTACACTGTATCCATGGTCACTGAAACTTCAGTTGGGTGAATAATAACCTGATACAAACCATTCTGGTTGCATTGGTGAGATGACAGCAGGGTTGTAGGGGTGATCATGAGGCAGTGAGATATTTAAATGGAAGAGACAGTGTAAAAGATGACACTCACCTGGAGGACAATTAGAGCAGCACCGTTTCTCAGCTTCATAGCAATATTCATTCTCCGGACACGCGTTATCGTTTTGGCAGCGAGACCTAGACCACCGGTGAGACTGAAAGAGATAAAGACAAGGGCCCATTGTTAATAAATAAGCCTTCAGGAAACTCCAGAAGAGTCCACTTGTTCAATTCCTCCGCTCATCCACAGCATCAAGACCACCTTGAAGGATACAACCAGTTCCAGTCACACAACACAAAGAAACATTCAATCATTTGAGACAGAGAAGACAGGAGTCACAATGCTGATTCCCAGTTTCAGGGATTTGAGAGATGAGACAAGGAAGCTAGGTAGTCAGGACAGAAAGGAATGAAGCAGAGCAGAAGGAGGACTATCAGATCATGTCAAACAGCTCCCTTGTCCCAACTCTTTGTGTTTCAAAGGTTCAAGTAGATTTCATGTTGCACTTCTCATCTCATTTGTTCATTACGAAAAGGGTCTGGTGGAAAAATGTCTCATTTGGAAACTAAAGAAATGAGCCAATATTTATCATTCCAGTTTCACCTCTGGCTATTTTCTCCACTGTGTAAACCTCACAGTTATATTGTATGCAAATGATTGACTGGATAATTTTCCATCAGGATGTGAACAATAGTTGGTTAAATTTAAACAGAAGGAAATTTGCAATGAATATTGCAGTCCAGTGAATTGGATTTGGGACAAGCTACAAGTGTGAAAAAACAATTCTGAATTCAAGGCTCTGACAGTTGACAGTGGAAGTGAGAGGGGAACCTAACCTGGACCCAATAGTAATAATACAAAAATTGATATAAAAAGCCAGGACCCAGCACCTAATTTCAGCAATCCCATTGCAAAGGTCAAACACAGTAGATCTTCAAGAGCCAAAGTGAGAATTTTACCTCAGTTCCTCGAGTTATGGATTTAAAGGCCTCAATCTGCACAGGTTCCCTTACAGGCTACAAGCTGTCCATTAAGGACAGTATGCATGACACCTGAAAGACCAGACATTCACATGCAGTACCACTGAGTGATTGTGAGGATGGTGTCTGCAAGATGTCTAAGTGTGCCTGGAAGTCCTTATAAAAATCAAAAGAAATAGGATAGTGCTGTTTTCCCTGGAATGTCGGAGGCTCAGGGGTGACCTTATAGAGGTTTATAATATCATGAGGGGCATGGATAGGATAAATGGACAAGGTCTTTTCCCTGGGGTGGGGGAGTCCAGAACTAGAGGGCATAGGTTTAGGGTGAAAGGTGAGAGATACACAAGAGAACCAAGGGGCAATTTTTTCACGTTGAGGGTAGTGCATGTGTGGAATGGGCTACCAGAGGAAGTGGTGGAGGCTGGTACAACTGCAACATTTAAAAGGTATCTGGATGGGTATATGAATAGGAAGGGTTTGGAGGGATATGGGCTGGGTGATGGCAGGTGGGATACCTGTCAACATGGACGAGTTGGACCGAAGGGTCTGTTTCCGTGCTGTACATCTCTATGACTCTACGACTCTAATTGTGGATGCTGTAAATCAGAAACAAAATCTGAAATTGCTGGAAAAGCTCAGCAGATCTGGCAGTATTTGTGGAGAGAAGTCAGAATTAATGTCTCAGATTGAGTGACCCTTCCTCAGAACTGTTTTGACAAAGGATCACTTGACCCAAAACGTAAACTCGGATTTCTCTCCATAAAAAAATATATGTTACAAAAATAGAATCATAAAATGTTTACAGCAGAGAAGGAGACCATTTGGCCTGTCATCTTTGTGTCAACTCTCTGCAGTGAACTTCATCTGTTAACTATCCAACCACTCCACAACCTGTCAAGCATTTTTTGAAGTTCTACATTGTCTCTCTCACAGTTTGCAATTCTTCCAAGTTTTGCATCACCTGCAAACTTTAAAATTGACCCCTTGTTCACCAAGATCTAAAACATTTATATATATCAGGGAAAGGCAAGGGTTTCAATACCAACTCCTAGATGACTCCACTAGAAACCTTCTTCCAATCTAAAAGATGCCATTAATTATTACTCTGTTTCTAATTCCTCAGGCAATTTTTGTATCCATACCACTCCTGTTCCTTTTATGCCATGATTTACAGCTTTCCTCACGCATCTGCTGTGTGGTGAACACCTTTGGACGTCTGTGTGTATGAGAGAGGGCTTTTAACAAACAACATTGTGAGGGGATTTGGAAAGAGGACTCAGAGGAGGAATCAGGATTTGGGGCAGAAGGATTCATGGATTTGTTTCTGTAGTTTCATCCAAGGCATAAGCAGAAAATGTAACTTCAAATTATACCTTGTAAAAACCTCTTAGATACTATAATACAACAAAGCCTTGCTCGTGCTGAATACAATTTAATTACTGCTTTTAACAGGCATCAATGTTGAATCACAGTTTTTAATAAAAACTTGATAGCTCAACAAGTAAGGGTTGTGTCTGGGTGATGGTGGATTTAATATGGAGGAGAGTGGTGAGAGAATAATGTGACGGGACAATGAGGATGTGCTTCTTGGGGGAGGAGGAGTGGTGTAAAGGTACGTTTGGGGGCGTAGTCAAGGTAATGTCAGAAGATGAATGTGTTGGAGGCAAGGGTAAGATCTGAGATGTGAGGATAAGATCAGGAGGGCAAAATCAGAGAGGAGGAAGGGTTGTATTGGCAGAGTGAGAATATAGTTATGGAGTTGGTGTAATGAGAAGACTGAAGATGAGCACAGGCACTGGAGATAAGGTTGCAGAGGAAGTTGAGAGTAAGGTCAGAGAGAGGGTGAAGGTGATGTTGAGGGAACGAGGATAATATCAGAAAGAGATGGGGTTATGTGCAGGGAGTGAGGGTAATGTTTGGAATAGAGTGGGGATAATGTCAAGGAGGTTAGGGTAATATCATATCTTCTTTTGCACCAGCTATGGTGAGTGTGTGAAGTACATCCACAATGTTAAAGCTCAGCCTAACTTCAGCTGGAATCAACTGTTCCATGAAAGGGGTTTCAGTGATTGTGGATCCTTGGTGAACATTCCCTGCATGTCCAGTCATGTTCAACCTACCGAGGAGTTAAAACTTCTATAGCATGGTCCTGGGTCAGTTATAGAGTCACAGAGGCACACAGCACGGAAACAGACCCTTTGGTCCATCTTGTTCATGCTGACCAAGTTTCCCAATAAACTAGTCCAACATTTGGCCCATATCCCTCTAAATCTTTCTTATTCATGTACCTGTCCAAATGTCTTTTAAATGTTGTAACTAGACCTGCATCTACCACTTCCTCCGACATACGAACCACTCTCTGCATGAAAACGTTGCCCCTCGGGTTCCTTTTAAATTTTTCTCCTCTCACCTTAAGAAATGCCATCTAGTTTTGAACTCCCCCATCCCAGGGAAAAGACCTTTGCTATCCACCTTGTCCATGTCCCTCGTGATTTCATAAACCTCTATAAGGTCACCCCTTAACCTCCTATGCTTCACTGAAAAAAGACCCAGCTTAACCAATCTCTCCTTATAACTCAAGCCCTCCAGTCCTGGCAACATCTTTGTAAATCTTTTCTGAACTCTCACAATTTAATAATATCCTTCCTATAGCAGGGTAACCAGAACTGTACACAGTATCCTAAAATAGCCTCACCAACATCCTCAACATGACGTCCCAACTCCTATACTCAATAGTCTGAGCAATGAAGACAAATGCTAAATGCCTTCTTAACCACCCTGTCTACCTGTGATGCAAATTTCAAAGAATTATGTACCTGAACCCGTAGATCTCCCTGGTTAACAACACTACCCAGAACCCTTCCATTAACTGCATAAGTCCTGCTCTTGTTCGCTTTACCAAAATGCAATATCTCGCATTTATCTAAATTAAACTCCACCTGCCACTCTTCAACCCATTGGCTCAATTGATCAAGATAGCATTGCAATCTTTGTCCACTATACCACCAATTTTGATGTGATTCACAAACTTACTGATCATGCCTCCTATATTCTCATCCAAATCAATGATATAAATGGCAAACAACAGTGGACTCAGTATCAATCTGTGTTGAACTCCGCTGGTCAGAGACGCCAGAAAGAAAAACAACTCTCCAACTCCATCCTCTGTCTCCTACTATCAAGCCAATTTTGTATCCAAATGGTAAGATCTCTCTGAATTCCATGTGATCTAACTTTACTAATCAGGCTACTATGTGGAACCTTGTCAAAAGTTTTATTAAAGTTCATGTGGACAGTATCTACCACTTGCCCTCATCTATCTTTTTCGTTAAGTCCTCAAAAAACTTGATCAAGTTTGTAATACAGGATTTCCCATGCACAAATCCATGCTAAATAATCAGTCCTTGCCTCTCCAAATGCACGTAAGTCCTAGCTCTCAGAATCCCCTCCTTCAATTTACCCACCACTGTTATTTCATTCAGCAGTCTATAGTTTCCATGCTTCCCCTTATAGCCTTATTTAATGAAGGCACAACATTATCCACCCTCCAGTCTCCCAGCTGTATATGATACACACATCTTTGCTAGGCCACCACAATTTCTTCTCTAGCTTTCCACAATGTCCTGGAATATAAATTATCAAGTCCCAAAAATGTATCAACCTTTATGTTTTTTTAAGACCTCCAGCACCTCTGTTTCGGTAATTTGGACTGTTTTCAAGCTATTGATATTTATTTCCTTGAGTTCTCTAGCCTCCATATCTTTCTCCACAGTGAAAATTGGAATGAAAGATTCATTTAGTATCTGTCCCATCTCCTGTGGTTCCACACACAGATGGCCTCAATGATCTTTAATGGCTCTATTCTCTCCCTCGTTGCTCTGTTGCATTTACCGTACTTGTAGAGTCTCTTTGGATTAACCTTATCTGCCAAGGCTATCTCATATCCCTTTTCAGACCTCCTGATTTCCTTCTTAAAAATGCCCTACACCCTTTATACCCTTCTAGAGATTCACTTGATCCCAGTTGTCTATACCTAATGTATGCTTCCTTCTTATTCTTGACCAGATTCTCCCTACCTTTATTCATCCAATGTTCCCTACTCCTACCAGCCTTACCCTTTACTCTTACAGGAACATACTGCCTGTGAACTCTTGTTATCTCACTGCTGAAAGCCTCCCACTTGCCAATCAACCCTTTACCTGTGAACAGTCTACTCCAATCAACTTTCGAAAGTCCTTATCTCATACCATCAAAGTTTACCTTACTCTAATTAAAAACTTTGACTTTTATACAAGGTCTATCCTTTTCCATAACTATTTTAAAACTAATAGAATTATGATCATTAGTCCCAGAGTGCTCCCCTGCCTTATTTCCCAAGAGAAGGTCAAATTTTGCTCCTTCTTTAGTAGGTACATCTACATATTGATAAAGAAACTTTTCATGAATACATTTCACAAATTCCTTTCCATCCAAGCTCTTAACACCATGGCAGTCCCGTGTTCGCAAAGTTGAAATCTCCTACAATGAAAACTTTAATTTTACACATATCTGAGGTCTCTCTACATGTTTGCTCCTCAATTTCCTGCTAATTATTTGACAGCCCATAGTACAATGCCATCAAGGTGGTCATCTCCTTTGTATTTCTCAGTTCCATCCATATTGTTTCACTGGATGATCCTTCAGGAATATTCTAAGTACAGAAGTAATGTTTTTTCCTAATCAACAATGCCACTCCCCTCCTCTCTTGCCCCTTCTTCTATCCTTCCTATTGCATCTAAACCCCAAAATATTGAGCTACCAAACCTGTCCCTCCCATAGCCATGTTTCCATTGTAGCTATTTCCAATCCCATGTTCCCAAACATGCCCTGAGGTGTTCATCTGCCTTACCTGTCAGACTCATTGCATTTAAATAAATAATTTAATTCTTTAGAGTTACCTTATTCTCTGACATGCTTTTGCCTGCTTTGTCTAATTGATTTGCTCCCTTTAACTTCAAAAGCATCCTCATCTGTCTTTCTATTCTCACTACTCCTGAGGATCACCCCACCTCCCCTCCCTACCAGTTTAAAGGTTCCCAAATTCATTCACAAACCCTCTCAGACACTCAGCAAGTAGTCAGAAAAGCATCAGGAGATGGACAGCAATGGGCAGTGATGTAAGAGCAATAGCTTTAGACATCATAAAAAGAAAATACTTTATTAAATACTTCACACTGTTTTCTTTCTTTAACAGCTAAACATCATCTCTCCCCTGAGCAGCAGCTTGATCTGAGTTAGAGTTAGGGTTAGCAGGGACAGTTTGAGCTGCTGGATGAAAGGGTTGTTAATCATAGAATCCCTACAGAGTGGGCTAATTGACCTGGTGATTTTTAACTGCTGAAAATGTGTTGCTGGAAAAGTGCAGCAGGTCAGGCAGCATCCAAGGAGCAGGAGAATCGACGTTTCGGGCACAAGCCCTTCTTCAGGAATGAGGAAAGTGTGTCCAGCAGGCTAAGCCTGACCTGCTGCGCTTTTCCAGCAACACACTGATCACAGTTTGCCAACCTGAAAATTATTCAGATTCTTGTGTTTCCTGCGAGTTCCTCTGTCCGTGCTCATTTACTATCCCAACACCATGAACTTTGATCATGT
>NC_057743.1:23554516-23561908 GCF_004010195.1 Chiloscyllium plagiosum | reverse complement strand
CCCGAGATAGAAATGGAAAGGTCCAGGAAGTGGAGGGAGGAGTCTGAGACGGTCCAGGTGAATTTGAGGTCGGGGTGGAAGGTGTTGGTAAAGTGGATGAACTGTTCAACCTCTTCATGGGAGCACAAGGCAGCGCCGATATATCACGCTATATAGCGCTGCCTCGTGCTCCCACAAGGAGGTTGAACAGTTCATCCACTTTACCAACACCTTCCACCCCGACCTCAAATTCACCTGGACCGTCTCAGACTCCTCCCTCCCCTTCCTAGACCTCTCCATTTCTATCTCGAGCAACCGAATCAACATGGACATTTACTATAAACTGACCGACTCCCACAGCTACCTAGACTACACCTCCTCCCACCTTGACCTCCTTCCACCTATCGCATTTTCAACGCTCCTCCCCCAAGTCCCTCCTCCCTACCTTTTACCTTAGCCTGCTGGACACCCTTTCCTCATTCCTGAAGAAGGGCCTGTGCCCGAAACGTCAATTCTCCTGCTCCTTGGATGCTGCCTGACCTGCTGCGCTTTTCCAGCAACACATTTTCAGCTCTGATCTCCAGGCATCTGCAGTCCTCACTTTCTCCTGGTGATTTTTAACCCAGCTTTAACAAATAGATAAGTAGAATAGCTCCATTTTTGTAAAAGTCATAAAGCTAGGCAGGACAGGGAGCCATGAGGAGATGCAGAGATGCTTCAGTGAGTTGAACAAGTCAAGTGAGAAGGCAAATGTATGGCTGATAAAATATAATTTTGATAAACTTGAGATTACCCAGCTTCGTAGCAAACCAGAAGGTGGATTGTTAGTGATATTATTGTGATAAATTAGGAAAGGAGGAGATACAAGAGACCTGGGTGTCCTTGTAAACTAGTCGTTGAACATAAGCATGGAGGTGGGGTAGGCAGTGAAGAAGGCAAATGATGTGTTGGCCTTTGTAGAAAGACAATTTGAATACATAAACAGAGATGTATTCCTGCAATTTTACAGCACTTTGTTGAAATTACTTCTGAAAAATTGTGTGTAGTTTTGGTCTCCTTATCTGAGGAAGGGTGTTCTGGTTATGGAGGGAGTGCAAGGAAGATTCCCCAGATTGATTTGTGGGATGGCAGAACTGAAGCATGAGGAAAGACTGGATTGGTTAGGACTATATCCATTGGAATTTTGAAGAATATAGGGAGGAAGCTTATAGAAACCTATAAATGCTAAAAGGATTAGACTGAATAAATGCAAAAAGTGATGACCCAGGATCACAGATGAAGGATACTGGGTAGGCCATTTAGGACTGAGATGAGGCAATTTTTTTCAAATGAACCTGTGGAATACTCTACCACAGAAAGCAGTTGAGGCTAAAACAGTGAGTGTTTTCAAGAAGGAGTTAAGTATGGTTCTTAGGGCTAAAGGGACCAAAGGAAATGCATAGAAAGTAGGAACAAGGTAGTAAGTTGGATGATCAACCACGATCTTAGTGAATGTCACAACAGGCTCAAAGGGTTGAACAGTCTACTGCTGCTCCTATTCTGCTATGCTTCTATGAGCCTAACACCCTCTTTCAGTCCCCATCCTCTGGCCAACACCCAGAACGCCGTATGAGGCAGTTCAGACTCCATCCCTTTCCACCGCCTCTACCCACACTTCCTCATTAAGTCCTACTACAGGAGGATTCCTTGCTTCACGTAAATTAGGCACTCTAAAATCAATGACATTTCCACAATAACAGACCCAGATCCAATGTCGTCATTGTGGCTCATAATTTTGTGTCAGCAAATAGTAAATTGGCTTAATTCCCAAAACAGCCACTTTGCGGTTTTAAAATTCACTCCACATGGATTCATGACTGCGTTATTGAAGGAAAACTGCTCTGTCGGAGGGCTAGCGCTGAGGGAATGCTGCAGTGTGGGAAGGCTAGTGCTATGGGAATGCTGCACTGTCGGAGGGACAGCAGAGTAGGCAAGGGATCATGGTATATTTACTCTGCCAGGGCACTGGGTAGTAAAGGCTATGGGTGTGAAAACCCCCTCATTTTAACAGGGTGCAGCATCTCCAGGTTTTAATCTTTCCCCAGTGAATTGCTGCCCAGACGCTGCCCACAGTTGCACAGCTAGCTGGATAGGGAGGAGAACTCAGTCATGCATGCATTGTTTTCTCATTCTGTGAATCTGAGATGAATGTGAAAAGAAACTTGAGGTCACTGACTGAACATGTGGCCTGTCCGAGCTGACAATTTTTGGCATGTTATCGGAAACAAGGATCTAGACAGAGGGCAGGAATGAAGCAGCACATTGAGTGATCAGATCTGATGCACAATGTCAGGGACTATGCATTCCGAGGCCCATGAATGTCACACAATTGCTCTCCTGTTCCCAAACTGAGGGACGGTGCCAAGTGGCTGTTGCATGTTTCCCCAGTAATGTCCAGTTCTGAAGCAGCTATCTGTCAACCAGCTAAGCTCCTGCTGACAGCCAATGAAGTGGACTTGGGGACCTGTTTGATATACTTTAAACAGTCTGCTAGTCCGGTGAGGGCAAAACCAGTCTTTTCAAAAATGTATTACTTTCAAATCATCACTGCTATCCCATGTAGGGATCAATTAACCCTCAGTATCCCAGTTTCAGTGTTCTAGACAAATTGTTTAAATAGAGAGCACATCATATAGTTCTGTTCAAGAGGGCAAATCAGCTGTCACAGTATCGTTAGCAAAGGGGCAGTTGATGCCAGTAAAACTTCAGAACTAAGCAATTTTGAGATTTGGCTTCAGAGTTTGGAGTCTCGAAAGAACTATGTAAATAGGCTGGATTGAACATGCAAATCACTGAGACTATTCAGGGCGATGACTTATATAAAGACAATCATTTTGCACTGTACGGTAATTAAATTTACTTAATGTTTAAACAAAAAAAACTGCAGGTTGTCCAAATAAAGACAAATTGCTTTGATCATTGGAAAAATCTCAGCAGGTCCAGCAGCATCTATGGACAGAAAATAGAGTTAACTTCAGATACTGCCTTCTTCAGGTGCTGCCTGATCTGCTGAGTCATAGAAATGTACAGCATGGTAACAGACCCTTCAGTCCAACTCGTCCATGCCGACCACATATCCTAACCTAATCTAATCCCATTTGCCAGCACTTGGCCCATATCCTTCTAAACCCTTCTTATTCATATACCCATCCAGATGCCTTTTTAATATTGTAATTGTACTAGCCTCCACCACTTCCTCTGGCAGCTCATTCTATACGTGCACCACCATCAGCGTTAAGTTGTCCCTTAGGTCCCTTTTATATCTTCCCCCTTTCACCCTAAACCTATGCCCTTTAAATCTGGACTCCCCCCAACCCAAGCAAAAGACTTTGTCTGTTTACCCCATCTATGCCCCTCATGATTTTATAAACCTCTATGAGGTTATCCCCCAGCCTTTGACGCTCCAGGGAAAAGAAGTTCCAGTATTTTTTCCCCAGCAATATCTGTTTTTGTTTCAGCTTTCCAACATTCTCAGTTCTTTGCTTCATCATCGCTGTCCCGGCTCCTCATCAGGTCACTGGGGCAACACCACGAGGTTACTCAGACAGGGAGAAAAGGACCGGGGCCGTCTCGGCTCGACAGCAGGTACAGTTTCCCGAGCTGTTTGCGTGCTGTGTAAACCAGCCTGCACCGACCCATCCCTTCAATAGACACCTACATCGCGGTGCCCTTGCCAAGGGGAGACTGTTAACCGGGCCCTTGCTGTGTAATGTCAGTGCACTGGGCCTTAATATAAGCAGGAAACTCATAACTGAAATCGGAGTGGGAGTGGGCTGCTGGACGCAACCGGGAATAGGAGCCGAAAACAAATTGTTTTGAACTTCCCAAGATTTGAGTTCAGAGGATTTAGAGAGTTCAGTTCAGGAGATTGGGATGTGTAACAAATGGGAGAGATGTAAATGGTATGGCAGAACTGGGGATTCATGGCTTTACAGGTGAAACAAAACAAACAGAAATAGCTGGAGAAACTCAGCAGGTCTGGCAGCAGAGAAAAACGAAACAAATGTCGCGAGACCAGTTTAAGTCACCAAGGGATAGTGAATTTACCGAAACCCGTTAGGGACACTTGGCGATCTGAGCCCTAATAACATTAGTTTTATTTTTAATTCCTCCAGTATCTGATGAGAATGTGTTCATCGAACAGTTGGGGATGTTGAGTCCATTTCCTTTTCCCCGACACACATCTGATTTTCAGAAAAAAGTGACTTATGCAGGTTCAAAGAAGTCACTCAGTCTGAAAATCGATCTGGCAGCTTTTTGAGTTGTTTGATCTTTGCATCTAACCACATGAATCACATCGCTCTACAGTTAATGACTTGGCTGTTCCAGGAACAATGAAACAGCAAAATCCATGAAACTAAACCAACTCAATGGAAATCAGTGCATATCAGGAAGCACTTTCAAAATATCTCGCCCATCGGATACAGCTCCGAGGGCGGACTCTATCTAGGGATACCTGCGCTTTCCACCTCGCCAGTTTCTGACTGTTTTATATTTATATAAAGCTGGCAAGGGCAACATTTGCAGCTCATCTCCAGTTGTCCTTGGAGTCAGTGGCTTGCTCGGCCGTTCAGAGGGCAGTTAAGAATAAGCTACATATGAGTCTGGAATCACATGCGGCCTCGAGAACTCGATATGGTTTAGTTTTGTGAAGGTCACGATTACTGAGACTAGCTTTCAATTCCTGAAACACTTGAACTAAATTGAAGTTCCACTCGTAGTTCCCGGAGCACTGAGTGAGCCTCAGGATTGCTAGTTCAGTGATATCCCCTCTCTCTATGTCACAGACCCTTACACCCCCTGTTACTCCCCACCAGTAGCCGGGTTTATATTCCTCAATGTGGGGAATATGGGATAGACTATCCAGAGGCAATAACAATGTCTCCGTTATCTGTGCCTTTCTTCGGTCAATAACATTTTTTTTTCTCCTTGATGTTTTGAAATTTCGTTCTGTGCGCCCTCTGAGACATTTCCAGTTCAGTTCCTTAGAAACAAATCAACCGCACTTTCCTGAAGATAAGTCTATGGGTTTGTAACAATCCGAAAACTGCCCTAACGAGGTGGGGGGAGGAGTAAACCTTTTCCAAGTCATTCCACCACAACTCTTCAGGTCATTTTTAAACTCTCTTTGAACCAATTCTCCGGTACAAAACGGTACCAATTCTCCGGTACAAAACGGTACCAATAGCTCAATGTTTTCCCTCATAGATGTTTCTCATAACTTGTTTGGTCAGTTCACAATGAGATACCATACATAGATGAGATAGCACCTGATGAAGGAGCAGCGCTCCGAAAGCTAGTGCTTCCAAATAAACCTGTTGGATTATAACCTGGTGTTGTGTGATTTTTAAACTTTGTACACCCCAGTCCCACACCGGCATCTCAGGATCACAGAGGGAGAGAGAGAGAGCTCCCTGGATTTTTGGTGGGTACAAGTTGCACATTCGCTCTGACGGCGCTCAGCCAAACCCGGGGTCCCGCTGGGATCAATGCCCAGGGACGAGCAGCGTTTCGTCAATGTTGGCTGGCCCCAGCGCAGACGTTCCGAGACCAGGACAGATCACGATTTTCAGTCTGAGCGACTGCTTCCACGCTGAGGAGGCGGCGCAATGATGCAGCCTCCCCAGGGATTGAACCCGCGAACCGAGACCCCCACCCCCCATCCCCAAACCGCATTTAAACCCTTTGGCAAACTCCACATTCAAATCCTGCCCTGAATCTTGGAGATTAAAGTTAAAGAATTGGCTGCACTGGCGCGTCCCCTCAATCGTGCTCACTTTCATTTGAATTGGTACCTCTCTTGCCGCCACCGCAGTCCATAGGCAGACCCAGAAAAGAGTCGCCACTCTCCGGGGACGAACCGTTCCTGGTGGGAACATGTCAGTCAAGATGCTGAACAAGCTCAGCTCTGCACACTCAACACCACAGACCCAGTTTTAATCCGACTGGAGGACCACGAGCACGTGTTGTGTTGAATCGGGTGGGAGGAGCTAGGCGCAAGGCGCAAGATCGATATACGTTCGAGCAGAATCATAGAAATGGTTTGCAGGACAGAAGGAGCAGTCGTTCGGCCCATTGTTGACTGGCGTGGAGCAGTCTAACTGGTGCCACTCTCTTGTTTTTGCCCGCTGCCCCGCAAGTCTTTTCCTCTTCGTTAATTATCCAGTGCCCCTTTGAATGTCTCAGTTAAACCACTATCTCAAGCAATGCACTCCAGCTCATAATTACTGCCCACGTCACAGTTTTCCTCATGTTGCCTCTGGTACTTTTGCCAATCATTGGATTAGTGGTGCTGGAAGAGCACAGCAGTTCAGGCAGCATCCAAGGAGCAGCAAAATCGACGTTTCGGGCAAAAGCCCTTTATCATTTGCCAGTCATGTCAAGTAGTGACCTCTTGTTCTCCATTCTCCCACCAATGGGAATAGTTTCTCTCAATTTACTGTGACCAAACCCCATGATTTTGAATACGTCTATTACATCTCTTAAAGCCTCTTGAAGGGAAACTATGACAAGTTCAGTGATCTTTCCTTGATTCCTGGAGCATTTTGGCACCTCCTTCCTAAACTCCAATGTCCAAAATTTGAAAGAACATCATATTTGAAGTTGACTTAGTGTTTTATGAAAGTTCAGTGTAATTTTCATGTTTTTCTACTGTCTATATCGATAAAGCTCAGGATCTCATAAAAGGTATTCGTTGCTTTCTCAACCAGTTGTTACCATCAAAAATTTATGTAAAATAACTCCAGATTGCTGTGCTCCTGCATCCCCTTTAGAATTATATTCTCTATTTTGAGTTGTTTTTCCTCATTCCTCCAGCCAAAATGTATTACTTCACAGGTATCTGCCTATTCCAGTGATCTATCTATCCACTCCTGAAGTCTATCACCATCCTCCTCAGTTCACAACACTTCTGTATTTTGTACCATCTGCAGATTTTGAAATTGTGCCCCACACATGCACAATCCTAAAGACAGATTTTTAAAATGGACCCACAGCAGAGTGCCAATATCAAGATCAATAGCCAGAAAGGGCATTTGATATAAAAACAGACAATGCTGGAAGTACACAGCAGGTCAAATAGCATTTACAGAGAGAGAGAGAGAAACAGATTTAATGTTTAAGGTAATTATGGCTCAAAACGGAAAATTACAAACTACTGTACCATTTCTAACCTGCCATACCTCTCTAACTTCCTTGAACAAGGTGCTGTTTTCCAAATCCATACTCATCTTTCTCAGAACTCCATGCTGCAATCTTTTCCATCAGGTCTCTGACTCTTCATCAGTACCAATACAGCCCTTGTCAAATTCACAAATTAGATTAGATTAGATTAGATTACTTACAGTGTGGAAACAGGCCCTTCGGCCCAACAAG
>NC_057743.1:23540420-23554428 GCF_004010195.1 Chiloscyllium plagiosum | reverse complement strand
ATTGAACCCGGGTCTCTGGCGCTGTGAGGCAGCAGTGCTAACCACTGTGCCACTGTGCTGCCCCATAAATTATATGCTATATAATATTAGAAGTAAAGTTACCCTTCTCAATCTGAGTGCAGCCTTTGACATGTTTAACGTCCTCATTACCATCATCTGCACCAACCAGTTTCATTTTTAATTATTCAAACATAGTCAGGGAATCACCAGCAACGGTTTCCCTCAACATTATCTTTAATATCAAAGGAAGATGGATCCTTAGCTCCCTAGAATTTGCATCCACTTTCTGCATGTGGCTACATCATCCAAAAATGTTATTTTCTGTGACTATGCTGGTGATATCCAGTGTACCTCATCACCATTTCTTGACCAGCTCTAAACCATTTGTCCAAAACCCTGCACTGACTGATCAGGTATTTCCTCCAAGGTTAGGAGGTTGAAGCCATTGCCATCAGTCCCCACAAAAAAAACTCCCAGCTCAAGCTATGACACCTTGCTGTCCATGAGCCAAACCAGACTATTCACAACTTTATAATATCATTTTTATATCATGTCCAACTGTGCCCTGTCCTTAGCGTATCTGCTGCTAGAACTCTTTTCCATTTTTCTTTACCTCTGGTTTGACTTTCCTACACACTCCTAGCTGGCCTCCCACATTCCTCCTCCCATAAACTGAAAACTGTCTAAAACTCTGTCACCTATGGTCCAAGTCACACCAAGTCCTGTTTAACTGTCATCTCTATTCTTGTTGACCTGCCAGGGTTAAGGAACACTTCAATTTTAAAATTCCCAATCTTGTTTTCAAATCCTTCCATAGCCTCATTCATTTCTACCTCTGTACTATTCCCCAACTCTACAATTCACTAACATTCTGTACTCCTCCAAATCTTGTCTCTTCTTGAGCATCCCTGATTTTAATCATGTCACTTTTGCCACTGTACCTTCAGCCACTTCGCAATTCATTAGCTAAATCTGTCTGCCTATCTAACCTCTCTTTAGATGTTCCTTAAAACTTACATTTTGATCATGCTATTGGTAACCTTTCCCTATATCTCCTTATGTAACTTAGTGTACAATTTTGTTTCATAATCTTCCTGCAATGAAACAAAATGCCACAGGATGTTTTATTACATTAAAGATGCTGTATAAATATAAGTTGTTGTTGTCAGACCTATAGCATGTTTCAAGCAAGTGCAGAAGCAGGGAAAGGGAGGAGGTTAAGCAAGAATGAAAGAGATGATCTATTCTAGGATAGGAACCAGGACTAACTGAATGACAAGAAGGGCGATAGTACAGAGCAGAGTGGTTGTGAGGCATGTAAAGGAACAATGTATGGTTAGGAGGAGCTACGAAAGCAGTAATATTTCCAATTCTGCTGAAAGATCATAATGTTCAGTTTTAAATCTCTCATTGTCAAGAGATGCTACTTGACCAGTTGAATATTTTTTGTAATTCTGTGTTTCTTTTGGTTTTTTCTATTTGCAGCATCATCAGTCATTTTTGCTTTCACAGTATCAGCACTTCTAGTCTGAAAATAAAATATCAGCTATGATTTGATATTGTTAACGTCAATAGAAAAGCAAAATATCCCAACAACTCCTTGCTGACTACAATATCTCCCTGAATGACTAAGTCTAGCATCTAAACACCCTCCATCTTCCCTTGAACTCTTTTATATGCTATCCTTAGTCACTGTGTTACAAGCCCTGCACGAAACTCATTTGCTGAAACCAGGTTTGATTCTGGTTCCTAAAGCCAGATTTACAACAACTAACTGTTCCCTTTGGTTTTATTTTGTGGTCTTTGTGACGACACCAGGTTTACAGCAAAACTGTCAGTCATAAAACCTTCTCCCAGAAATTAAATGCAAATTTGCAAATGTTACTGTTAAGTGGCCCAGAAGAACAACAGAATTTCTTCTGAGTTGCTTCATGTCACAATTTGATCCAGGCTGCCTGTGAGCAATCATCAAGTAGAATCAATTAGGTTTTACTAAAGTTGAGAGAGCCATTTGACTACTTTATCACTATATAAATAAAAGCTTTACACTGTTGTATTATTGAAGCTAAATATCATTAGATTTTACTGTAATTATATATTAATTACATCCAGCTGATAGGTTTTAATTGGGGATTCACTTGTACCCCTCCCCCATAAATCAACAGATTTACACTCATGGATGGATGGGGAGGTATATGTTTATAATAAGCATTACTATAAATGAATGCTTATAAAATTATGCAAAGATTAATCCCATTCGAACCTTTGCCACATGCCTTTCTGGATAATAACATAACCTAACTTGCAAATTAAAAAATAAAGACATCCGTTTACTTTGTGTACAATCTGTTTTCTCTGTATTGATTTAGTATTGTACAGCACAGTAATAGTAACACAGCCTAACCTAATTTCTCTTCACCTGGTTTCAGTTTGATTAGCCCCATTGGTGTGCCCATGATTGGTCTGAAGCAGAATTGGATTGTAGTATGACTCCCACTGGTTGGTTTTAAACACTAGCTGCCTGTCACTCCACGTACATGGAAGCAGAAGTAGAACATGACTTGGAAGCATGAACAGTGCACCCTTCCAGCTCCCATTACCTTCACCTTACCCTCTGTTCTTTATCCCATTCAATTGTCATGTATGTACATTCTGCAACTTCCCAATGCATTCTCACTGGTAATCCCTCCACAGATTCATTCGGTATCATATCCAGAACTACTCTGGTCCAAAGTCCTCAGGCTGAAGCATATATATCAGGAAGATATCTGATTTTCTTCTTGGTCTGTGCTAAGTTAGCTCATCTCAGCCACAGTTGTTCAATGCTAAGGTCACAAGGTCCCAAGGGTTATGGTGAAAGAGAGTCTGCCGAGGTTACTACTCTGATCCTCTTGATCTTTAGGAATGTAGCAGATGTGTGAATGCGTGGTGAAGAGCTATTGAACTCAGCTCTGATGAACACCATGCTAAATAGATTAAGACATGCAATGTAGTCAATTTTACGAGTGACTTTCTGAATACCCTGAGGAATGTTTGTGACTCTGATGCAAAGTCACAGCCTTTAATAAAAAGATGTGACCTTGATGAAAGGTCACAATCCTGATGAAAGCTGCTTGTGTAGTAACACTTCTGTCAAGACGATCTGCATTTCCCTTCAACCACTCAGCTGCTACCTTCTCACTCAAACAGAAAGTCTCAAATACCAGAATTAGAGAGAAATGTACAGCACTAACAGCCAAAAGCCAAAAGAATCTATGCTTGTGTTGTTTCATTTTAGGTAAAAGCAAGGACTGGAAACCAGAGTCTAGATTAGAGTGGTGCTGGAAAAGCACAGCAGGTCAGGCAGCATTGTATTCCCAATTCCTCTGCCTCTGCCGTATCTGCTCCCAGGAGGACCAGTTCCACCACAGAACACACCAGATGGCCTCCTTCTTTAGAGACCGCAATTTCCCTTCCCACATGGTTAAAGATGCCCTCCAATGCATCTCGTCCACATCCTGCCCCTCCGCCCTCAAACCCCACCCCTCCACCGTAACAAGGACAGAACCCCCCTAGTGCTCACCTTCCACCCTACCAACCATCACATCATCCACTGACATTTCCGCCACCTCCAAATGGACCCCACCACCAGGGATATATTTCCCTCCCCACCCATTTCCGCTTTTCACAAAGACTCTTCCTCCGTGACTACCTGGTCAGGTCTATGCCCACAACAATCCACCCTCCCTTCCTGGCACCCTCCCCTGCCATTACAGGAATTGCAAAACATGCACCCATACCTCCTCCCTCACCTCCATCCAAGGCCCCAAAGGAGCCTTCCACATCCAAAGTTTTACCTGCACATCTACCAATATCATTTATTGTATCCGTTGCTCCCGATATGGTCTCCTCTACATTGGGGAGACTGGACGCCTCCTAGCAGAGCACTTTAGGGAACATCTCCAGGACACCCACCGCCCTGTGGCCCAACATTTCAACTCGCCATCCCACTCTGCCGAGGACATGCAGGTCCTGGGCCTCCTCCACCGCTGCTCCCTCACTACCCGACGCCTGGAGGAAGAATGCCTCATCTTCTGCCTCGGAACACCTCATCACCTATTGTACTCTATGCTACTTTCTCCCCACCCCCACCCCATCTCATTTATCTCTCCACTCTGCAGCCACCCTGCCTCTACTCCTGATGAACGGCTTTTGCCCGAAATGTCAATTTTCCTGCTCCTCGGATGCTGCCTGACCTGCTTTGCTTTTCCAGCACCACTCTAATCAAGACAGTTGTTTCACTTTAGCCTCCTCCCATTCCTCCTAATCCAGTATCATTCTGTCAATATAATCCTCTACTCTCTCTTCCTCATTTGCTTATGTAGTTTCTTCTCAGATGTATCAATACTATTCACCTCAATTACTCCCCGTGGTAACCAGTTTCATATTCTCATCACTGAATGACAAATATTCTTCTAAATTGTCTATTTGATTTCTTGGTGACTATGCTTCTAGTTTTGTTCTTTCCACAATGTAGAAATACATTGTCTGTATTTGCACTGCAAAAATTCTATCAAGAATTAACCACCAGCTTCAAACCTCAATTAGAAACTCACCTAAGTGTTTATTACAAAACCTCTAACAATTTTCTGAAGTTTGTCATCCTAGCTTTTATTTTCAGATACTTTTATTGAGATGACGAAGCAGAGTTTCAGTTTTGCAGCAAAGAAAATGGTCCAATAATTAATTGATTTTAGTTAGCAATTCCCAGTAAAACCAAGATTCAGAAAGTTCTATTATTACCTAACAAAACTTGTTGAGCAGCTGACACCGTCCCCCCGCTGCACCTTCTGAGTTCTTGTTCAAGGGACTCAGTGACTGACCAAGCAGAACTGCACTGGAACTCTTTTGGTGCTGTCCCGGATTTGATACTCCCCATATCTCTCTCCACTCTCCAGCTTGCTGTACTCCTAACCATCAACCTTAGCATCTCATGGTATTTGTGGATTGTTTGGTTCTAGGGTGTACAGGTTATAAAGAGGACACTGAAAAGACTGACTTTTAAAACTTAAAATTCATTGTTCAATATTTAATATTAAAAAGGTTTTAGTTTAATAAAGTCCTTCATAATCCAGAACATCCAGAAGCACTTTGCAGCCAATTAATTCCTTTTGATGTGAAGTCACTGTTGCAGTTTAGAGAAACATGGAACCCAATTGGTGGACAGCAAAATCCCAGACATGCCTTTATAAATGACTAGATAATCTGGTTTATTGCTCTTGTTGAAAAACTTGACCCTGAGCTGACCTTCTGAACCTAATCTTGCTTCATCACCATAACCATGACCAACTCTAAAAGTGATGCCTAACTTTGTCCTTTCCTCAATTAAGCCTTTCTTACCTCTAGATTTGATTATTATGACGTTTTCCAAACTTCACAAATGTGATCTTATCAAAACCTCTTCTGCTCATATCTCAACTTGCATTAAATCCCATTTACCTATCAACATCTGTAGTCAATGTCCCTCCCACTAGCTCTTGGTTTGTAAAAATCGTCATCCACATTTCAAATAGATCCATGGTCACACCCATCTCTATCTGTAACCTCCTCCAACCCTGCAGCCTTCCTAGGACTACATTTTAGTCCATTTCTGGCTTCTTGAGCTTCACCAACTCTTGTCACTCTGTAATTGGAAGCCATACATTTTGAAGTTCTAAGTTATTGAAGTCCTAAGCCCTGAAATGTACTACTAAAACTTCTTTCTCCTCCTTTAAAATGCCTCTTAATACTTACCTTCTTTGAGCAAGCTTTTAGTCACCTGCTATAATATCTCAAATAACTTGGGTCAAATGTAATGATTATCATTTATGAAACACCTTAGGATGTTTTATTGCTATAAGATCAGTACAATTTGTTCATAGAGTTTAGCCAGGACAGCTGAGCATCTTCCCCTACTCTTTTCATAATAATATTATAAAGGACAGGGTTGTTTCAGCACCTTGCTAAAAAATTATATTTTCAAGTGTGCAGCACTCTGTCAGTACTATGTCTCCAGGGGCATGTGCATGCATGCATGTGTGTGTGTGTGTGTGTGTGAGAGAGAGAGAGAGAGATAGATAGATAGATAGAGAGAGAGAGAGAGAGAGAGAGAGAGAGAGACAGACAGAGATAGTCATGTTGTTAATCTGGAGAGAGATGGGAACACAGGAGTCAGGATTGGCATTACTGCTCTTTTTGATATATATTAATGACCTAGATGAGTCATAATTTCAAAGCGTCCAGTAGACACAAAACTAAGATTGAGATTTAGTATTAATTTTCAAAAAGAAATTGGATAAATACTTAGGAGGAGGCAGTAATGGGGTTTTGTGCAAATAACAGAGCTATGAGAATAACTGGATAACACCACCAAGGAGCAAGCACAGGCAATCTGGGCTGAATGGCTTTCTTCTCTATTATATCTACGAACATAAAAGGAGAGAGTTTATCTTGGCCCAG
Organism: Chiloscyllium plagiosum; assembly: GCF_004010195.1. Lineage (NCBI taxonomy): Eukaryota > Metazoa > Chordata > Chondrichthyes > Orectolobiformes > Hemiscylliidae > Chiloscyllium > Chiloscyllium plagiosum. Next base: position 23,547,951 of record NC_057743.1, on the reverse strand, counting down.
TTTAGAATTTTTAATTCAATGATCACAGGTTCATCCAGACATTTAAAAAGTTATTGGACGAGCACTTGAAGTATCATAACATTCAAGGCTGGGCCTTGAGCTGGAAAGTGGGACTAGTATAGAAGTATATTTTTGGCTGTACAGACTCGATGGGCTAAAAGACAGTTTCCGTATTTTATGATTCTGATTCTCACAGTAACAGAACCTATTTGAGATAAAGACATTAACTACTGATTTCCGAGCCAATCCAAGCCAGTCAACAAATATTTTGATCAATAAATTCTATTTATCCAAAGTCCCAGTGGTGAGACATATAGAAGAGTTTGGTTCCCTGCAAACATATATCCAGAAGCAATAACTTACTCACCAACACTCAACATTCTCCATATCTCTAGATTCTTAACATGTTTCAATAGTCATCTCCTTCCCACATCCACTCATCTGTAAACTGCAGACAGGAAAGCTGATTGGATGTCAGTTAAAATAATGCAGTGACTTACATGAGTTTAATGACACAGCACCCTTTCCCAGGCTGGCTCAAGACAACCGCAGTAAATACAAATAGAACGAAATATCTGACAAACAAGTGTTTTCTCATTAAACATGCACAGATTAAGGGGTGATATGATGGAAGTTTAAGACAGGATAAATAGAAGCAGTCTATTACCAGTCATGGAACAGTCAGCCTATGGAACCATTAACACAGGTTAAATGCAAGAAATTTAGAAGAGTGAAGTCTTTACAAACAAAAGCTGAGAGGATGTGGAATGCCAGGGAGAGTGGCTAAGGTGGAAGAGATATCAATACTCAGGATTTGATTGAATAGGTGGATGAAGGTCAAGGGACAGAATGAGGAAAGGTGATTGGAACATGTGCATCTATGGAGGATAAAGGAGTACATGTCTGCTTTCGGCCAAATGGTCTGCTTTCTGTGTTGCAAATTGTGTGTTATACTGTGCATAGTCCACGTGTAACACAGAGGAACAACTAAACCGGAGTTTGAATATTTCCGTTGCAGTGATCAGTTCACAGGAGAGAGGGGCCTTCTCACTCATAGTGAGAATGATGAGTGAGTGTTAAATGGAGACATGAATCTCAGAGCCAGTTGCACAAGCTGCGAGCAAGCTAGCTGGCCACTGAAACACACAAACTCTCCGTCAGCTGATTTATCTCTCAAAAATAGTCAAACGACGTGAAGCTGACTGCTCCCCACAGGCTGAGGCTTCACAGCAAAGGAGGCACATCCTATCCCACATCATCGATGACTGGCAGGCTGTCATAGGAATTTGCTTGTTCAGGTTTGGCAGCAGGAATCCGCAGAGAGCCTGCAGCAGGACGAGGGGGCCGGTGGCTGAATCGGGATGAGGCCATAGTCTCTCCAACCTCCGGAATTGAGCACTCAGTGGTCTGGCAAAATTCACAGTCGACAAGGGCACATGGCTTGACCTGCCAGAATTCTTCCAGGTCCACATTTCTCTTTGCCGCCTCTGAGGACACCACAAAGTAACGGACACGGCCCTGTTTGCCAATGTCACACATACACACCCATGGCTGCCACTGTTCCCACTGGAAAGCTGAGTCACCTGGAAAACAGGAGGCACACACAGTCACGTATAAACCTTAAGGCATCAAAACTCAAGGTCCCCTTCAAGAAACTGGCAGCTAAGTCTCCAACATAGATCTAATCTACAGCGAGTGGTTTAATCTAATTAAAGATAATCCCTATACTTAAGACAATAAAATATCTGGCAAACACTTCAAACAGGATACTTCACCCAGCAAATAAACTTTGTTTTATTCATGATGTGGAGGGGCTGATGTTGGACTGGGGTGGGCAAAGTTAAAAATCACACAACACCAGGTTATAGTCCAACAGGTTACTTGGAAGAACTAGCTTTCACAGCACTGCTCCTTCATCAGGTAGCTAAGGAGCAGGACCGTAGACAAAGAATTTATAGCAAAACATTAGTGTCATGCAACTGAAACAATATCTTTAACAAACCGAGATTGCTGTTAAGTCTTAAGTTTCTAGTTTGTTCAATATATCATTTCAGTCGCATGACACTGTAATCTTTTGCTATAAATTCTGTGTCTTATGGTCCTGCTCCACAGCTACCTGATTAAGGAACAGCGCTTCGAAAGCTAGTGCTTCTAAATAAACTTGTTGGACTATAACCTGGTGTTGCGTGATTTTTAACTTTCTTTTGTTTAATCATTCCTAAACTAAGACATTTCTATCTGCAGTCCCCAGTTCTACAGTTAGCCATTTGGAAACTATGAGATAGACACATTATCAGATATTACAGTTAGGAACAACAGAAAAGGTTACAGCTCACAAATGGGCCATGCAGCCTTCAGGTTCTTCTGGCCATGAGATAACTGGTTTAAACTCACAGTCAATTCTAGCCTAGAACTGTTTAACATCCTTCTACTTCAAAAAAAATCTACCTTGCTTTCTACTAAGATCATTTATAAATTTAGCTTTCACTTTGATCTCTGACAGAGATTACAACAGAGATATGTTAATTTTGCAGCAATTACTTCAGCACTGAATGACACAGGGGAGAGAGAGAGAGAGAGAGAGAGAGAGATCATTCAATTTATTTTGCTTCTGTAAACTATCTTTGAACAAACAAATCAGGAGCAGAAGTAGGCCACTCGGTCCTTCAAACCTGCTCCACCACTCAGTAAGATCATGGCTGATCAGTTGCGTTCTGAATTGCATGTTCCCATCTATGTCCAATAACCCTTGATTCCCTTGCTTAAAAATATAGCCAACTCCACCTTAAAAATATACAATGGCCCTGCCTCCGCTGCCTTCTGAGGCAGACTGTTCCAAAGTCACTCAACACTTTGACAAAAAAAGACTCCCATCTCTGTCCTAAAACAGCAACGACTAATTTTAAAGCAGTGACCCTGGCCTCCCCCATAGAAGGAAACATTTTCTCCACATCCACCTTGTCAAGACCATTCAGGATGTGCAAAATTCAATAAAATCACCCTCACTCTTCAAAACTCTAGTAAAAACAAGCCAAGCCTGTCCAACCTTTCATCATAAGACAACCTGCCAACTCCAGACATCAATCTAGTAAACCTCCTTTGAACAACCTTCAATAAACATTGACATGCTTCCTTAAATAAAGAGACCAAAACTGCAGAGAGTATTCAAGATGTGGTCTCACCAACGTGCTGTATAACTGAGGCATTACATCCTTACTTTTATGTTCAATTCTCTCTGAATAAAGGATAGCATTCTATTAGCTTCTTAGTCATTTTTCGCATCTCTATTACTAACATTTTATGATTCATGCACCGGAACAAAGGGATCCCTCCCTCCACACCTTGGAAAAATAAATTATTTTCTAATCAACCTGTTCAGTGATGTTACTACACATGTCTGAAACAGGTGGGACTTGAACCCAGGTCTCCTGGTACCACAGCAGCGCAAGAATACTGTTTAAATAATCCTCTGCTTTACATTCATCTTACCAAAATGAACAATTCACATTTTTCCCCACATTACACTCCATTTGCAAGATTTTTGCCCACTCACATTTTTATATTAGTCTGCATCCTTGTTATTTCATCTTCACCTATCTTTGTGACATCTGCAACTTCAGACACCATATCTTCAATTCCCTCTACTTAAATAAGATGGTGCCGACACTGTACGACTCCTTGTGAGCTCCCTACAGCAGAACCAACTCTAACATTTCTTATAGCCGGTCTACACTTTTAACTTAAATACTTTTTACCCTATGTCTGTATGTCCTTTCCTACAATGATCTGTCTGTACTGCTCATGAACAAAACTTTTCATTGTACTGAGGACCCAGCACAAATCCCTGCAGGAACTTACTTGTCACATCTAGCAAATTTATGCGTACTAATTTCCAACAGCTAATCTTCTACCCATGCTAATGCATTATTCTCTGTGCCACAGACTCTCACTTTGCACAATGACATGTTGTGTGGAAGCCTGTCAAACACTCTCTGGAAATCCAAGTTCAGTACATCAACAGACCCTCCTTCATACATTGCACATGTTACTCCTTCAAAGAATTCCAATAAATTGATTAAACATGATTTCCCTTTCTGAGAAACATGCTCACTCTTCCTGATTGCCTTGAGTTTTTTCCAAGTGCCCAGTTATTATCTTCTAAATGCTCAATTCTTACACCATTCCTATTATAGTTATCAAGCTAACTGCCTCATCCAATTTATCTCAAATCTTTTTCTGTAACGTACTATTTTCCCCTTCAATACTTATCCAATTCCCTTCAGAAAATTATTAGTCAGTTGGGTTCTATCACGTTTTTCAGACTGTGCCTTCCAGATCCTAAATGACAGTGTAAAAGAAGTTTTCTTCAGTTGCTTCTGGTTCTTTCCCCAGTTCCGTGAAATTGGAATTCATTGGTTAACAACCTTTCTACTACTGGAAATAGTTTCTCTTTTTTGCCTCTATCAACATCCTTCAAAATTTCATATTCTTCTTAAGCGTTGTAGAGTCATAGAGTCCTTTGAGAATGAGGATGATTATTTCCTTCCACTTCGGTGTTGGTGATCCAGAGTTGAGCAAACAAGCTAATGCCAGATGCGAACATCCTGCTAGATTTGGAACAAGTAGTGTTTGAAGACATGGGTGGGATTTTTAATTTTCGCACCCTTCTGCTGTTTACAGGCCTTCACCTGGGCCTATCAGAGATGCTTAGGATGGTTGGTATCTCTGCAGATGCTTCTTCTCCAGTTGGGGCAAGAGAATCTCATATGTCAGGGAGATATTGCATTTTTTCAGTGAGACTTTGGAGACACATTTGAAATATTGTCTCTGCCCTCCTGGTAACCACTTGCTACGATGGGCTTCTGAGTAAAGAGTTACTTTTGGAAGTCTTATGCCAAGCATGAAAATGATATCGTCTACCTAATGCAGCTAATTGACAGTAACCAATTCCTAAAACTAGGGATATTGACCTGAGTGGGAGCATTGATAGTTGAGCATCTACCCTACCACTGGATTTGCAGGATTTTAGGGAGGCATTGCTGGTAATTTTTCTCTAAAGATTTGAGATGTCTGAACATTTTTCATTGTCTGTGCTGCATACAGAGTGGCAGGTAACCTTATTGCACTGTAGACCATAAATTGAGAGTTAAGTTTGAAGTCTTTGACATCAAATACTCTGTTCCTTAGATGGCCAAAAGCTGCACTGGCAATAATGTTGAATTTCATTGTTGATGTCTGGCCTTGATAGCAAGCTAGCAAGAAGCAATATAGGTCAGAATGCATAGAAGTAGAGTTGAGGAACATCAAAGAAAAAATGACCTTGACGGGAGCTGTGTACAAGCTTCCTAACAGTAGTCAGGATGCAGAGCAGAAAGTAAATCAGGAAATCTAAAAGGTGTATAAGAAAGGCACTATCACAATAATCATGGGGTCTTCAATATACATTGGCAACTGCAAAAAACAGGTTGGCAGCATATCCCAAGAAAAGGAATGAATGGAATCATCTAAGAGATGTTTTTTGGAGCAGCTTGTAGTAGACCCCACTGAGGAACAGGCAGTTCTGGATTTGGTAATGTATAATGAGGCAGACTTGATTAGGGAGCTTCAGGTGGAGAAACTCCTTGGAGGCAATGACCACAATATGATAGAATTCACTGCAGCTTGAGAAGGAGAACTGGAATCAAATGTAAAGTATTAAAATTGAATAAAAGTAACTACAAAGATGTGGGGGAAGAGCTGGCCAGTGTTGATTGGTAAGGGAGTCTACGAGGGAAGATGGTGGAGAAGCAATGGCTTCTGGAGGTAATTTGGGATTCACAGCAGAAATTAATCCCAAGAAAGAAGAAACATACTAAGGGAAGATTTAGGCAATCATTGCTGACGAAGGAAGTCAAAGGCTTCTTAAGCAAAAAGCAAAAGCTAAGGCAATGTGATGAAGATTAGTAGAAAGTCAAAGGATTGGGAAGCCTTTAAAAATTAGCAGAGGACAACTTAAAAAAGCAATAAGGGGGAGAAGATGAAATCTGAGGGTAAGCTAGCTAGTAATATAAAAGAAGATTGCAAGAGTTTTTTTAGATATAAAGAAGACAAGAGAGAGACAAGAGTGGACATTGAAGCATGGGAAATAAGACCGAAGAAGTAATAATGGGGAACAAACAAATGCCGGAGGAACTGAATAGGTACTTTACATCAGTCTTCACACAGTGGAAGATATCAGTAGCATTCTGGAACTTGGAGAGTCAGAGGGCACAGGTAAATGTAGTGGCCATCACTGAGGAGAAGGTGCTGGGAAGCTGAAAGGTCAGAAGGTGGATAAATCACCCAGATCAGATGGACCAGATATCAGAGTTCTGAAGGAGATAACTGAGGAGATTATGGAGGTATTGGTGGCGATCTTTCAGGAATCATTGGAATTAGGGACAATTCCAGAGGATTGGAAATAGGTAATGTATCATTAATATAGGAGAATGGACAAAGACATGGCAGATGGAATGCAATGGAGGAATGTATGAGGCTATGCACTTTAGTAGGAAGAATAGAAGTGTAGACTATTTTCTAAATGGGGAAAGCCTTCAGAAATCGGAAACATAAAGGGAATTAGGAGTCCTCGTTCAGTATTCTCTTAAGGTTAACATTCACGTTCAGTTGGCAGTTAGGAAGGTAAATGCATGTTAGCATTCATTTTGAAAGGGCTAGAGTACAAGAGCTGGGATTTATTGCTGAGGCTGTATAAGGCTCTGGGGCTCTGGTCAGACCACATTTAGAATATCGTGAGCAGTTTTGAGCCCCATATGGCCTTAGAGTTGACCAAAGGAGGCTCACAAGAATGATCCCAAGATTGAAGAGCTTGTCATACGAGGTGCAGTTGAGGGCTCTGAGTCTGTACTCATGGTGTTTAGAAGGATGAGGAGGGATCACATTGAAATTTACAGAGTACTGAGAGGCCTGAATGGAGTGGATATGGAGAAAATGTTTCCACTACAAGAACTCAAGGGCACAGCCTCAGAGTGAAGGGACAACCTTTAATGAGGAGGAGGATTTTCATGAGCCAGAGGGAGGTAGAACTACTTTTTGTCATTTACATAAATGATTTGGATGCGAGCATAAGAGGTACGCTTAGTAAGTTTGCAGATGACACCAAAATTGGAGGTGTGGTGGACAGTGAAGAAGGTTACCTCAGATTACAACAGGATCTTGACCAGATGGGTCAACGGGTTGAGAAGTGGCAGATGGAGTTTAATTCAGATAAATGTGAGGTGCTGCATTTTGGGAAAGCAAATCTTAGCAGGACTTATACACTTAATTAGATTACTTACAGTGTGGAAACAAGCCCTTTGGCCCAACAAGTCCACACCGAGCCTCCAAAGAGCAACCCACCCAGACCCATTCCCCTACATTTACCCCTTCACCTAACACTACGGGCAATTTAGCATGGCCAATTCACCTAACCTGCACATTTTTGTGGGAGGAAACCGGAGCACCCGGAGGAAACCCACGCAGACACGGGGAGAATGTGCAAACTCCACACAGA
>NC_057743.1:23512187-23540346 GCF_004010195.1 Chiloscyllium plagiosum | reverse complement strand
AAACTTGAAAGGGTTCAGAAAAGATTTACAAGAATGTTGCCAGGGTTGGAAGACTTGAGCTATAGGGAGAGGCTGAACAGGCTAGGGCTGTTTTATCTGGAGTGTCGGAGGCTGGGGGGGGTGACCTTATAGAGGTTTACAAAATTATGAGGGATATGGATAGGATAAATAAGCAAAGTCTTTTCCCTGGTGTGGGGCAGTGCAGAACTAGAGGGCATATGTTTAGGGTGAGAGAGGAAAGATATAAAAGAGACCTAAGGGGCAACCTTTAGTGTGGTAAGTGTATGGAATGAGCTGCCAGAGGAAGTGGTGGAGGCTGGTACAATTGCAACATTTAAGAGGCACCTGGATGGGTATATGAGTAGGAAGGATTTGGAGGGATATGGGCCAGGTGCTGGCAGGTGGGACTAGATTGAGTTGGAATATCTGGTCGTCATGAACAGGTTGGACCGAAGGGTCTGTTTCCATGCTGTACATCTCTATGACTCTATGACACTACCACAGAAGGGTGTGGAGACCAAGACATTGAATCTTTAAGATAGAAATAGATTGGTTCTTAAGGGAATCAATGGTTATGTGGAAAAGGAAAGAGAATGAGATTGAGAAACCTATCAACCATAATTAAATGGTGGAGCAGACTTGCTAGGCAGAATAGCCTAATTCTGCTTTGATATCGAGTCATAAAGTCAGAGTCATAAAGCTGTACAGCATGGCATCAGACCCTTCAGTCCAACTCATCCATGCCGACCATATATCCTAAATTAATCTAGTTCCATTTGATAGCATTTGCCCCATATCCCTCTAAACTCTTCCTGTTCATATACCCATACAGATGCCTTTTAAATGTTGTCATTGTACCAGCCTCCACCACTTCCTCTAGCAGTTAATTTCATACACGCACCATACTCTGCATGGAAAAGGTTGCCCCTTATGCCCCTTTTAAATCTTTGATGGATGTGGAAGGCTCCTTTAGGGCCTTGGATGGAGGTGAGGGACGAGGTGTGGGCACAGGTTTTGCAGTTCCTGCGGTGGCAGGGGAAGGTGCCAGGATGGAAGGGTGGGTTGTAGGGGGAAATGGACCTGACCAGGTAGTCACAGAGGGAACGGTCTTTGCGGAAGGCGGAAAGGGGTTTCCTCATTTCCCCTTCCCCCACCTCACCCTAGTTCCAAACTTCCAGCTCAGCACTGTCCCCATGACTTGTCCTACTTGCCTCTCTTCTTTTCCACCTATCCACTCCACCCTTCATCCCCTCCCCCACTCACCTATTGTACTCCATGCTACTTTCTCTCCACCCCACCCTCCTCTTGCTTATCTCTCCACGCTTTAGGCTCTCTGCCTTTATTCCTGATGAAGGGCTTTTGCCCGAAACGTCGATTTTGTTGCTCCTCAGATGCTGCCTGAACTGCTGTGCTCTTCCAGCACCACTAATCCAAAATCTGGTTTCCAGCATCTGCAGTCATTGTTTTTACCTACCCTTTTAAATCTTTCCCCACTCATCTTAAACCTATGACCTCTGGTTTTAGACTCCCCAACCCAGGGAAAAGACCTCGGCTTTTCATCCTACCTATGCTCTTCATGGCTTTATAAACCTTGTCCCTCAGCCTCCGACGCTCCAGGGAAAATAGCCCCAGTCTATTCAGCCTCCCCGTAGCTCAAACCCTCTAACCCTGGCAACATCCTTGTAAATCTTTTCTGAACCTTTTCAAGTTTCACATCATCCTTCTTATAGCAGGGAGTCCAGAAATGCATGCAGAATTCCAAATGTGGCCTAACCAATGTCCTGTACATCCACAACTCCTATACTCAATGCTCTGAAAAATAAGGGAAAGCTTACCAAACACCTTCCTCACTATCCTGTCTACCTGGGAATCCACTTTCTAGGATCTATGAACTTGCACTCCAAGGTCTCTTTGTTCAGCAACACTCCCCAGGATTTTACCATTAAGTGTATATGTCCTGCTCTGATATGCCTTTCCAAGGTGTAGCACCTTACATTTATCTAAATTCAACTCAATCTGACACTCCTCGGCCCATTGGCCCATCTGATCAAGGTCCTGTTGTACTCTGAGGTAACCTTCTCCACTGTCTACTATATCTTCTGTTTTGGTGTCATCTGCAAAGTTAACCATACCTGCTGTGTTCACATCCAAATCATTTATATAAATGACTGAAAAGCAGTGGACCAAATGCCGATCCTTATAGCATACCACTGGTCACAGGCCTCCAGTCTGTAAAGCAACTCTCCATGACCACCCTCTGGCTTCTACCTTTGAGCCAGTTCTGTATCCAAATGACTAGTTCTCCCTTAAATCCATGTGATCTAACCCTGCAAACAGTGTACCATGAAGACTCTTGTCAACCGCCTTACTGAAGTCCATATAGATCATGTCAACTGCTCTGCCCTCATCAATCCTCTTCAGTGCTTCTTTAAAAAACCCAATCAAGTTAGTGAGACATGATTTCCCACACACAAAGACACGTTGATTATTCCTAAACAGTCCTTGCCTTTCCAAATTCATGCAAATCCTGTCCGTCAAGAATCCCTCCAACAGCTTGCCCAGCATTGATGTCAGGATCACCTGTCTATAGCTCCCTGACTTTTCCTTACTATCTTTCTTTTGAAGTTAGCCAACCTCCTGTCTTCCGGCATCTCACCTGTAGCTATTGATTACACAAATATCTGAGTAAGGGGCCCAACAATCACTTTCCTATCTTCCCAAAGAATTCTAGGGTACACCTGATCAGGTCCTGGGGATTTAACTGCTTTTATACATTTTAAGATATCCAGCACCCCCTATGTTCTATGTTCTATGGACATTTTTCAAGATGTCACTATTTATTTCCCCACTTTCTCTGTCTTCCATATTCTTCTCCACAATAAACGTTCATTTAGTATCTCCTCCATCTCCTACAGTTCCACACATAGGCTGCCTTCCTGATCTTTCAGGGCCCCTATTCTCTCCCTTGTTACTCTTTTGTCCTGAACATATTTGTGGAATCCCTTTGGACTCTCCTTAACCCTGTTTGCCAAAGTTGTCTTGTCCCCTTTTTGTCCTCTGGATTTCCTCTTAAGTATACTCCTACTGCCTTTATATTCTTCTGGCATTCAATTGATCCCACTGTCTATACCTGACATATGCTTCCTTCTTTTTCTTGACCAAAACTTCAATTTCTCTAGTCATCCATCATTCCTACACCTACCAGCCTTGCCTTTCACCCTAACTATACTGTCTCTGGACTCCCATTATCTCATTTTTGAAGGTGTCCTATTTTGCAGCCAACCCTTTACTTGAGAACATCGCAACCCTCTGCAATCAACTTTTGAAACTTCTTGCCTAATACTGTCATAATTGGCCTTCCTCAAATGTAGAACTTCAACCAGTGGTCTATCTTTTTCCATCATTATTATAAAATGAGTAGAATTAGGGTGACTAACACCTCAGTCACCTGCCCTGCCTTATTTCTCAAGAGTAGGTCATCTACTCAAGTAGGTACATCCATATATTGAATCAGAAGATTTTCTCATACACACTTGACAAACTCCTCTCCTTCCAAGCCTTTAACACTATTGCAGTCCTAAAATATGCTTGAAAAGTTAAAATCTTCTACCATAACCACTCTATTATTCTTATAGATAACTGAGATCTCCTTATAAATTTGTTTCTCAATTTCCTGCTGACTATTGGGCGGTCTATAGTACAATCCCAGTAAAGTGTTCATCTCTTTCTTATTTCTCAGTTCCACCCAAATAATTTCCCTGGACATATGCACAGTAATATCCTCCTTAAGTACAACTGTAATGTTATCCCTAATCAAAAACTCCCCCTCCTCTGTTGACACCTTTTCTATCTTTGCTATAGCATCCATACCCTGGAATATTAAGCAGTTGGTCCTGTCCATCCCTAAGCCACATCTCTGTAATCGCTATGATATCCCAGTCCCATGTTCCCTACCATGCCCTGAGTTTATCTGCCTTCCCTGTTAGGCGGAGAAAGTGAGGTCTGCAGATGCTGGAGATCAGAGATGGAAATGTGTTGCTGGAAAAGCAACCAGATTCCTGAAGAAGGGCTAATGCCCGAAACGTCGATTCTCCTGTTCCCTAGATGCTGCCTTCCCTGTTAGGCCTCTTGCATTGAAATAAATGCAGTGTACTTTAACAGTCTCACTCATTTTCTGCTTTGTTCCTGTCTGCCCTGACTGTTTGGCTCACTTTTTTTTCCCCAACTGCATTAATCTAAGACCGATCCCTTTTCTCACTATCTCCCTGTGTCCTGCCCTACCGCTTACTAGTTTTAATCCTCCAGAACAGCTCTAGCAAATTTCTCCACCAGTATATTAGTCTCCACCATATATTAGTATATATGTCATTCTTAAATAGGTCACTTCTACCCCAGAAGACATTTCAATGATACAAAAACACAAATCTTTCATCCCTGCATCAGCTCCTCAGCCATATATTCCTCTGCTCTATCTTTCTATTCCTATCCTCACTAGCTTGTAGTACCAGAAGTAATCCAGATATTACTACCCTCAAGGACCTTTTTAAATTCCTGCCTAACTTGCTATATTTACTCCTCAGACTCTCAATCTTTTCTCTTCCTATGTAGTTATTTCCAATGTGTACAATGACTTCCTGCTGGTCCCTCTGTCCTTTGAGAATATTCTGCACCCTCTCCGAGATATCCTTGATCCTGTCACCAGGAAAGCAACATATTATTCTGATGTTCATTGTCGGTCGCAGAAACATCTGTCTGTGCTTCTGACTAGAGAGTGCCCTAACACAATCGATTGTTTGAAACCTGATGTATCCCTCATTGCATTAGAACCAGTCTTGGTACCAGAAACCTGGCTGTCTGTGCTACATTCCCCTGAGAATGCATTGTCCCCTACATTTTCCAAAACAGCATACTTGTTTGAGAAGGGGATACTCAGAGGAGACTCCTGCATGTCCTGTGTTCCTCTCCTACCTTTCCTGGAGTTAACCTATATACCCATCTATATCTGTAGTTTTTCTCCTTTCCTGAAACTGCCATCCATCACACCCTCAGCTCCTGGAAATTCTTCTTTGTCTGCTCCAACCGATCCATACAATAGGATTCATAGCCAAACACACTTCTTGCGGACAAAATCATCAGTAACATGGAAACTCTCCCTCATCTCCCACATCTGACAGGAAGAGCACATCCCTCTACGAAATGCCATCTTTGCACCTTAATAATCTGCAGACCCAGAAAATAGCCCAGTCTTTCTGCTCTAAAAACACTGCTCCAGGCTAACTTGGTACCTATGTTTTATATTTTTAAAGTTTAATCAGGAGACAGATCTCAATAAAAACACATAATCAAAAAAGAACCAGTCTACTCACTTTTGTAGATTTAAAAATGAAAAAGTAAATTTAAATTTTAAAACTATCCATGTAGCTGGTCCCCTGCTGTGACCTCCCCCATCACAGGTTTCTCCAATATCAGCTGTGAACTTCACTGTTTATTTTTCTTAGACTAACTATAAATTCTGGGTAACCCAAGATGGAGGATGGAAAAAGATTGTGGCTGTAAGAGCTGCTCATTTTTTTTTGAAGTATTCTCAGTGTTGAAGTTGATTTTCCCGAATTCTAGGAGCAGTAATTACTGTTTTATAAGCTGTTGCATTATTTTGGAACTTTTGGGGAAAAACATGTTCAAAACAAGGGCACTTTAAAAGGGAGGAAAACAGACAAAGGTAGTGACGACATGAGAAGTGTTTCAAACGGGGAAAGAAACTTATACTGCTGTCTGACTCAACAGTGAATCTGAACAGCTACTGTCTCTGCTGCTGAATTTCAAGGATCTCTGGACATCAGAGTACATCTCACAAAAGTTAACAAACAGTGAAATTCACAGCTAACTTTGGAGAAAGCTGTGTGGAAGAGCTCACAGCATGGGAGCAACTAAATGGCTTTTTAAAGTGTAACCTTCCTTTACTGGTCAGTGCATCGAGTATAGGAGTTGGGAGGTCATATTGCAGCTATACGGGACTTTGGTTAGGCCACTTTTGGAATACTGTATGCAATTATGGTCTCCCTGGATGTTGTGAAACTTGAAAGGATTCAGAAAAGATTTACAAGGATGCTGCCAGGGTTGGCAGGTTAAATATAGGGAGAGGCTGAATAGGCTCGGGCTATTTTCCCTGGAGCGTCAGAGGCTGAGGGGTGACCTTATAGAGGTTTGTAAAATCATGAGGGGTATGGATAGGGTAAATAGACAATGTCTTTTCCCTGGGATGGGGGAACCAAAATTAGGTTTAAGATGAGAAGGGAAAGGTTTAAAAGGGACTTAAAGGGCAACTTTTTCATACAGAGGGTGGTGCGCGTATGAAATTAACTGCCAGAAGAAGTGGTGGAGGCTGGTACAATTACAACATTTAAAAGGCATCTGGATTGGTATATGAATAGGAGGGTTTAGAGGAATATGGGCCAAATGTTGGCAAATGGGACTAGATTAATTTCGGATATTTGGTCAACATGGACAAGTTGGACTGAAGGATGTGTTTCCATGCTGTATATCTCTATGATTCTATGACTTGATGTTCATGGATACTTGAAACCAAAGAGCAGAGGCAGTCAGCTGTGCAGGTTCACTGCTGGGTCATACAGCTGTATCGGTTTAGTGTTCCTTAGTTTCACTTCCCACAAGGTCACTACTTTCTCTCTCTCTCTTCCTTCTTTTAAAGTGCCATTGTTATATCTTATGATCTTGCTGGAGGGAGACTCCCAAGGTTTGAGAAATGATCCACATTAGCTAGTGGCTCACCATGGATCTTGATCATCAAGAGACTATGTTACACCACAGGATCAGGCTGGTAGAGAATCTTTTCCTTCTGGACATTTAGCCTAAGGCACATTATCTCATACTCCTGTGGGAATGTGTACTGATGTTTTAGAGAACAGTCTGTAATGTGCATGCGCGCACACACAAACGCATCATCTGCAGATTGCAGCACAATAACAGAGGTTGGGTTGGTCTTGATCATGGACTGGAGACAGCATCGGTTGGATAGCTTTCCATTCATCCTGTAAAGAAGCTGTACTTCACCGGGAAAATTCATGGATATGGGGTCAAGTGTTGTAACACAAAACATGGGAAAATGTACTCCTGTGATGATGCAGCCTTGCTTTAGCCTAGTTGCAGGTATACTGGGCCAAGGATGGATCCATTGGTGGTGATCAATTTCTGCAGGCAGTCAAATTTGATAAAGATGCTCCATAATCCCTCACAGTTGACAGAGTTGAAAGCCTTTGAGAAGTTGAAAGCCAGGGACAAAAAGTTGCTGCTGCTCTCTGCAATTTTCTTGGACCTATTTTGCTGTGAATATCATGTCTGCTGTGCTGTTGTTGAATGGAATCCAAACTGTGTCACCAGTAGGAGCTTTTCAGCTACTGGGAGATGACTGACTGATTTTTGCAATGGCCTTCCCTGAAATGGGCAGTAGGGAGACCCCTCCTCTCTGTCACTACTGCAATCAACCTTCATACATTTCTAGGTGGTCACAATTCACGCCAACAGTGTTTTTCCACTATATTTCTGTGGAGATTCTATCTGTGCTGGAGACTTTGTTAGTTCTCAGCTTTTTACCTCATGTCCGGTTGAGGGTTGTGCTGAGGTGGTAGCAGGTAGCATGCTGAAGGAGATGGTTGACAGCACCCATGTTGAGGATTAAGTCACGGTTGAGGAGGTCCATGAAGAGCTAACTTCCTCTCTGTCCTTGACGAATGCCATTCTGTTCTTAGTTCTCTGTTAAAGTAGCTGGGAAGTAGACAGCACCTTCAGGGTCAGGAGCAACGAGGAGAGAGCTGGACCTGCCTGTTAGAGCAGCTAAGTGGGATGGGTGATGCAGCCAGAGCCTCAAATGTGACACAGGAGACTATCTGATTGGTCATTTGTGAAGCACGTGGTCTGCTGCCGTTCCAAAATGGGTCTTTGCCAATCTCATAGGTTGATTTGGAATGTCCTCTCTAGTCTGATGCTCTCCCAATGCTGTACAACAAGTGTGATAGTGTGAATGTGCATTAGTTAGTTCTGATCTGTGCAGTGGAGCCTGATCTCCAAGATCTTACTCTGCCAGGACCATGTGGTATTTGGCATGCAGTAGCAACCTAACATTAAAAGAATTTACAGAAACTTTCCATTCCATCAAAATGTTTTCAAAATTAAGTTCAGAAACTGGAACATTAGGACCATCTTGGACAGCCCCAGCAGTGATTACCTTGGCCATTACATTACTATCATAGTCTGGGAACTCCAATATTATGACACTGACATCATTGTCCTCAGTGAGGCATAATGAACAAGGTGGCAAAGATACTTTAATTTGCAAGGGTAAAACTCTGATTCCACAGATTTAATTTCTGCATAAAAACAAACGGATTGACCACGTGGGATAAAATAATGCCTTGCAACCCCTCGGCTTACCCTAACCCAGAAGCAATATATCACAGTCAAGAGAAAATGTGCCCCATTGTAGAAGGAGCAGATGAGGTCAAAGAAGAATTCTACTGCTGACTTCATTAATTGTTGTACTGGGTCCCAACAGCAGAGAAGCCGATTCACCTGGTGATTTCAATGCCAGAGTTGGGAGGGACATAAACTTCTTAAAACGTGCCTTCGGCAAATAGAGTCCTCTGCCTGCCAAGAGCATGGTCCCGGTCATAACAAACACTTTATTTCATTAAATGAGACAAATATGAGCCTTCATAACAACATTCTTTCCCCAACATTAGCACCTGTTGGACTGTGTCAGCATCCAAATGAGGGACTGCAAATGTTTGCATCACCTGCACCAGGACAGGAGCTGACAGTCGCTGCACTGACCATTACCTAATTCAATCTCTCATCTCAATCAGCCCATTTAAAAAATGGTAGCAGGGAATCCATAAAATTCAATGCTGATACTAAAGTATTCTGCAAAGAAAGACCTACTCAGCCTGCGCCTCACAGCAATCTGGTGATGCTCAAAGAACAGGATCCACAGAATCTGGTCTGCCCTTAAATAGTAGTTGAGAGGAGATCCTAGGTTTATCTTCTCTGAAATATCCAGCCTGGTTTGACAAAAATCCAGAAGATCCGGAATCTACTAATTCGCAAATGCAAGGATTTGCTTTACCAGAGGCATCATCGAAATTTGAAGAAACCAATGCTAGCCTACGGCTAAATACTGAGATCCAAAAGAAAAAATCTGAGACCAAGAAAGCAGATGAGTGGAAAAAGCAAAAGAAATCCAGCAATTCGCTGACAGTCATGACATGCATGGATTCTTCAGCACAACCATGGCCATCTACACCCAAGGGCCTGCTCTATAATTTTGTACATACAATCAAATTTCATCTCAATCTTCTTCATTCTGAGAACAACCCCAGCTTCTTTAATCTTTTGTCTTTCCTCGAGTATCTTATTGCTAGTACCATTCTAGTAAATCTTGTTTGCACACTCAGTGAAGCCTTGATATCCTCCCGAAATGTGGTGTTCATAACTGAACAGAATAGGTCAGCTGTGCTGATATTAGTGATCGACAAAGTTTGTTATAATTTTTTGCTTTTGTGTACTATTTCACAATTAATAAAGCCAAGGATTTCAGATGTTTTGGAATCTTAGAGATGTACAGCATGGAAACAGATCCTTCAGTCCAACTCATCCATGCCGACCACATATCCTAACCTAATCTAGTCCCATTTGCTAGCACCTGGCCCATATCCCTCTAAACCCTTCCTATTCATATACCCATCCAGACCCCTTTTAATGCTGTAATCATACTAGCCTCCACACTTCGTTTGGCAGCTCATTCCATACATGCACCCCCCTCTTCGTGAAAAAGTTGCCCCTTAGGTCCCTTTTATATCTTTCCCCTCTCACCCTAAACCTATGTCCTCTAGCTCTGGAGTCTCCCATCCCAGGGAAAAGACCTTGTCTCTTTATCCTATCCATGCCCCTCATGATTTTATAAACCTCTATAAGGTCAACACTTGGTCTCCGACGCTCCAGGGAAAACAGCCCCCAGTCTATTCAGCCTCTCCCTTTAGCTCAAATCATCCAACCCTGACAACATCCTTGTAAATGTTTTATTAACGTTCTTGTCTACTCACTTTGACAGTTTCAAGGGTTTTAAATGTACTTTCACGGGTCTCTATTCCTGGACCCATGCTTAAATCTTTCAATTTAAACTCTCTTGTCACTCCTAAACAAGCTATACAGATCACATCAGCTGTATCTTTGCATATTTCACCTGTCTATGACCTGTTGAGGTCTGTTACTATCTTGATAATTTTAATGATATTTCTGAGTTTTGCACAAGCTGCAAACTTTGAGACTGTGTCTCATGTACCCCAGTTTCAGTTACCCATGGTTTACTGCGGCCTGAACATATTATAGGGAACATTCCAGAACCAGGGACCAGGGGCTGCTGAGAAGATACATTTCCCATTTAAATGAATGGGAGCGCTCCTATCCGCGGTAGATCTTGGAACGTATCCCCACAGGTACAGCTGGACTACTATACTTCCCTCCAGTCTGAAAAACAAATTCACACTACCCTCTGCATCTGTCCTTTAGCCAATTTTGCATCCCTGCTATTACCATTACTTTGTAATTTGGGAGACTTATAACATGTTGTTTCATAAGCATGAGTTTGAATTAAAAAAAAACTTGTAGAGATGAACAATTCATACTTTCACACAATTTACTTATTTAAGTGTTCGTTATAGAGATTAGTTTCATTAATACTGAGGCAAATTTGAGAAGCTTCTGTCCTTGCAACTCTACTCTTGCATTCCTCAGGGGAATCTCAACTCTCTGCCTCCATGTCACCTCATGGTCGATTTGGCTGTGGTCTCAACCCTGCTTTCCTGTCTGTCCCACATAGCCTGAACTGCTTATGTAAATTGAACTACCCAGTCTCCAATATTTACTGGTAAAGTCACCATCGTGCTGCTCTCTCATTAGAGGAAGGGATAACTGGTGATGGCCTAATCTAAGAGTCACCATGCCTGAGGTGAGGACAGAGGTTGTAAAGGAGAGTCCTTCATGGTAACCTCAGCCAGTGTAAGTTTTGAACCCACACTATTGGCATCACAGCATCACAAACCAGCTTTCCAGCCAACTGAGTTTGACAGATTTACCACATCACCTGTGAGGACAGATGCACCATCATCAGCACCTTTGAAGCAGCCAATACCACCAATAACAAAGCAATGATCATCTGAAATCAACTCCACTAGGCTGGCCACACGCTTAGGATATCTAGGTTCCAACTACCAAGCAAATCTTCTTCTCTCAGCTCAAGGAAGGCACTTGAACAAGAAGAGGACAAAGGAAGCTGTTCAAAACGCCATGAAGGCTTCCCTCAAGAAATACAACATATATGTCAACACTTGGGATAACTTTGTTCAGAAGAAACAGAGGTGGAGGAATCTAATGTATAAAGGGGCATAATTCTTTGAGAACACCAAGCAGCAACAGGAATTACAAGAAAGAAACTGGAGAGAGTAATCCTAATGGTCTCAAGGCCAAGAACCAAGACCACCATCCAGAAAAACCTGACAAATGTGTAGTTGGAAATGGATCAGGCTCATCATCAACAGAAGGACCTGAAGATCCCATGACCAGTGACATGGAATTTCCTTGGCGGACAATCATACTCGTTAGTGACTGATTGTTGATGATGATTCAATTCCCGCACTGGCTGAGGTTACCATGAAGGACTCTCCTCCTTAACCTCTCCCCACACCTGTGGTGTGGTGACTCTCAGGTTAAACATCGCCAGTTGTCTCTCTCTGATCACAGAATAGCCCTACCATCCGGTCAGACTATGGCAACTTTACCTTTACAATTTTCTGGGAAAGAGAACTTCATCGACTGAATAAGAACTAGGAGCAGGAGTAGGCTGTTTAGTCCCTCAGAGCCTGCTCCATTTGATATGATCATGACTAATCTCTTCTTCGCCTCAACTCCATTTTCCTACCTGCTCTCCATAATCTTTCAACCCATTACTAATTAAAAATGACTATCTCCTTAAATTTACTCAATGTCCTGATATCAACCACATTCCAGAGTAGTGAATTCCACAAATTCACAACCTTTTGAGAGAAGAAATTCCTCCTCATCTCTGGTTTAAATCTAATACCCTTAGGGAGGCACATTGGCTCAGTGATTAGCATGCTGCCTCACAGTGCCAGGGACCAGAGTTCGATTCCAGCCTCAGGTGACTGTCTGTGTGGAGTTTGCACATTCTCCTGGTTCTCCAGTTTCCTCCCATAATTCAAAGACGTACAGGTTAGGTAAATCGGCCACAGTGTTCAGGGATGTTTAGATTAGGTAATTAGTCAGGGGTAAATATAGGGTAGGGGAATGGTTCTGGGTGGGTTACCCTTCAGAGAGTTGGTATGGACTTTTTGGGCCAAAGGGCCTGTTTCCACACTGTAGGGATTCTAATTCTTATTCTAAACCCATTGCCTCTCATTCTAGATTGCATCACGTGAGGAAATGTTCTTCCTATGTCTACTTTGTCAATCTCCTTTAGCAATTATAAACTTCAATTAGATCTCTTCTCATTCTTCTAAATGCCAGAGTTTATAGGCAAAAACGGCTCAATCTCACTTCATAAGACACAACTGTCACTTCTGGAATCAATCCAGTGGACCTCTTCTGAACTGTCTCCAGCACAACTCTTCATTTAAGGGGACCAAAATTGTATGTAATATTCCAGGTCTGGTCTCACTAATGCCTTGTACAGTAACAGCCAGACTTCCCTAATTTTATACTTAATTTCCTTAACAATTCCATTTGCCTTCTTTATTATCTGCTATACCAGCATACTAGTTTTCTGTGAGAGGACACTTAGGTGCCTCTACACAGAGGCATGCTGAAGTTTCTTTTCCATGTTAAACTGCATTGGCCTATTCACCTAACCTATGTACATCTATTTGTAAATTTCTTGTTTCTTCTTTGCAACTCACTTTCCTACAATCTTAGTGTCTCTGCAGATTTGACTATTGTACTTTGAACCCCCACATCCAATATAGTTTGTAAGAGCTCCCTAGACCGTGTTGCACTCACTAGTTACGTCTTGGTAGCCAGATAAAGATCGTTTTCCGTTGGCTAGTTAATCCTCTGCCCAAGATAATGAATTACCCCATCCCATGTGATTTGATCTTGTAAATTAACTTTTGTGCCGCACTTTATCAAATGCCTTCAAAACAGAGAGAAAAAAATAATTCCCACCATCCTAGCTTTATTCCTAAACCGTACCTCTTAGTTCCAGTATCCCCCACAAGAGGAAATTCCCTCCCAACATCCACTCTAAAAAGTCCCCTTAGGTTCTTTAGTGATTTCATTGTTCTAAACCCTATTTGCTCCACTTTCACGATCCCAGAATTCACGTAATTACATCAAAATACTGCGATTGCTGGAAATTTGAAACAAACACACAGAATGCTGAAGAAACTGAGCAAGTCTTGGCAGCACGTTCTCCTGAAGGAAAGCCCCTGAACTCGAAACGTTGACTCTGCTCCTCTGCACAGATGCTGCCGAGTTTCTCCAGAACTGAAGCGCCCGCCATTCCCGGCCTCTTACACCCTCAGGCCGCAGCCGCCTCGAGGCAGACTGTTCTCAATACCGCCCTTCCACCCTCCCCCACCCCGGAGCCGGGCTATCGAGTGCCTGGACTTCCCGAGTTTCCCCGTCACTAGATCCACCTCCTTGGTCGGAATCAGGCCCCGTCTCCTCTTGCGGACCGACCCCGCCCGCCGTCGCCGTCGCCGCCGCCACCAATAGGAGCAGCCGCAAGCGCGCCGCCATCTTTAAAGCACAGGACGCGGTAACCCCGCAACCAGGGACAGTGCGCATGCGTATAGCCAACCCAGAGAGCTGTCAATCACCCAGCAGCCGACAGAGCTCAGGCCAATGCCGAGCTTCAGGCCAGAGTGGTGCTGGAAAAGCACAGCAGGTCAGGCAGGATCCGAGGAGCAGGAACATCGACGTTTCCTGATGAAGTTAAAAATCACACAACACCAGGTTATAGTCCAACAGGTTTAATTGGAAGCACTAGCTTTCTGAGCGACGCTCCTTCATCAGGCGATAGTGGAGGGTTCAATCCTAACAGAATTTATAGCAAAAATTTACAGTATGATGTAACTGAAATTATACATTGAAAAATTGTCTGTTAAGCCTTTCATCTGTTAGAATACAGTGACCTTGAGTTCATGTCACATTACAGGTGTCCACCACTGCACTATACACACACACAGATACTCCTACACACACACTCTCACACAGACACAGGCACTCCTATACACACAGACACACATACACACAGACACGCACAGATACCCACACACACCCTTACAGACACACACTGCCACACTCACACATACACCCCCTCACAGACTTAAGACTCACTACACACACACACTTTCTCACACTCACAATCCCCAACCCAGACACACACACACAGGCAAAGACCCACATGCACACATATATTTTGTGGGGTGAATTTGTACTTGCAAGATTACATTATACTTTTCTTAAAAACTGCATGCATTCATGTAGAACTCTGAGCTCAAAAACTGCATGAATTTATGTAAAACTCCGTTATCTCACTTTTTAGATTAGAATCAATCTAAACATCATGGCATAGACAGAGAACACAGGAGGGCAACACCTTCAACATATTGTCTAGCTATCACCATTGTTAACAGCTAACCTGAGAATGCAACTTTTTAAAAAAAAGTTATGTGATTTAACTTTATACACCCCAGTCCAACACCGGCATCTCCAAATCATTTCCTGATGAAGGGCTTTTGCCCAAAATGTCGATTCTCCTGCTCCTCGGATGCTGCCTGACCTGCTGTGCTATCCCAGCACCACTCTGATCTAAACTTTGGTTTCCAGCATCTGCAGTCCTCACTTTTGCCAAGGTTCAGGCGCCCACTGGAGAGGGAAGGTTTGCAAACAAGCAGCTTGCGTCCCGATACCCCATAAAGCCTGCATCCTAACTGGACATGCAAACCGCAGTCTGTTCAATTCGTGGGAAAAGGATTTAAAGCATCACGCCAGCTGGAGAAGAACAAGGATGACACGAGTCCGAATGCTTAAATGTCCTGGAATGTGACAAAAGCTTTAATCAATCTTAAAGCTCATGATAGCAAAAAGTCATAAACCTGCTCAGATATGGAAAGCGATTCTGCATTGTCCAACCTACTGAAACACCAATGGATTCACACAGGAGAGAAACCAATAATCAGCTCCATGCATAGGAGGAGATTCACTCTTCAATCTAACTTGAGGGCACACCTTCAAACCTGAGGCCAAATAGAATGCCTATTCATTGATTATTGAGTTTTCCATATTCTTACATGTCCTTCCATGGGTATTTTTAGTGTCACTCAGTATCTCTTCAATATCTGGACAGTACCATATCTGAAGAATATCCAGCTATTCCTTGTGTCCAGGTCTGCAGGAATATCACCACTGCCTCATCAGAACATAGATTTTAACATCATGATGTTCTGGAACACCTTCAGTATTACCTTCAATGTGGGGTGATAATGTTAACTGCTTAGATCTGTACTTCTTTTATGGGCTTCAATTAAAGAAAAAATACCAAACTTTTTTTTAGTAATATCTATTGCCAAACAATGCTTGGCTACTGTAACATCTACATGTGATATTACTTTGACCATAAGACCATAATTCATAGGGGCAGAAATTAGGCCATTCAGTCCATTGAGTCTGCTCTGCCACTCAATCATGGTTGATACATTTCTCAACCCCATTCCCCCAATTTCTCCCCATAACCCTTGATCCTCTTGACAATCAAGAACATATGTTATCTTAAATTTACTCAATGACCTAGCCTCCACAGCCTTCTGTGGCAGTGAATTCCATAGATTTGTCATTATCTCACTGAAGAAGTGTCTCCTTCTCTCCATTCTAAAAGGGATTCTCTTTAATCTAAGGCTGTGCCCTTGGGTCTTAGTCTCTCCTAGCAATGGAAACATCTTTCCAACATCCACTCCACCCAGGCCATTCAGTATACTGTAAGCTTCAATTAGCTCCCCCCTCATCCTTCTAAACACCATTGAGTATAGACCCAGAGTCTTCAAATGTTCTTCATATGCTAAGCTTTTCATTCCTGGGATCATTCTCATGAACCTCCTCTGAACACACTCCAGGGCCAGTACATTCTTCCTGAGATATGGGGTCTAAAACTGCATACAATGTTCTAATTGTGGTTTGACCAGAGCCTTATAGAGCCTCAGAAGTACATCCCTACTTTTGTATTCAAATCCTCTCAAAGTAAATACCAACATTGCAATTGCCTTCCTAACTACTGACTCAACCTGCAAATTTACCTTAAGAGAATCCTGGTCTAGAACTTCCAAGTGCCTTTGCACTTCAGACTTCTGAATTTTCTCCTCATTTAGAAAATAGTCCATGCTTCTATTCTTCTTACCATGACCTTAACGTCACCACATTGTACTCCATCTGCCACTTCTTTGCCCATTCTCGTCACCTGTTCAAATCCTTCTGCAGCCTCTCCACCTCCTCAATACTACTCAGCCCTCTACCTATTTTTGTATTGTCTGCAAACTTAGCCAGAATGCCCTCAGCTCCTTCATCTAGATTGTTAATGTATAAAGTGAAAAGTTGCGGTCGCAATACTGACCCTTGCGGAACAGCACTTGTCGTCGGCTGCCATTCTGAGAAAGACCCTTTTATTCCCACTCTCTGCTTCCTGTCAGACAGTCAAGCTTCTATCCAAACTAGTACCTTGCCTCTGACACCATGGGTCCTTATCTTACTCAGTAGTCTACTGTGCAGCACCTTGTCAAAGATCTTCTTGAAGTCCAGGTAGATAATATCCATTGGCTCTCCTCGGTCTAATATGCTCATTACTTCCCCAAAGAATTTTAGCAGAGTTGTCAGGCATGACCTCCCCTTTTTGAAACCATGTTGACTTTGCCCTATTTTACCATACACTTCCAAGTATTCAGAAACCTCTTCCTTCACAATGGACTCCAAAATCTTACCCATGATTAACTAGGCTAATCGGCCTTAAATTTTCCATCTTTTGCCTACGCTCCTTTTAAACCGGGGTATCATGTTAGCGATTTTCCAATCCTCTGGGACTCTCCCTGACTCTAGCAATTCCTGAAAGACACATCACTATCTCTTCAGCTATCTCCTTTGGAAGTCTGAGGCATAGTCCATCCGGTCCAGGTGATTTATCTACCTTTGCGCCATTCCAGTTTTCTAGGACCTTCTCTCTGATGATGGCCTTTGTTTGGCCATTGCTCTGGTTACACACATTAGAAAAATACCTGGAACCTGTTCCTGAAGCTGTTGTCTCTATGGCCTTACTTGAACTTCCTTTGATTAAAGGCTAAGCTATAACTTTAACACCTGGCAAATTATTAAGTGGCAAGTTGCATTCGTTTTTGCTGCACACAAATTGGTAGCCACATTTCCTACCCTGCAACGGTAGCTACTTCATGAAAATAACAATTGGCTTTACAGACTATATACCTATAATGTAAAAGAAATCTCAAGACTACAATTAAATTATTGCAAAAAGCAATTGGAAATTCCTTTGGAAATCTAGCCTTCCTATAAGGCAAGGTACTGGGTGGCACATAAAGTAAGCAGACATTGTAATTTTGTTTATTGAAGTAGCTTCACAGATTCTGATTAAATCATCTGATTATATGGACATACAAGAATCATAGAAGTCTACAGCACAGATAGTGAGGGAGGGGGTTGAGAGAGGGAGAGAGGGTGAAGGGGAGAGGGTAAAGGGAGGGGAGCGGGAGGGGGGAGAGGGTGAAGGGGAGAGGGTAAAGGGAGGGAATGATGAGAGACAAAAGTGATTGAGGCTGACAGAGTGTACCTTCTCCCATTGTGGTAGTTACAAACTAGAATGATCATGGAGTTATTGACAATTCCCAGTGATCAGTCTTTATCACCAAGTCTACAACAGATGTAGATTTAAAGTGAGAACCCCACTCCCCCCCAGTAGATTTTAAACTATTTTACCAAATCGAAATGCAAAATGGTCAGTGAAGAAGGTTACCTCAGATTACAACAGGATCTTGACCAGATGGGTCAATGGGCTGAGAAGTGGCAGATGGAGTTTAATTCAGATAAATGTGAGGTGCTGCATTTTGGGAAAGCAAATCTTAGCAGGACGTATACACTTAATGGTAAGGTCCTAGGGAGTGTTGCTGAACAAAAAGACCTTGGAGTGCAGGTTCATAGCTCCTTGAAAGTGGAGTCGCAGGTAGATAGGACAGTGAAGAAGGAGTTTGGTATGCTTTCTTTTATTGGTCAGAGTATTGAGTACAGGAGTTGAGAGATCATGTTGCAGCAGTACAGGACATTGGTTAGGCCACTGTTGGAAAGATGTGGTGAAACCTGACAGGGTTCAGAAAAGATTTACAAGGATGTTGCCAAGGTTGGAGGATTTGAGCTATGGGGAGAGGCTGAACAGGCTGGGGCTGTTTTCCCTGGAGCATCGGAGGTTGAGGGGTGACCTTATAGAGGTTTACAAAAACACGAGGGGACATGGATAGGATGAATAGACAAAGTCTTTTCCCCCTGGGGTGGGGGAGTCCAGAACTGGAGGGCATGGGTTTGGGTGAGAGGGGAAGGACGTGGAAGGGATCTAAGGGGCAACGTTTTGGCGCGGGGATGGTGTGTGTGTGGAGTGAGCTGCCAGAGGAGGTGGTGGAGGCCGGTGCAATTGCAACATTTAGAAGGCATATGGATGGGTATATGAATAGGAAGGATTTGAAGGGATATGGGCCAGGTGCTGGCAAGTGGGGCTAGATCGGGTTGGGATATCTGGTCAGCATGGGCAGGTTGGACCGAAGGGTCTGTTTCCATGCTGTACATCTCTATGACTCTATTACTCTATAGACCCTTTAGCTGGTCAGAAGCTACTACCTAATTATTCTAATCTCATTTTGCAGCCCTTAACCAATAGCCTTGTATGCCTTGGCATTACAAGCGCCTATCTAAATATTCATTACATGTAAACAGGCTTTCTGCTTCTGCCATCCTAAAAGGCAGTGAGCTCCAGATTCCTATCATCCTCAGAGTGAAGAGTTTTCTTCATATCCCCTCTAAACCACCTGATCCTTTCCTTATTGATCCCTCCACCAAGAGGTGAAGTCCTTCCTGTCCTTCCTAACTTCATATATCTTAATCACATTCCCTTTTGGTCTCTTCTGCTCCAAGGAAAATAATCCCAGTCTATCCAATCTCTTCATAACCGGCAATATTCTGGTAAATCTCCTCTGCATTCTATCCAGTGCAATCACATGTAATGTGGATTCCCCCCTATTATATGGATTCCAGAACTGCACACAAGGTCAATTGGAAAGTTGGGTGGAGAAATGGCAGATAGAGTTTAATCCAGACAAGTGTGAGATAATGCATTTTGGAAAGTCAAATGCAAGAGGTAATATACCATAAATGACAGGACCCTGTTTTAAAAAATTCTCAAGGTCAGGTTCGTAGGAGAGTAGTCTGACACAGAACAAACGACCAAGAGGCGAGTCTGCTAGAATATGGGCATTTTATTCCCCGCAGCGTCGCCACAACGGGTCTGGCTTATACTCACTCTACATGTTACCGGAACTGGGAGCCGTCAGTTCTCGTAGAGCGGTTGCCAACAACCCACGCTCGGCGGTTAAACGTAACCCCGGAGCAGACTCACCGAACTGGAGACTTTTCCAGCTGATATACTCTTTTCCAGATATAAACATTCATGTGAACAGCAGAGCAAGGCTAAAAAACACATTCCATTCTGGTTACATACAGATAAGAAGATTCACACGGGGAGGTGTGTAATAAGATTCACACGGGACTAAGCAACACCTCCATTCCGGTTAGATTCACACATGTATTGGGACATAATTTTTAACCGTTTCACCACATTCCACTGCTTGGAATTTTACACCACAGACTCTTAGAACACTGACATACTGAGGGATCTTGGGGTGCAAGTCCATAGCTCCCTGAAAGTGGTAGCACAAATGGAGTAGGTGGTACAGAAGGTACACTGCATGCTTGCTTCATCAGTCGAGACATTGAGTATAAAATTTGGCAAGTCAAATTGCAACGGTATAAAACTTGAATTAGATAACATTTAGAGTATTGTGTGCAATTCTGGTCATCATGTTATTGGAAAGATGTGGAAGCTTTGGTGAGGGCGCAAAAGAGGTTTAGTAGGATGTTGCCTGATTTGGTATAGGTATAGATGTTGGACAAACTTTGTTTTTGCTAGAGCATCAGAGGCTGAGGAGTTACCTGATAAAATTATTAGAGGCATGGATTGGTTGGATAGTCAGAGGCTTTTTCTCAGGGAAATATCAAAGACCGGGAAGCATAGGTTTAAGGTGAGAGGAGGAATATTTAAAGGAAATATGCCTTATATATAAACTAATACCAGCTGCCTGAACAAGGTCCATATCCCTTGATTTCCTGCTTTTTAAAAAACTTTTTTCAACACAGAGGATGATAGGTGGCTGGAACATGCTGCCGGAAGCAGATATACCAATACTTAACAAACTCTTAGACAGACACATGAACAGGCAGGGAATAGAGAGGTATGGACTATGTGCAGGCAGATGGGGTTAATTTGGAATGGCAACCAAATCAATGGAGACATGATGTGGAGGTGCAGGTGTTGGACTAGGGTAGACAATCAGAAATTAACCAACACCAGGTTATAGACAGACAGGTTTATTTGAAATCACAAGCTTTCGGAGCACTGCCCCTTCATTAGGTGAAGAGCAGAGAAGCACACAGGCACAGACCATATAGTCACAGAGACAATGAAAAGATAATTCCAGGTAATTAAGAGTGTCAACAGACAAATACAAATGGTGAGAGTGGAGTGCTGACAGGCTGAATAACAAGTGAAGAGATGACCTATAAGCCAAACAACTAAGGCAGAGAGATAATTGCAAAAAAAATCAAAAATGAGATGATACTAGAGACAAACCAAATGCCTGGAATAACATGATAGGTATCAGAGTCACATAACGAGGGTCTAACCATGGTAACAAGCAATCAAAAACTGTACAAACTATTTAAGGTAGAAAGATAATAACAAGTTATCAAGGCACGGTGGAAGATTTTACAATGAAGATACGGTAGGTCGAAGGGCCTAATCCTGTTCTATATAGTACTCCAGTTGTGACCTAACCAAAATTTTATACAGCTTTAGCATAACTTCCATGGAGTTCAATTCTATGACTTGGCTAATAAAGGCAAATAGACCATATGCCTTCTTGTCACTTTATCCATCTGTCCTGCTATTTTAAGGGATCAGTGGACATGTATACCAAGGTCCCTCTGATCCTTGGTGCTTCCCAGGGTGCTACCATTCACCATGTGTTCTTTCACCTTGTTTGTCTTATCCAAGCACATTATCGCATTTGTCACTGATCAGCCCATTTATATTCTCCTGTAATCTAAGGCTACGCTCCTCACTATTAACCACCTTGCCAACTTTTGCATCAACAAATGATCAACCTTTCTGCGTTCATGTCAAATCATTAAGAAATGCCACAGATAGGTTCCCAACACTGATCCCTGTAGATCTCCATTGGATACAGACTTCCATTCACAAAAACACCCCTCAATCATCACCCTCTGCTTCCTTCCACTTAAGCTATTATTGGAATCAACTAATCAAATTTTCTGGATCCCATGGGTTCTTATCTTGTAGACAGTCTCCATGCAGGACCTTATCAAATACCTTGCTGAAGTCTAAGTAGACTACATCAAATTCATTGCTCTCATCAACCACTTTATGGCATGGTGGCTCAGTGGTTAGCACTGCTGCCTCACAGCACCAGGTTCAATTCCTGTCCTGGGTGACTGTCTGTGTGGAGTTTGCACTTTCTCTCTGTGTGGGTTTCCTCCCACGATCCAAAGATGTGCAGGCCAGGTGAATTGGCTATGCTAAAGTGCCCATAGTGTTAGATTAGATTAGATTACATACAGTGTGTAAGTAGGCCCTTCAGCCCAGCAAGTCCACACTAACCCTCCGAAGAGCAACCTACCCAGACCCATTTCCCTACATTTACCCCTTCACCTAACACAATGGACAATTTAGCATGGCCAATTCACCTAACCTGCACAGTTTTTGGACTGTGGGAGGAAACCCACGCAGACACGGGGAAAATGTGCAAACTCCACACAGACAGTCACCTAAGGCCGAAATTGAACCCGGGTCTCTGGCGCTGTGAGGCAAGAGTCCTAACCACTGTGCCGCCCCCTGCAGTAGCCAGAGGGAAATGCTTCTGGGTGGGTTGCTCTTCGGAAGGTCGGTGTGGACTTGTTGGGCCAAAGGGCTTGCTTCCATGCTGTAGGGAATCTAAACTAAACACACCTGGTCATCTCTTCAAAAATTTAAATCGCTTGTCAGACATGACCTCCACCTAACAGAACCATGCTATTCTTCATTAATCCCTGTCTCTCCCAGTACAGACTAATTCTACAACCTAGAGAATTGCTTCCAATAGTTTTCGCACCAGTGATTAGTCTGATTGGCCTGTAGTTTCCAGGTTTATCCCTTTTTCAATAATGGTACCACATTAGCTTGCCTCCATTCTCTGTCACCTCTCCTGTGGCCAGAAAAGAACTGTTTTCTCTTGCCTCACTAGATAGCCTGGGATATATTTAATTTTAGGCTTTTAAGCTTGTCAGACCACTCAAAAATTCCTACTTATGCTAATTTCTTTAAGTACATCTCAATCCTTTTCCCTGATTTCCATACCCACATCATCCCTCTCACTAGTGAACATTGACATTCATTTAGAGCCCTCCCTGCTTCATATCTGTTACCAGAACAGTACAGCACAGGATTGACCCCACTATTCACTATGTCTGTGCTGACCATGATGCCATTCTAAACTAATTCCAGCTGCCAGAATATGGTCCATATCCCTTGATTCCCTGTTTTTTAGTGTTTGTGTTCAAATGCCTCTTAAATTGTTGTTATTGTATCTGGTTCTACAACCTCCCTGGCTGCGCATTCCAGGCTCCTATCACCCCTCTGAGCAAAAAACTTTCTTCATGCATCTTTTAACGTTCTCCCTCTCACCTTAAACCTATGGATCCTAGTACTGGACATCTTCCAGCTTTTCACACAAATTACCACTGTGACCCTTAATGGACCCTACTCATTCCCTAGCTTTTTCATTTCATCTTTAATGTATAGTGAAACATTTTAGGATTTTCCTTTATTTTACCTGTGGTATCACTTTATGCACCTTTTCTACTCTGCTTATTTCCTTTTTAATTGCCACCCCTACACATTCTGTACCCCTGTAGGGTTTCTGCTGTTTTGGCAAAACTTTGTACTGAGCAAAGTTCTCTCTCAAATATACCATTCAGAGCACACAATTCCAACAATTGTTAGGTAGCAGCATTCAATTATGGCAGAGCCTTCTGCAAGGTTTCCAATAGATCACTCAGGAAAATTCAGAGGTTACTGAAAATGAATTTCAAGAATACAGTGAATTGGAGGAGGGCAAATTGGGTACAGCTGCTATTAACTGTGCTGCTCAAGGAAGTTGAACTACTCAGGTTTTGTGCAGTGAGAACTCAGAAGTTCTACAGAAATTGAGTAGCTTTAATCATTGAGGCAGTTCATGACAGAGCAGCATTCGAGAGGGAGTATCAAGTCCAGCTGAGCCAAAGTGAAAAACTGCAATCCCTTGAGAAATTTAAGAACTCACCATGTCATTAATGGGCAAAGAATTACTGCAAAATCTGTGATCATATCAGCTATTTGATACATGCTGTGAGGTTCTACATTATATTTACCATGTGTTAACTTTGGATATTAACAATAAGTTGCATACATGTTGTAGATTGTATGACTGTTCTAACTTGTAAAATGTTGTTGTTTGCTCAAGACTTGAATTTTGTGGCTTTCTTCTCTTTGTAAGTCCCCAGGGTCTTACCTTTTGTTATTCTTTAAAAATTAAAGGTTACACGTCCCGAATGAGATCATAACATAACTTGGCGCTCTCATCCAAGATCTTAACAAATATAGAATACTTTATTGAGGGAGTTTCAAAGTGAAAAATTGATTACAACAAAGGCTTCAAAAGATTAAAAGCTGTAAAAGATAACAATACGAGGCTTCAGCTAGCAGTCAGAACATTGCACAGTGATTAATGATTAAAACATGCAGCATTCAGGTTACAATTTCAGACAAAGACAGGAAGTTACAGGCTAAACTAACACATCAGATGCAGATATTAGCAATCAAACCTGCTCACAGCCTGTTAATCTTTTTTTTACACAGCAAGTCACGACTGAGCAACCCCCTAGTTAAGATGATAAGAGTCAGTCCCATCCTCTCTGATGGGAACCTGGGATCAAACAGAAGACACTGACACTCTCCCACTGTTGCTGACAACATGATTGTTGAAATCACTCTAGTCAGAAGAGCAACCTCATACTTCAGCAATTTTCCATCTTTTTTTGTCATAAGCTGGTAGATTCCTCAATGGTACAGCCCAATCAGGGCATATGCGCAGGGATTCTCATTGCTCAACTGATGCTGGCACACTGCATTCCCAATCATACTACTCGCCAGTAATCACTTTTTGCATTCCATTTCTATTTATTCAACCAGTGATTTCTCATTGTTTTAATGTTTGGTGTCAATATTTTAAAAAGTTAAAAATAACTCTTCTTCAGCTGAAATTTGTTGCTTGCTTACTGCAAATGGCATGTGCTTGCAGCACAGAAGGTTTAGTATGTCATACTCTGTTAAAGTGGATGCACAGACAGTGTGCAATTGTACTCTCAAACAAATACACAGCCATGCTTAGTGTACAGACAAACAAGAACACAATCAATTTCACTTAATGAAATTTTCGATTCCAGCTGTCTTCTTGTTCCAGAAAGCCTTGGCGCAATTAGCAGTATCAAGAAATCCTTGGAGTTCATTCAACAAAACACTACCTTTACTGGATACCACAATTAAATATGTAAACAGGGTTTTTGTCATTCTGCAATGGCTGACTGAAATGAATACAGCTGACAACAGAATGTGCACTTAACTCTAATTCATGGTCAAACTGAATTTTAACACCTCTCACAATCGACTGACTTGCTGTGTAGTACAATTGTTCTAATTCCTCTCCAAAATTTGCATTTCTTTTTGTTTTGAAATGGACTGGATTTGTACAGCCAGGATCTGATATGCTAGTAACACACTATCTGTCATTCCCCCACCCCTCCTTTCTTGGACTATCAAAGGTGACTACACACACTCATCCCCAAACCAGACTTTACTGATAAAAACAGATTAAAAATCCTTTGGGATCCATCAAAGGTCAGGCACTGAATGGAAGTATATGTCCAGGGACATTAGGTGTTAGTAGAATGTTGAATAAGGACTGTCCAGTCTTAGTCTCTGAAACTGGTAGGCTGTCAAACGTGAACGGTTTAGCAGTTCATCGGATCTGGTACCTCCAGCCACTCGAGATGCAGCAGGACTCTGGAACATAAGCATAAAAGACAACTGTTACTGGTTCAACCACTTCTTTACAGAAAATACAAAACAACAGTATTTGCCAGTACAAGAAATGCTTTGTATTCCTATTTCCCTACTCACTATGTTTCCTAATTACGTTCACTCAATTCCCTTCTAAATTAATTAAAAGACTTAGTTTCAATCAACTTCAGGAATGCAATTCTACTCTCTGTGTGACGAATTAAGTAAAAGGTGTTGTTCTGCACTTAAGGATAAATGTATTTGGAGTTTTAAAGATTAAGAAGAGAGTTGAGAAAGTTAATCTGAGCAAATAGTTCATTGAAAGGATTTAAATGTGAAGGCACACAACTTAGAGGAACAGCCAGAAAAAGATTACTCACTTTCACATAAAGGGCATTTGAATTGTAAATCAATGGAAAGTCATTAAAAGAGGCAGATCAAGGAGTTCAAAAAGGTACGGCATGGAGGTAGTTATGCAGAATAGAGATCCTTTAAGGCAGGAGCAATGCCTGTAGTATCCACCCAGCGGAGTTAAATATCGAGGCAAAACCCTGAGGAGATCTTTCTGCACAAAAGCTGAATAATATTTGATGTCTTCCAACACCCTTTGTTTACTGTCATTATTCAGTCACAGATCACCAGTGCTAAGCACTACCAGGAACAGATGTCAGTTTTACAGGATCTTACCAGGTTGGGCAGGTTTGGGCCCAGTGGAGAGGAAATCTTTTTGGCCTCCACTGTGCTGCGCAGGTCCAGGGTGTTTGCAATAGGAGTGGTGGAGGGCAAGGTATTCCTCCAGCCCAAAAGGCAGTGCTATAAGAGTTAAGACAGTCAAAGATTAGACTCTCAACAATATAATCATCTATATGCTGACAATGTATATGGGGCTACCAGATTGGTCCTTCCAGCATCAATCACAAAGTGGCTAAGTCTTCTCTTCTAAATTCTGATCAGTGTAGCTCCATACTGCTAAATTTTACATATTTTTGATACAAGATACCATTTTTGAGTTAACAGTTCTTTATGCTTATTTCATGGTAAACATCAAATATTTTTATTGAATTAAACTGCTTGCATTCACAAGTTAAACACTAAATAATATATGTTAAAAAAACCCCACACTAATAGTGCTAATAAAGCTGTGAGGAAAACTGGATTTCCAAACAAGACTCACATGGAATCAACATTCAGCACACTCCAGACTTACAGCCTAAGTAGTCATGATTTAGAGATGCTGGTGTTGGACTAGGGTGGACAAAGTTAAAAATCACACAACACCAGGTAGTCCAACAGGTTTAATTGGAAGCACTTGCTCCAAAAGCTAGTGTGCTTCCAATTAAACCTATTGGATTATAACCTGGTGTTGTGTGATTTTTAACTGTGTACAGCCTAAGTGTGTTTGATATCTCTCCAGGCTAGAACAGTGCTGTTAGGAATGCTAATAATTATAATGTGAACTCCCAACCTGTTACTGGAATTGCTGGATTATCTAAGGGAGACATGTGAATAAGTTATGAAAAGCATATGGATGGACAAATTCTGCGATGTTTATTTTCCTTTATTTCCTCTTCCACTTTTGCTACAGTTTAGGCATCTTGCACTACCCATTTTGTTCTTTCAAATTTCCACTCCTGTTTCTCTTTCTCTTCCTTCACAAGGTTTTCCCATAATCTCTTTCCTTCTGATCCCTCTCTGCAGTTTTCTTTTACAGCACTTGTCTTTTATGCCTGTAGGACTTACGCTGCTGATTAGTGACTATGCAAGGCGGGGAACAAATAATCAAGGAATGAAGGCCATTTTTATAATGAAAATACAGTTGCAGCAAACCAATCACTTTGGTGGATTCCTGAGGTGTGGTTTGACAAGGATGACACTGTCAACTAGGAGGCAGCTCAGCTCCTGACTTCATTACAGCAAAAAAGTTCAAACATGGACAAAAGCGCTGAATTCCAGAAGTGAGGTGAGAGCAACTACCACCAACATCAAAGCAACAACTGACTGAGTGTGGCATTAAGAAGCCTTGGCAAAAGGGAAGTCAAAGAAAATCTGGGGTAATCTCTCCACTGATAACAGTCATACCTAGCACAAAGAAAGATTATTATGGTTATTGGAAGCCAATCATTTCAGCCTCAGGACATTGCAGTAGAAGTTTCCCAAGGCAATATCCTTGGCCCAACCACTTTTCAACTGCTCTATCAATTACCTTCCTTCCATCATTAGACTGATTGGCACTCCACTCACCACCTCAACATTCACTCCCCTCAACACTGAGGGAGGTACAGTGGTAGCAGTTTGTACCACTTATGAGAGACACTGGTAACTCATCAAAGCTTCCAAAAGCACTGTCCAAAACCATAACCTCTACCAACTGGATAAGGGTAGCAAATGCATGGGAACACCACAACTTGAAAACTCCCCTCCAAGCCACACACCATCCTGATTTGGAACTATACTGGGTCAATACATTCAGACTCAAATGTTGGGTCCACTGCTGTTCGTCATTTTTATAAATGACCTGGATGAGGGCTTAGAAGGGTGGGTTAGTAAATTTGTGGACGACACTAAGGTCGATGGAGTTGTGGATAATGACGAAGGATGTAGTAG
>NC_057743.1:23495494-23511687 GCF_004010195.1 Chiloscyllium plagiosum | reverse complement strand
AAAGCTCTTCCTACGGTGTGGCTTATATTTGTGTGGAGGAAGCAGGGTTGATCTAGGGATACTGACTCTGAAAGTAACACAAACAAACACAGAGATAAGAACTTACAGATGCTGGTCATAAATGACACCTGAAAATTCCACTTTGCAGTACAGAGAGCAACTATCAGAGTCACGAATAAAATTTGTAACACATGCCACACGTGCCAAGACATCATAATGACGGGCTTCAGAACATCATCCACTGTTTCCTATTGCCTTCAAGAAGAAACATTAGCCAACAGTGAATTTTTTTCCAGAAAATCAATGTGCAGAAAAAATCATTTCATTATCTCTTTTGCTGAAAAAAGAAAAAGAGTGTGTATGTGTGTGGTGTTTTGTAGATATTTAGAGGGACTAGCATTTATACTTTTATATTATTGATTGTGTATGCTAACCAATTATTACATCAGCAAATACATTTTGCTTTGATAATAATTCAGTTAATGAGTTCACTAAGATACCTGCTTGATAAGATTTTTTTACTTACAACTGATAAAGATAAGGTATTTAATCGGTTAACTCCATAACTAAAACAAAACATTTTTAGTTTCTGTTGTGACCCTTGGAATAGTGGGACTGCAGCAACAGTGTGCTCCTCCAGCCTCAGCCATCACATTAACACAATAATTAGGATATATTAAGTACAAAGTACTCACAGACTAATATATTATCAGGAAGGCCTGAACTACAATGTATATAGTAGCCCTTGACCTACTCTTGCTCTTAGGTCTTATGTTCCTGATCCCTTTCTGAATTATTGACGTGTCATTTATCAACAACCATCTTTTTCATTTTCATTTTACTCTCAAGAGACTTGGTCATCCAGTCACATGGCTTAGCAAGATTTTCCTTTCCACATCCTGTCAAGTCTGTACTTTTACATGTTCTCAATGAAATTCTCCTATTGCTCAATTTCCTGTTTTATCTGTCAATCATAATTTCCAATCTACCTGGACCAGATTCCTTTTCAACTCACAGAAATTTATTTCATTAAAGTATCTTCATCTTAAGCACACCTTGCTCTTTTCTATAACTATACTTAAGACATTAATAAACAGATAATAGATTTACACTAAAACTCCACCATAAAGCAACAGAGAACTCTGCACACTGCAGATCCACCTGCATTATTGTCACAACCTCTTCCCGTTTATTAACATTGCCATTCACTTGTAAACAAAAGAGAAATTAAAACATCATAGAATCCCTACAGTGTGGATCAGGCTATTCGGCCCGTCAAGTTCACACAGACTGTCTGAACAGTATCCAACCCAGACCTACCCTCCTACGCTACCCCTGTAACCTTGCATTTCCCAGGACTAATCCATCTAACCTGCACACCCCTGGACACTATGGGCAATTTAGCATAGCGAATCCACCTAATCTGCACATCTTTGGACTGTGGAAAGAAACTAGAGCACCCAGAGGAAACCCACACAGACACAGAGAAATGTGGAAACTCCACACAGACAGTTGTCCAAGGGTGGAATCAAACCCAGGTCCCTGGCAATCAGTGCTAATCACTGAGCCATCGTACTGCACTAAAATGCTTTACTGTGTAGTAGAACTGCAGCACATCCACACCATCCCACAACAGTCTGTAGAAGATTCCTTTGTTGACCTACCAACCATTGATGAACTTAAGTGGGCCTTCCAACACATGAAAAGCAACAAAGCTTGTGGGCCAGATGATATATCACCTGAGGTCTACTGTGCAGTAGTTCTTGGCTGGCATCCTGACTCTAACAGTCCATCCTGTTTATGGGATAGACGGGACATGTCCAGGGATTTCAAGAATGTGACCATTGTGACTAATTATTAAAAAAGGAGGGATAAATCCGAT
This sequence comes from Chiloscyllium plagiosum, assembly GCF_004010195.1. Lineage (NCBI taxonomy): Eukaryota > Metazoa > Chordata > Chondrichthyes > Orectolobiformes > Hemiscylliidae > Chiloscyllium > Chiloscyllium plagiosum. The sequence goes on along the minus strand of NC_057743.1, from coordinate 23,509,805 downwards.
TGTGGAAACTATGTACACGATAGAAATCCCTCTATTCCCCTGAACCATATTTATCCTTTCAGAAGAGTTCTTCCCTGAAGACCCAACGTGGCTCCTGACAATCTTGATACTGCTGATGTGTTTGTTTGCAGTTAGCTAGATCCAGTAAAAATGTTGGGAGCAAAATCTACAATTTGCTTTCCAACTCCTCAGTCCAGACAGTGGGAGAATCTATATAAGTCAACCCACACCCCAAAACAAGAACTGCACACCAACCTGCCACCAGCAGATTGCAAGCTCCTCTTAGCAGCAAGTAGCACTAAAAGAGTGAATATTCATGGATGTAGGTTTGCTCGCTGAGCTCGAAGCTTCATGTTCAGTTGTTTCGTCACCATACTAGGTAACATCTTCAGTTAGCCTCCGGACGAAGCATTGCTGATGATTCCTGCTTTCTATTTATACGTTTGGGTTTCTTTGCGTTGGTGATGTCAATTTCCTTTTTCTCGGAGTGCTAAATTGGGTCCAATCCAATGTGTTTGTTGATAAAGTTCCGGTTGGAATGCCATGCTTCTAGAATTCTCGTGTGCATCTCTGTTTGGCTTGCTCTAGGATGGATGTGTTGTCCCAGTTGAAGTGGTGTCCTGCCTCATCTGTATGTAAGGATATTAGTGAGAGGGTCATGTTGTTTTGTGGCTAGTTGATGTTCATGTATTCTGGTGGCTAGTTTTCTGCCTGAATGTTCAATGTAGTGTTTGTTACAGTCCTTGCACGGTATTTTGTAAATGACATTAGTTTTGATTGTTGTCTGTATAGGGTCTTTCAAGTTCATTAGCTGCTGTTTTTGTGTGTTGGTTGGTTTGTGGGCTACCATGATGCCAAGGGGACTGAGTAGCCTGGCTGTTATTTCTGAGATGTCTTTGATGTAGGGGAGAATGGTTAGGGTTTCTGGACGGTGTTCTGTCTGCTTGTTTGGGTTTGTTGCTGAGAAATCTGTGGACTGTGTTCATTGGGGACCCGTTCTTGCTGAATACACTGCATAGGTGATTTTCCTCTGCTCTGCGTAGTTCTTCTGTGCTGCAGTGTATGGTAGCTCGTTGGAATAATGTTCTGATGCAGCTTTGTTTGTGGATGTTGGAATGACTGCTTCTGTAGTTCAATATTTGGTCCGTATATGTTGTTTTCCTGTAGATGCTGGTTTGAAATTCCCCATTGGCTGTTCGCTCCACTGCAGAATGGACAGTTTGTTGTTGTTTTCCTCTTTAGTGAATTTTATGCCAGTAAGGGTATTACTGTTGGTCTTGAAGGTTTCCTCTAATTTGTTTTGTTTAGTGATGACAAAGATGTCATCCATGTAGTGGACCCAAAGTTGGGTTGGATGGTTGGCAGAGCTATTTGTTTGAGTGTCTGCATTACTGTCTCTTCTAAGAACCCCAGGAAATGACATCACCCACTGGAAACCCTCAGGAAATGACATCACCAACCCAAAGGAACCCAAACATATAAAAAATCAGGAATCATCAGCAATGCTTTGACCGGAGGCTCACTGAAGATGTTACCTAGTATGGTGACGAAACGTTTGAACATGCTCAGCGAGTGAACCTACATCCAGAACTTCAACCTGAGCTACAAATCTTCTCAAAACCCGCTAAGTGAATATTCATGTCAAAAAATTTAATTATACTGAAGCAGCACTTCAAGTTTCTGGTAGTCACTTTTTACAATAGTCTCCTGTTAAGAATTGTACTGATTTCTATATCTCTTGGTGCTTTTGTAAGCTTGAAACAGAAACATTTCCAAAATTTCATTTTTGGTAAAGCTGTGTTTAATGTGAATAAATAATAATTTTTGTGGCTTCAAACTAAGTTCATGTTGATAAAATTAACAAAGAAAAATGCAGTATGTTCCATTCTTTTCTAATTCTGTGGTTTTACTTTTTTTATGTATACGCATACAAACAGTAGAATGATTCTCAGAATAATTGGGAACAATTTCCAAAGTAAAATTGGCAAAGATGTGGAGTAGATTCCCAAATCATACATATTTTGTGGTAATTGGGTACACTTATCCAACTTTTCTCCCTAGAAAGGTACTCAAGGAGTTCAGATGGAGATATAGATCCAACCTGTACTTTATTAATCATGAATTTAAGATATGAAATCGACAGACTGCAATGAAAATATTACTACTGCTAGTGTTCCACCAGTCCTTAACTAACCTACATGTTCAGAGAATGTGCCCACCTCATTATTGCTGAGCATTGGTTCAATACTTACGTCAGGCTTTGAACCGCTGACAGAACAACTGTCAATCTCTGAAGTCAGTCTGAATACGCTCAATATACACCAATACAGTGCACATTAGCCTGTGTATACTTTGTACTTAATGCATCCTAAGTATTTAATTCATATTAAAGTTCTTATATTGTACCATTTTGGAGTGCAAAGGCTGGAAATTGTATGGATGTATACAAAATCTTTGCCAAGGCATTGGTGAGGTCAAGCCTGTGCGCTGGGCAACTGCTATCAAAAAACACAATCTTGCTTATAATGTGGTTTCAAGATATGGACTGCATTACAGTAGGGGTCTCGATGTAAATCTTTCATCTGCACACAATTCCTATCAACTTTTGCTATTGTAAATTCTTATGGTTACATTTATAGCAGAAACTGTCTGTCTATGGATGTATGTTGCTCTGTAATTACACACCGACTGGGTGGCCTTTGGTACCATATTCAATTATAACCAGACAAACAAATCATATGAACATTAAAATAAGAACAGATATATATGTTTACAACAGGACCTGAATTATATCTATAACATGATCTAATTGTCTCTGGCTTCTAACATCACTTCATCTGAAAAACGCCAGAGCCTAAAAATTACTGAGAGCAAAAACATAAACCTGGAGTCTCACTAGAATCAGACTCCATTGTCTTCTGAAATTTTCTAAACTGTGTGCACCTACATTAGTTTGTGCCTCAGACATTTGTCTGCTGCTTTATAAAAAACTTTATGTTTAAAATTTAAATTCACGCAGTGAGTTTAAACAGAAATTTGATGCATGCAGCAATGAAAAGAATACTACCTGATATAAGCTGGTTCCTCCAGAGTGTGCGGCTGCTTAGCCTTAGGAGTTTTACAAACAGGACAAGGTGCTGCTGGTTCCAGTGGGACAGCAAATAGACGTTTATTAACACGGTAAGAGTGAGTGCCTGAAACAATCACAGTCATGAGTTCGAGCATACATTATCTTGAACCAATGCAGGATTGACAATTAGCAAAATCATTGCAACAGATCAGTATGCATTATGGACAATGTACAGAGCTGCTGAGCAGTTTTACCAACAGCTTTGTTATAAAGATTTCCCTGCAAGTGGGATCAACAGTCACTATCAGACATTACAGCTTCTGTGGCATCACATTCAGTTTCTGAAATTTGTTCATGTGATTTGAGAAACATTGGCAATTTAATGCCTGTCTCCAGACAGCCCGAGAGGTTGAGGAGTCCTACCCCCTTTTCCTGTGAAGGTGCTGCCTCTCACTTGGGTTCAATTCCTCTTTGTTCCAAAAGGCACATATTTCCAATGACATTCACTTCCCCTCTAACCAGAAGATGAGGTTAGAAAGCAAAATAAAAATTGCATTTTTATAGCATCTTTCACAGCCATTGGACGTCTCAAAGCAGTTTACAGCCAACGAAGTACCACTGAACTGCAGTCACTTTTGGAACAAAAATTAAAATATTCTAATTTAGTATTAGTTCCACAAATACCAGACATTAGCCAACCACCACTACTTACCAAAACAGCCTACCTTCAAGTGCCATGAGTTAATATCAGCAAAGTGTCAGCACACAATTTAACAATAGCAGCAAACTTGATGCTGTTATAACACATGACGTAAACAAGAACTGAAATGTGATCAGGAGCAGGAATTCTGGCTCAATTATTCTCCCGAATATAGACATGATTAGTTGTAGGAGAAAGTGAGGACTGTAGATGCTGGAGATCAGAGCTGAAAATTGTGTTGCTGGAAAAGCACAGCAGGTCAAGCAGCATCCAAGGAGCAGGAGAATCGATGTTTCGGGCATAAGCCCTTCTTGAGGAATGAGGAAGGTATGCCAAGCAGGCTAAGATAAAAGGTAGGGAGGAGGGACTTGGGGGAGGGGTGTTGGGAATGCTTCCTCATTTCCCGTCCCCCCACCTTATCTCAGTCCCAACCCTCGGACTCAGCACCGCCTTCTTGACCCGCAATCTTCTTCCCAACCTCACCGCCCCCACCCCCTCTCCGGCCTATCGCCCTCACCTTAACCTCCTTCCACCTATCGCATTCCCAACGCCCCTCCCCAAATCCCTCCTCCCTACCTTTTATCTTAGCCTGCTTGGCATACCTTCCTCATTCCTGATGATTAGTTGTAGCTCTTATAACACAGGCAATGAACTGTAGGTAAAGAATAACGTTCTGGATTCCACAACACATAGCACCTTTATCCACTGAGCTCTCAGTAGACCAAAGTGCTACAACCATTACAACATATTTTAAACATAATCTCCATCAGAGTGATAACTTACATTGATGAACATGATGGTCGATATCAAGCTTCTCCTGACCTGTGGACTGAAAATCAAGATCCTCTGCTCTGAAAAAAGTGAGAGTAAGATTAATATCCAATCACTATTGCAAGTGGGTCACCAGATTGTAAGGTTTCTTTGTGCATGATATCTGGCAAAACAAAAACAGAGTTCTGCTGAATCGCTCCACAGTTGATACTTAAGACAGTTTCAGTTTAGACTGACTTCCTCCAGCATACATAATTTCTCCAATAGCATCATCTCACACTTACTCCATGTATTCCTGGTGCACACATTCATCCTTGTTCACCCGTCGGAAGTCCTGCAGGTCCAAAAAATACTGCTCTGATTTTTCTGACATTGGCGAGTTAATGTCCATCAGACCTGCGAGCATATAGCAATCAAATATCAATGCTCTGGTACACTGAAGGACTGATCAGCATGCCAGGAGAAATGAAAAGTGAAACAGATAGGGCAAAAGAAGGTCACTTGAAAAACAAAGGCCTGCTTCTCAGCCCAAATGGGCAGTTAAAGCTACAAGCCAATTACAGCACTTTACCTGCTATCCAATCATAACCCAGAAAGGGTTGCACTGCCTGAACCTGTGCCCTAAGGCTGGACTCCTCTTTCGGAGACAGGAATGTGACATGACCCATATCCACCTAAAAATTAAACAGAAAATTCTAACAGTCTGAAATGTATTTACCAACAGCAAGTAGACATTAAACATCAGAGTCAAAACGTGTGATACTAGAAAGGTCAGCAGGTCAGGCAGTGTCCGAGGAGCAGGAGAGTCTACATTTCGGACATAAGCTCTTCATCAGGAATCAAGACCACATGCCTGATCTATTGTGCTTTTCCAACTCCACACTTTTCCACTCTGATCTCCAGCATCTGCAGTCCTCACTTCCTTCTAGGCATTAGATATCAGCTCACATCCCCTCTGCCAGTGATCGCTGATGCAGACAACAGCATACACCATGTACCTGACATGGATAGGTTTAGAGAATAGAAAGACAGCAATTTACGGAAACAAATCAGAATGCCAGACAAGACAATACACAGATACTTGTTTAAGAAGCACATCAGCCCTACCCCAGTCGTGTAATGGGTCCTGTACCACATCCACTCTGGCTCTGTCACTGTTCCTGTATATGGACCACCCTTCTCTGGCTCTGTTACTGTTCCTGCACCTGGACAAGATCACTCCGTCTCTCTCACTGCACCCCATCACTCTGGTTCTCGCTGTTCCTGGAACTCTGCCATTCTGGCTCCGTCAATGTTCCTGTACCATGTCACTTTGCCAGCAATGCAGTTGATTACCAACAACCCAGTATAACTCCAATTATAGACAAAGAAACTAACTCAACAGATATTCTTGGTGTTAAAATGCCAAACATGGAAAACCTCAAGCAACAGAATATCAGTTGTAAATCAGGGAAGCCTCCTACCTTTGCCACCTTATCATGAGATTCTAAAAGGATTGGTTTTGGCTTCTGAATGTCTCTGATAAATCGCTCTCTCTGTCGATCATTACCCTCATCCAACAGTTGTTCTACATAAAGTGGTGGCTCCAGCTTGGACCTTGGCTTTGGGTCTTCACTGAAGTTCTGTAGGAAATGAGAATGATGCCTGGGTCTGCTTCCCTTAAAGTTGGTTTCATCCCTACAAAGCTGTCCTGAAGCAGGGTACACAGACTCTCTCATTAACCTTGGTGCAGTGGGGGGCTTGGTAAAAGGAGTTGAGCATTTAAAATCTTTTGACACATAGCAATCAGTCAGCAACTTGCAAGGGGTGCTTCTGGGTCTGGCCTCTGGCTTCAGATTATTCCATTCACAGTCTAGTGTCTCCACTGCATTGAGGTGACCTTTAGGTGACATACCAATTGATAAAGAACAGTTCTGTTCCATGTTAGGAATCACCCGGGCTTTACTCCCAAGTAACCAGTCTGACTGCTCCATGCCTGCTCCATCTCCAGCACCAATGGTCCAGCCTTGCTTTCTGCCTCTGTGTGCCAATGGAAAGGATAGTGCAGCTCGAGATGCTTCCCTTCTCTTTTGGGACTCAGTCAGAACCATCTCATTGGGCTGCTGTGAATTATCTTCACTCATGTCTGGACCTGGCAGTTCTGAATGAGCCTGGTCCTTCAAATTCTTTAGGGAATTTCCACGTTTTTGCTGAAAAAGATCATAATATTGATATTGATCAGAATGGGGGCCATTGAGAACAAAAGGCTAGAACCAACCTTGAACATTGCACTCATAGCTTGCATTCAAATCCAGCTCTCAGGTAGAGTGGCACAATCACAAATGCAAACTGAAAAATGTAATTCAAATTAAGCAGCTCTACATTCAATTATTTGACAGCCTGATAAAGAACCTGAAAGGTAGCTAATAAGATATCAAAGAGCATCACAACAATATCCTTTTGGGTTAAAGCATGTTGTTAGGCTAATTTATTTAACATTTGCAGGGAGCCAAATATGTGGAATTCTTTTTCACAGAGGGCTGTAGGGGTTGAATCATTGCATATAATCAAAACTGAGATAGATAAGTTTTTATTCAATAAGGGAATCCTTATTGGAGTTATGTGGAAAATGCAGGAAAGTGGAGATAAGGATTAGTCATGATCTCATGTGGACTCAATAGGCCAAATAGCCTACTTAATGTACATTTATAAAGTGTCTTTAGCATTGCAAAACATCCCAAGGAACTTCAGAGACATTATTAAACAATATATGATATTGAGTCACACAAGGACAGATGTCTAAATCCAATCTGCACTAAATATCTACCTCTGTACTCCTGTTATTGCAGTCCCCTTGGTAATCTGTAGAAGCTCTGCTCTGCATTGACTTGATGGCAGTTCGACAGGGTCCATCACAACTCTCACGGGGCACAAGCACATTCCATGGAATCTTTAACTGCTTTAGCTTCAGCTTCTGCAGCAGATATTTGTTCTGATCTCGAAGAGACTGCAGATAGTCAGAGTGTGACATCTCCCAATAGTTAACTCAACAGTTGCTGCAAATAAGGACAGAAAAACCTTCAATTTATATAGCTATCTTCATGAGGTTCGATAGTGCTTTACAGCCAGCAAAATCTTTGAAGTTATTATTGTTGTAATGTTGAAAACTTGGAAGCCAATTTGTGCACAACAACGTCTGATAGATAGTAATGTGATAACGTCCGAGAAATTTGCTTTTTCGGATGTTGACTGCAGATTAAATTTTTTTTTGGGACACCAAGAAATAAGACCCTCACTTTTGAGAAACAATGGTCACTGGATCCAAAATATTCACTTTTTTTTCACCACAGATGCTACCAGACCCAGCAATTTCTGTTTTGAGAGTCAGAAGTGGAGTTCTGGTTTAAAGTCTCTGCACCCCTGACAGCGTAGCCTTCCCTCAGCACCACACTGGAAGTTTCAGCCTGAACTTTAACACTTGAGGCTGTTTTTTTTTTCAAAAGATGTTTTCTGATCAACTTATTCAGAGATTTCATTACACACCTCTGTAATAGGTGGGAATTAAAAATTCCTGATTCAGAAGTGAGGACACTACGACGGTGCCAGAACACTGCACTGGGATTTCAACTCAGCTTTCTAACTAAGAAAGTAGGATGCTGTTGGACATCCGTTAGGGATAGATCATCAAAGAACAAGTCCATAAAGTCCCAGTGCGAGTAAAGTACCGAGTGCTCGGAATAGGGAATCTGAAAAATTGCCCCAGGAACGATAGTGAAAGGCCAGCAAGAGATAGAAATGTCCCATGGAAAAAGAGCCCTCACTGCCTGCCGCAGAGTCGAAGGTTGTCTGGTACCATCACCTCAGACACTCTGGCCGCACTCAGCCCGAAGTCTCCCCCGAGACACGGGGCGCCGCCATTCTCCGAACCGTTTTTTTTCCCGCTGTTGTCCCCTCGCCGAGAGCGGCCGCTGATTGGTCGGATGCCCCGGCGGTTGGGACCTGACGTTCTCGCTGATAGGTCAGCCTATCTGTCTGTCACCGAGCTCCAACTCCCTATTGGTTTGTTCACAAAATGGGCCGTACCTATTCATGAGTGACATATAGATAGGAACAGGTTAGGTCCAAGCATGAGAGGTGTGGTGACCTATGTGTAACATTGGGAATGTGTAATCTGAATGCACGTCCAGACCTAGCCAATGCAGCACAGGCTAGGTTACTCTAACAGGCATAATTTCTCCGTAGGGTTTTTTTAAAAAAGAAAACAGTAGGTGTCAGTGTCCAGGATTGTGTCCCCTATTCATATTCCAAACTCTTCCTTTAATGCTCCTCTATCCAAAGTTATAAGAACACTCGTTGTTCATCAAGGTGCAAGTGACACAAAGGAACTTTTCCAAACAAATTTATTCTGCCAATTATTTTAAACAAATCCAGCCTCAGATTATGACAAGAACAGTACACAGTGGAAACTTTGCAACCATGAGCAGCAGAAACATAAAGTGCATTTTAAATGTTATTAAAACTAAAACCAACTGCATACGAATGATCAAAAGTATTGAGATTTAAACCAATTCTGTTGCTTTGTCATGTAGTAGCATCAATGTTGAACTCTAATCATCCATGCCTCGTGTTGCCACTCTGTGCAACTACTCAAATTTCAGCTGGAACAAACCTCAGCCTGGATCCCTCACATCATTCTTCAGTGAAGAACATAAATAAACAGCAACTTGACTTGCATCTGAAAGATAAGTAGCTTAATATTTCAAACATTAACTCTTCTTTTCTCCAAGATACTAACAAAGTGTAGTTCCAGAATTTTCAGTTCAAAGTAATGGCTGAACACAAAACAGCTAATTCAACAATATTAAATACTTGTATTTCTGTCCGTATAACCAGAAGGCAGATTTAGTTTTACAGCCTGGGTACATGGTCAAAATTCAAACTGGTTATTCATGATGCATTTATAAAGCATTTGTTATCAGTGAAAATTGACAGGTTCAGAATGAACACAGTTCTTAATGCTCCCAGTATATTGCAAACTTTTAAACACAGAATTTACCAATATTTAGGGTAAAGAATTTCCTTCATCACTAAAACTGGGTGCATCAAGATCACCATGAAAACAACACAGCAGAGATCTAGAGGTTTGAATGCTCATCCTCCCTTTGGGGCAGTGTTTCAAGTCAATGTAAGAAATATCGCCATCACATCAACAAAAATACTTCACATTGCATTACACAGACAATCCACACACAGAATCTGCAGCGTTCAACACTCCTCGTTTTTATATGTACAGGCAAATGTCCCACTTTTCATAAGTATGACTCATAAAATGCAAACGCGTCCCATTTTCAATATTGCTTACTCTTCATTCCGATTTGATACTCCAACTTGGGTTGGAGATCTAATACAAGAACGAGGAAAAACTATTCTTTTTATACAATGAAACCCCATTATCAGCAGTAAATCAGAATTAATTATACTCTCGTTACTAATATCCAAATAGGCACAATGAAATTCCCCTTTACCACTTGCCAATATTGAGTTAATTTAAATTACAGGCAATTGTTTTCCCATACAGTGAGAATCTTTTCCCCATTTATGTACAAGCTCAGTACCCAAGTCCATTCAGATTTGAATTTCAGTTATCCTTTTCTTACTGGCTTGCTTTGCTGCACAGCTGATTTACAGACTGAGAACATTACATACTGGGTCTACATTCAGCTCAGGCTTACCATCCAAACAAAACTCACTAACAATTCATTTTAGGGTACAAATAATTTAAACAACCTAGAATAAGAGGTACTCAAAATAGGCTGGAATCTAATCAAGAGGACTCATAATTACAGGCTGGAATCTTATCAAGAAGTTTGTGACAACATAGACTGTGAATTTGGGTAAGGATTGGGGAATGGGATCAGAAGGATTTTTTCATTCCTCAGGAACTGATTTATTCTCCAGTCAAAATACAAATGTTTCATTATCTTTCAGCTGTACATAGGCCCAATATTTTGCTGTAGTTAAAAAGTGGTCTGTGAATCATAAGTGGAGTATCCCATAGGTCACCCTAGATCATGGACCTCAAGACTCCAAAAGATCAGGGAGACAAGTTCCGTGCGGCAAGTGAAAGTCAATAAGCCTGAACTGATTCATGAAAAGGGAGGCGGTCTCCTTCTGACTGTTGTGATGCATATTGTAAAAAGTCAAACACTGATCATTGAGTCGATACTATTAGTTCAGTCCCAGTTTTAAATCAATTCTCAAATGTGTATAAATTATTCTGGGCAAAAAAAAAATTCCAACATTGCCCCCACCCTCTCTCAGCATAGTAGTTAGTGTTGGATCTGCGTTGCAGATGGAGGAATCATCTCTTAATCTTGCACAAATCAGTTGCTCTCATCTGCTCTGCTCCAGGTACTGGTGAGTGAACATGTTCAGCTCACTGTCCAGCCAACCAGCCTTATTCCTGCAAAGAATAACAGTCGGTTACAACAAGTAGACATCAAGGAATTGGTGCATTGACACCAGGAACACAATACTACGAATGAGATTTTATTCCTTAAACAAAGTTGAACACCTGACAACTTCCATGTACTCTGCAATTCTACCTTCATTCAGTCATAGCATGCAGAAGGTATGGGTTCTGGAGCTCGTTCTCTCTCCATTTGGAGGAAGTTTCACACATAATGCCTTAGTCAGAGAGCTACCACATTATGCATAGTACCTGATCACTTGACTCTAAACTCCAAGAAAGCAGGCCTTATGGAACAGCAAAAAGCTTTGGTAATCATGTTGTGTGCGCAAAGCTAAAAATAGTTGCCAGTGATTTTTCCAATACTAGTGGATACTCACCTGAGCAGCTTGGCTTTGCTCTGTAATGAATCCAGCAGTTCAATCTTCTTATTTAGATCTTTAATTTCCTCATCTAGGTTCTGCCGTGTTACATCCACCTGCTGACACAACTGGGCAAATGTTCCCGTCAGCTCCCTGCAGAGGAGAGCAAATAACAGAAGTGCTATGAAAGGAAGGTACAGGCACACAAAAGCTAAGCATTTACTGTATTATTAAAACATCTGAAGAGCCAGGGGAAATTACATGAATTAGTCATGGTCCTGCTGCTAATCAGTACCCATTGGTGCCTGTTTAGAGCTACAAGTGGGGATGACAAGTGAAATCAGATCAGGCTTCAATGTAACGTTATTTGTAATGGAATTCCCACCAGAATTTATTAGTTAATGCTATAGGTGAAGAACAATTGTCAGTGTGGGGAACTGATGGGCATTAACATTGGGTTAATGGGACAAGAGGTAGGTGGCACTAGGCAAGTGTTGATGGCTTCAGGGCCTGTGGGGGAACTGAATTAGAAAATCAGAGGGAGAATTTTTGAAGATTGAAAGCAGCAGCCCAGATCTGGAAGTAGAAGAATGTGTTTAGGAAAGCAGTGGAAGATGGGATCTATCTCTATACTGACTCCAACACTTGTCCTATTCCCTCACTTACTGTTGCACCTGATGGCTGCAGTTGGATCCAGTGTAACCAACAATGAGCTGTAGTTTCTCAACAGCGTAATCCACAAGCTGACGTTTGAAAGCTCTTTCTTTGGCTCTGGTCGTCCATGTCAGACGCTCGTACACGTACAGAAGGCCGTACATTCCCACGCTCAATGCAATCAGCCGCCAACCCACTGCTTTCCATACCTGACATACAATCAGACAAGAGGCTCACATTTCTCCAAATCACTTCCATAATGTATCATTTTATAAAAGGCTGGTTTATTTGGTTCGCTGCAACATTCCAATCCCAGTTTCTTAAGGGCAGCTGTAGATTTTCTGTTCATTTATATATTACAAAGGCAATCTGAACAAGCAGCTAAGCAAGGAATGATTGGATGGTAATACAGTAACATCAACGAGAGGCAGGAATGAGAAATCAGACAGCCCTTAGGTGTATACACAGTGCCTACTGTTTCATCAACAAGAGATCATGGACAAACACCAGTGAGTGACTTAAATCCTACTCTCACCTCATAATTATCAACATTTCTCAATTCCAAGCAACTGTCTCATTCTCTTTCAAATGGGTCAACTAACTATTTTCATTCCATGAGATAACTTGAATTTTGGATCCTTATTATCCTCATCCTGATGAGTGAAACCAAAATATATCTGTTTATATTTACCTTAAAACTATTCACATTAAAGGCCTATATCAGGTCATCAGGTAACCTCAGTTCTAACCAACCACCGCAGAAATGGACAGTGAGGAAGACCTTCAAGCCATGAAATACCTCTACCAGCATGGTAATTCACGTGGGTAGTTTCAAGGTATCAACGTAGCCTCATGGTAGAAGTCTCATCTCACCAGTCAGAAAGCGATGGACCCAAGCCTTTGGACAGCTACATGTTCCCAACCAACAGACAATGAAGAGCTATTGCCCTGTTTATTTGGGCAGGAAAATTCCATGATATGTTTCTCATTTTATTTAATATGACCAAAACATATTAAATGGTTTCACTTCAGCTGCTGTCTATTGGATTATGCTGTATTACGTGCATACAGGCTTTGGTGTTTTTAGAGAAATTACTGCACTTCAAAAAGGAATTAATTGACTTTGATGAGATTTGGAATATCCTGAAGCTGTGTTTCTCTTTAGGTTCCCAAAACCTGTTCCTCCTCGTCCTTTTCACAATGTCAGCAATGCCACTCTGTCCTGTCCGATGTATCAGTATTGGTTATCATAGGTTTCGTGTTCGTCTAACCATATCAGTTATACAGAGAAACTGCCACTGTCCAGCTCAGAACGTCATTACTCCTCCACCCGCTCCTGACTTTGCAATTTGGCAGGGATCACCCCATTACTTACCACACCCCCAACCACAATTATTCCCATAGATGTCCGCGAAGTTAATGAAGCCAATCCCGTTATCATGGAAACCATGAGTTCTTCTTGGGTCATGGACCCCTGGGGTAAGGGTGGTAAACTGGTGCTGACTGGCGTAATAGGTAGTTGCCGTGGCACCTGGAGACACAAGAATCAGTGGAAATCAAGAAGCCTACAACCAATACAAATCTGTAAAATCACCTCATGCGTCAGCAAAGCAGCAGAGGAACCAATCTCACTATTAGCAATCAACAATGGTTCAGTGATAGTGTTCTTGCCTCTGGTCAGAGATTCGAGGGTTGATGTCCAACTCTAGGCATACTAAGAGAATGTTGCACTGTTGGAAGTACCTTCATTTAGATGAGATTAGAAACTGAGACCCCTATCCCACAGAATCATTTAAAGGAAAAACAAAGTTCACCTCTTTGCCTTGACCAACATTTATCCTGCAACCTTGATTAAAAGCCAACAACCAGAAATATGCTAACAACTAGATAAAAGGCTTTTCCTTTGCTTTACCTGGTCGTTGTATCCTGTTAGTGCTCTGCGACTGCTCTTTGGGCCAAGGAAGCGATTGATGAGCATTGTCCACCCAAGTGAGAAGTGGAAATCAATGTCCTCCTGGAAGTCAGCACAGAGCCGATCACAGTTTAGGTCATAGCTGAGAGTAAAACGCTGACGAGGTACCAACACATCTACCTGACCTCTCTCTGTAGGTGGCAGTAGTGGCCGCAGACTCTCTGGGGTAAGAAAAAGAGAAAAATCTTTACATCATCATCCACTGGAAAGAGGCTTCAGCAGGTTTCCATCACTAACTAACACAAGGCACCACAGAACTCTCTGTTCAATTCCTATCCCTGCACCCCATCCCCGCCCTCACACCCCTGCACCCCATCCCCGCCCTCACACCTCT
>NC_057743.1:23448095-23495096 GCF_004010195.1 Chiloscyllium plagiosum | reverse complement strand
CTGCCCTCACAACCCTGCACCCCTCCCCGCCCTCACAACCCTGCACCCCATCCCTGCCCTCACAACCCTGCACCCCATCCCTGCCCTCACAACCCTGCACCCTATCCCTGCCCTCACAGCTCATTCCTACAGACACCAACTTCTCACTTCTTTTTATCATTTAAAAACCCAGTTGGTGTGCTACATGTTCCCTACTGGCTCAATGTATCAGCAACCCTGAGCAGTTAAATGAACATAAACTGCAACTAAAGGACAAAATGTATGGTTAGTATCAAGTACCCTTGGAGAAAATTAAATCATAAATAAGCCCAATACTGAAGACTGTAGCAGGGTTCAATGCTACTCACTCATTGACACATAGCTGAAACTTTATATTTCTCACAAATGTTACACTTGAAAAGACCAAACGTCCAACACTGACCAATCATTTCCTGTTGTGTTTTTTGCAGACTGGCTGTAATGGTGACAGAGCAACGCTCAGACATGTTGCGCCCAAGTCCTTCCTCAATATGTTTGTGAAGCTCCTGTAAGAAGGGAGAAACAATGATAAGAAGGCTTAGAATATGGTGGAACATACTGAGAGTAAAAACAGCTTTGACTCCAGGGACCATAAAACTCAACACTTTTAGTGGAAAGTTCACCCAAGAGACAGGGTGATTCTAATGTGAGAAGATTGAGCCCAGGCATCAATCCACTCACCCTGACACCAAATACTCACACTCTTGTAGACTCTGAGCACCACAGCAGAGGGGTGAAATTCCATCTGAAAATCATCCACCAATGTGGCAAGATGGCGAATTTCTTCTGCCATTGCATTCGAGACCTGAAACGCAGGAAATGGCATCAAACCACAGTCAGGTCAGACCTTGTGGCAAGTCCAAAATTTTGCAGCAGAGGAAGTACCCCAGAGAACATTACATCACACTTACCTGCACACCCCACACCCCAAAAAAACAAAAGTGCTAAGCTAGCCCTCCATTATTCAATCTCACCTGCCGCTCCACCTCCTCAGTGATCTGTTTGATTTTAGCTTTACAGTCCTGGGTCAATAAATCCAATTGATTGTCTATAAACTCCAGTCGATCCATTCGTTCCTCTCTCTGTTTCAGGCAATGTACCCTGCAATGAGATTAAAGGTCAGTCCCAACCTCAGCTAAACCCAATTCCTCAGTGTAAGGGTCTTAAGGACAGTGGTATTATTCCATTGTACAAGATCCTTGTCATTTTATTTTTTGATTCCTTATATTGTTAGTGTCCTCTTATTCTCCACAGTGAATTAAACATCCCAATCAGAAATTGGGTGGAGTGTGTTGTTTTACATAATGGACAACCTCTTGATGCATTAACAAACTTCAAATAACATTGGTCCTCTGCTTTCTGTACGCACCTCTGTTCTGTGGCAGCAACATGCACGGAATCCATGATTCGCCGAAGGGCCTCAGAGATCTGCTTGGCACGAACTGTGTGTTGTTCAAACTTAGTCTTCACTGCTGACTGCGAGATACACTCCTGCAGACATTATTCAGAAAACAGGAGGACAGGTTATGTAGCAATCAGCTTAAACCTTTAAACCCTATAGCAAGAACTCAGAGGAAACAAACAAATTCAGGGTAATCCAAGATTTTTTTGTGGTATTTTAGTTGTTGGAGGTGATTTCCTTGAATTCCCGGAGCAGCAATTGCTGTTTTATATGCTGTTGCATTGTTTTGGAACTTGGAAAAAAAATGTCAAAACAACGGCACTTTTAAAAGGGAGAACAATTGCAGCACAAGGTCAGGTCAGAGAGAGAGAGACACACACTGCTAACTGGCAGCAGTGAACCTGTGCAGTTACTGCCTTTGCTGTTGAATTCATGTATTGTTGGACATCGGAGTGCATCTAGGAAAATTAATGAACAGTGAAATTCACAACTGATCTTGGAGGAAGCTATTTGGGAGAGCTCACAGCACAAAAACAGATAAGTGAATAGTTTTAAGTGTAAGTCTGCAGTAGTGAGTAGAGTGGGTTCTTTCTTGATTATATGTTTTAATGATGTATGTCTCTTGATTAAACTTAAAAATATAAACCATAAGTATTAAGTTAGCCTGGATCAGTGTTTTGTAGAGGAATAAGACAGTGCTATTTTCTGGGTCTGTAGATTAGAAGAAGCAAAAATGGCCCTTAGTAGAGTGACATGCTCATCTTGTCAGATGTGAGAGTTTAGGGAGAGTATGTGAGTTACTGAGGATTATATCTGCAATAAATGCCATTGGTTGCGAACCCTATCAGATCAAATGGATCGGTTGCAGCGACACTTAGAGGCAATGAGCAATTTACAAGAGCAAGGGGGTGTGATGGATGGCAGTTATAAGAAGGGAAAATTGTCACAGATACAGTCACATAGATCATTTAATGCCAGGAAAGGTAGGAGTGCTAGGCAGGTAGTGCGGAGTCTTTTGTGGCTATTCCCATTTCAAACAAGTATGCTGTTTTGGAAAATGTAGGAGGTGGATGGATTCTCAGGGGAATGTAGCATGAACAGCCAGGTTTCTGGTATTGAGACTGGCTCTAATGCAATGAGGGGTTCCAAGCGATCGATTGTGTTAGGGGACTCTCTAGTCCAAGGCACAGACAGATGTTTCTGTGGCCAGCAGCAAAAAATCAGAATGGTGCGTTGCCTCCCTGATGCCAGGATCAAGGATGTCTCAGGGAGGGTGCAGAATGTTCTCAAGGGGGAGAGGGCCTAGCAGGAGGTCATTGTACACATTGGAACCAGAAAGGAGAAGTATGAGATTCCAAAGGGAGAATATAGAGAGTTAGGCAGGAATTTAAAAAGGTAGTCCTTGAGCGTAGTAATATCTGGATTACTCCTGGTGCTACAAGCTACTGTGGGTAGGAATAGGAGGATAGAGCAGATGAATGCATGGCTGAGGAGCTGGTGTATGGGAGAAGGATTCACATTTTTGGATCTTTCGAAACTCTTCTGGGGTAGAAGTGACCTGAACAAGAAAGATGGTTTGCACCTGAATTGGAAGGGGACTAATATACTGGCAAGGAGATTTGCTAGAGCTGCTCGAGATGATTTAAAATAGGAAGCGGGGGGAGGAGGTGTGACCCAGGGAGATAGTGAGGAAATTGATCAATCTGAGACTGGTACAGTTGGGAAAAGAAGTGAGTCAAACAGTCAGGACAGACAGGGACAAAGCAGAGAACAAGGTAGGACTGATTAATTAAACTGCTTTTATTTCAATGCAAGAGGCTTAACAGGGAAGGCAGATGAACTCAGGGCATGGTTAGGAACATGGGACTGGGATATCATAACAATTACAGAAACATGGCTCAGGGACGGATAGGCTGCTTAATGTTCCAGGATACAAATGCTACAGGAATGACGGAAAGGGAAGCAAGAAAGGAGGGGGAGTGGCGTTTTTGATAATGGATAGCATTACAGCTGTACTGAGAGAGGACATTCCCGGAAATCCACCCAAATAACTTTCCTGGATGTAAGTGAGAAATAAGAAAGGGATGATCACCTTATTGGGATGATATTATAAACCCCTAATACTCAGCAGAAAATTGAGAAACAAATTTGTAAGCAGATCTTAGTTATCCGTAAGAATAATCGGGTGGTTATGGTAGGGGATTTTAACTTTCCAAACATAGACTGGGACTGCCATAATGTTCAGGGTTTAGATGGAGAGGAATTTGTTAAGTGTATAGAAGAAAGTTTTCTGATTCAGTGTGTGGATG
The DNA here is from genome assembly GCF_004010195.1 of Chiloscyllium plagiosum. NCBI lineage: Eukaryota > Metazoa > Chordata > Chondrichthyes > Orectolobiformes > Hemiscylliidae > Chiloscyllium > Chiloscyllium plagiosum. Next base: position 23,491,367 of record NC_057743.1, on the reverse strand, counting down.
TACTTGCTAGAGAAGGTGCAAAACATGACCTACTCTTGGGAAATAAGGCAAGGCAGGTGACTGAGGTATCAGTGGGAGAGCACATCAGGGCTAGCGACCATAATTCTATTAGTTTTAAAATAGTGATGGAAAAAGGATAGACCAGATCTAAAAGTTGAAGTTCTAAATTGGAGAAAGGCCAATTTTGACGGTATTAGGCAAGAACTTGCAAAAGCTGACTGGGGGCAGATGCTTGCAGGTAAAGGGACAGCTGGAAAATGGGAAGACTTCAGAAATAAGATAACAAGAGTCCAGAGACAGTGTATTCCTGTTAGGGTGAAAGAAAAGGCTGGTAGGTATAGAGAATGCTGAATGACTAAAGAAATTGAGGGTTTGGTTAAGAAAAGAAGGAAGCATATGTCAGGTATAGACAGCACAGATCGAGTGAATCTTTAGAAGAGTACAAAGGCAGTAGGAGTACACTTAAGAGGGAAATCAGAAGGGCAAAAAGGAGGCATGAAATAGCTTTGGCAAATAGAGTTAAGGAGAATCCAAAGGGTTTTTACAAATACATTAGGGACAAAAGGGTAACTTGGGAGAAAATAGGGCCCCTCAAAGATCAGCAAGGCAGCCTTTGTGTGGAGCTGCAGGAGATGGGGGTTTTACTAAACGAGTATTTTGCATCAGTGTTTACTGTGGTAAAGGACATGGAAAATATAGAATGTAGGGAAATAGATGGTGACATGTTGAAAAATGTCTATTACAGAAGAGGAAGAGCTACTTGTCATGAAACACATAAAAGTGGATAAATCCCCAGGACCTCATCAGGTGTACCCTAGAGCTCTGTGGGAAGTGATCGCTGGGCCTCTTGCTGAGATATTTGTATCATCGATAGTCACAGGTGAGGGCTGGAAGACTGGAGGTTGGCTAACGTGGTGCCACTGTTTAAGAAAGTTGGTAAGGGCAAGCCAGGGAACTATAAACCAGTGAGCCTGACATCGGTGGTGGGCAAGTTGTTGGAGGGAACCCTGAGGGACAGGATGTACATGTATTTGGCAAGGACGGATTAGGGATAGTCAACATGGCTTTGAGCATTGAAATCATGTCTCACAAACTTGATTGAGTTTTTTGAAGAAGTAACAAAGAAGATTGATGAGGACAGAGCATTATACATGATCTGTATGGACTTCAGTAAGGCGTTCGACAAGGTTCTCCATGGGATACAGATTAGTAAGGTTAGATCTCATGGAATACAGGGAGAACTAGCCATTTGGATACAGAACAGACTCAAAGGTAGAAAACAGAGGGTGGTGGTGGAGGGTTGTTTTTCAGACTGGAGGCCTGTGACCAGTGGAGTGCCACAAGGATTGGTCCTGGGTCCACTACTTTTCATCATTTATATAAATGATTTGGATGTGAGCATAAAAAGGTATAGTATGTAAGTTTGCAGATGACACTAAAATTGGAGGTGTAGTGGACAGTGAAGAACGTTACCTCAGATTACAATGGGATATTGATCAGATGGGCCAATGGGCTGAGGAGTGGCAGATGGAGATCAATTTAGATAAATGCAAGGTCCTGCATTTTGGGAAAGCAAATCTTAGCAGGACTTATACACTTAATGGTAAGGTCCTAGGGAGTGTTGCTGAGCACAGACCTTGGAGTGCAGGTTCATTGCTCCTTGAAAGTAGAGTCGCAGGTAGATAGGATAGTGAAGGCGGTGTTTGGTATGCTTTCCTTTATTGGTCAGAGTATTGAGTACAGGAGTTGGAAGGTCATGTTGCAGCTGTGCAAGACATGGGTTAGACCAAATTTGGAAGATTGCGTGCAATTCTGGTCTCCTTCCTATCTGAAACATGTTGTGAAACTTGAAAGAGTTCAGAAAAGTTTTACAAGGATGTTGCCAGGGTTGGAGGATTTGAGCTAAAGGGAGAGGTTGCCGCTGTTTTGCCTGAAGCATCGGAGGCTGAGGGGTGACCTTACAGAGGTTTATAAAATCATGAGGGGCATGGATAGGATAAATAGACAAAGACTTTTCCCTGGGTGACGGAGTCCAGAACAGGAGGGCATAGGTTTAGGGTGAGTGGGGAAAGATATAAAAGAGATTTAAGAGGCAACCTTTTCACGCAGAGCGTGGTAGGTGTATGGAATGAGCTGTCAGACGAAGTGGTGGAGGCTAGTACAATTGCAACATTTAAAAGGCATCTGGATGGGTACATGAATAGGAAAGGTTTGGAGGGATCTGGGCTGGGTACTGGCAGATGGGACTAGATTGGGTTGGGATATCTGGTCGGCATGAACAGGTTGGACCGAAGGGTCTGTTTCCATGCTGTACATCTCTATGACACTAACACAAAGTAAAAGACCTCATTTATTTGACCAAATGAAATAAAGACCAGGAGGATTTATGGAACACAAGGGCTTTCAGTGAAAACTCTGAATCAGTCCTATCATTCAGCATAGACTCACCTCAAACCGTCGCTCGAAGTTCTGGAATTCGAACATTCTTGCCTGGAAGCCTTCAGCCAGTGCTCCACCTGTTCAAAACATACAAGCAGCACATCACTTCTCAGAGACGTGCAGAAACTCAGGCATCACAAATTAAGCCCGCAGATGAGGGCTCAAATATAAGTGCCGCCACAGTGGGCGGCACGGTGGCACAGTGGTTAGCACTGCTGCCTTACAGTGCCAAAGACCAGGATTCAATACCCGCCTCAGGCGACTCACCGTGTGGAGTTTGCACATTCTCCCCGTGTCTGTGTGGGTTTCCTCCGGGTACTCCGGTTTCCTCCCACAATCCAAAAATGTGTAGGTTAGGTGAATTGGCCATGCTAAATTGCCCGTAGTGTTAATTGAAGGGGTAAATGTAGGGGAATGGGTCTGGGTGGGTTGCGCTTTGGCGGCTCGGTGTGGACTTGTTGGGCCGAAGGGCCTGTTTCCACACTGTAAGTAATCTAATCTAATCTAAATCACAACAATAGAGATGCGGGGTCAAAGTCAAACAGCTGCTTTGAAATAGAATCATTTCAGTCTAATGAATGACATTAGCTCTGCCCAGTCTGGGCCAAGTTAGCAATTGGTCACAGTGTCTCTTGGTTTGGGAAGGCAATGTCCAACTCTTGATTGTTATTCAGTAAATTCTGGTGAAGATTGTGCTTGTGTGTTCGGAAAGAAATAAACAGCCTGAATTGTTACCCTCTTCAGCACAATAGCCAGCCTGCGTGCTCAATGCTCAGCAGTCCATGAGGCTTTTCTCACAAGACTGGATTCAGATCTCAAAATCATGCATCAGGTATGGTGTCCCCTGTTCAGTTTTACTCCATTATATAATCTAGGTGAATTGCCCTTTAAGATTATGTCAAAGGATACTTCCTGTGGAATATCAGTCACTTACAAACATAGGTGAATTTTACGTAAATCAAGGACGCAAAGCACTGCGGATAATGGAGACCTGAAATTTAAAAAATTAAGTACTGGAGAAACTCAGCTGGTCTGGCAACATCGGTGAAGAGAAACAAAGAAAGCTTTTGTCAAGTCTGATATGACTCATTTTCAGAATGGAATAAATGTTGGATAAAGATTTGCCAGGCAATGGGGAAAGAGGAGAGTAAAACTAACTGTATGGATCTTTCCAAGAGACAGACACGATGGGCTAAGTGGCCTCCTTATGTGCTGTGGGATTCTATAGGTCAGGAATATTGCTTCTTCAACCAGGGTTAGCATAAACATGTAGCAATCTTCTTTGCTTCCTTCATACCTCCTTCTGGCATCCCCTGTGCTTTCTGGATGCGAGCATTCAAAACCTCTTTGGCTGACACAAAGAATATGCGATCTGTGGCCTGAGCCCGATCCACCACTCCCAACTCGTCCACCAGGAAACTGGTGCAACGATCCATATGCTGCCGGCGCACCTGTTATCGTGGAAAGAAGTGCTGCATGATTAATACTACACTCAAACAATGCCCAGTCACAGAGTGAGAAAAACATATACATGAGTCAGCATTGAATAATGCCCTAATTATCACTATAATCATTAAAGTTTCATTGCAGAGTGTGTATATTGTCCAGTGTTAATCACTCACACAGAGTGACAATAGCACAGCCATCCACATTACTTGAAACATCAGCCTCCTCCATCTTTCTCTTAGCAGACTGTCAGTCATGCCTGCCGATTGCTGTGGGAAGGAGCTCACAGCTCAACACTGTAAACCAGGGCAACCACTTCAGAGAAGACAGGGTTATTCTCCTTGGAGTAGAAGAGTTTAAGAGTAATTTTGATACAGGTTGAGAATCATGAAGGTTTTGACAAAAAGGAGGAGAAACTGTTTCAGTGGCAGAAGGTTGATAATGATGAAATTGGTAAAAGAACCAGATGCAAAAAAGATGATTTTTTTAAAAAAAAACTAATTTGTGAGATCTTAAATGCACAACTTTGATGGGTGGTGTAAGAAAATTCAATAGTAACTTTCAAATCAAAATTGGATAAATACTGAGAAAGGTCAAATTTGAAGGACAATGGGAGGGGAGCAGCAGGAAAATGAGACTAACTTGATAACTTTTCAAACAGGGGCTCGAGACACAATGGTCTGAGTGGAAGATTCTACGATTCAGTGGCCAATTTCACAATGCAGCAGACGAAGCCCTGTCTCCAACCTGTCTTCCTTAAATCCACCAGTGCCACAGCCTCATGGTGTGCTCAGAGCCTCACACAGAGTTGCTTGATATAGAGTTTCTGGTCCACACTGCTTACCTCCTCCATGTACTCAGGTTCTGATGCAGATGCATCCCAGCGATTATTGAGGATAAAAATGTTGGGTTGTGACAATCGTTCGTTTACTTTGTGGAAGAACTGCTTCTCCTGAAAAAGAAAATAAGGAGATAAGTTTGATCTTTGAACTTGACCAGTTATTGATGCCTGCCTGCACGTCAGTGCCTTGCTCACTGAGCACCGACAGTACACAACCGAGTCTTGCACAGTGTCACTTATAAAACAAAATCATCCTTAGTCTTGCCTGGTGGTGTCTTGTTCACTCACCGTCTGCATTAACGTTGACTCTGAGTTTGCCACCAACACAAAAACATCAGCATCTAGGCAAAATTTATCAATCCAGCTGTCCAGCTCTGTGGTTACATCAATCCCAGGACTGGAAAAAACAGAGAGAAAGTGTATCCATTAATATTGAGGGACAGAAAGGGGTGCCAGTATTCACACAGGGATCCCAGTGACTACAGGGAAGGTCTCAGCGACTACAGGTGTCCCAGTGACTACAGGAAGATTAAATTGAGGGACACCCCCCTCCCCCTCCCTGTACACCTTTCATACCTGTCCATTAGCACCAGGTCATCTCGCAATAAAGCACATTTCATCTTTGGCCACATGACAGACACGAGACTACCCGCAGTGAGTTGTTGATCCTGGTGAAGCGCATGAGCCAGATGATTCACAGTCTATAAAAGACACAACAAACAATTTAACAAAAACTTAAAGAAATTAATTCCATAGACTTGTTGTTCTTCCTATCTCCATAATATTCTGAAGTGCAAGCTCCAACTGTCACTATTCTGATTTTCCTTGGCATTTGCTGCTGTTACAGGGACTACTAATGACACACCCATTTCTCTGTCCTATATGATCATACTATGGGAGTCAACTAATGTCTTACCTTGATGTTTCGTTTCTCCTCAGATCCATCTGTGAGCAGATAGGCCTCATTCCCATCTGAGCCTTCGACACGTAGGAAGCAGTTGGTGGTGTGGCCAATTCCAGAAGGCAAAACTTTGTCCCACAGCATAGCATTTATCACACTACTTTTCCCATTGCTCGTCCTGTAAACAAAATGCAATTAACTCAGAACAAACTAACAGAGTAGACACATCACCAAAGAATTGCCAGGAGTTTGGAATTTCCAAAACAAATCATTCATTACTTTATTGAACACTGGAGTAGGGCTGATGGGCCAAATTGCCTACTCCTGCTCCTATTTCTTACAATCATGGAGTCATACAACCTGGACGAAAGTGAGGACTGCAGATGCTGGAAATCAGAGTCAAGAGTGTGGTGCTGGAAAACCACAGCAGGTCAGGCAGCATCCAAGGAGCAGGAAAATTGACGTTTGGGCAAAAGCCCTTCATCATGAATTTTGCTCGAAATGTCAATTTTCCTGCTCCTCGGATGCTGCCTGACCTGCTATGCTTTTCCAGCACCACAGTTTTGACTCATACAACCTGGAAACAGGCTCATGATTTTAAGTCTAGGACAGCAAAAGCAGTGATAATACCTACAATACAATTAGCACAGTGTATTGTTGGTGATGTATATGACCTACCTGCCAAAAAATGCTACTTTCATGTGACGCCGTGCCAGTACTTCACTGATCCCTCCAACTTTTGAGAGATAACCTGTCACCTCTAGCACCTGCTCCTCTGTGGTGATGGGATCCAGCTCTCCATTCTGATATGTCTCTGTGGAATTGCAAACAAGAACAAGAGATTAAGCTATGGCATCTAGTTTCTGGAATTCTGTAAAGCAGCCCAGATTCCACGCAGTGCTCATGTTTGGAAATGAAGGCAGTTGTTGTGACAATCAGAGGAACAAGTGGATGTGCTTGAAAGGATGCACTTGAGCAATGAGGGGGTGTGGCACAGAGAGCTGCACCATCCCCAGTCACTGAGACATTGAAGTGTGATTCAGGATGTTCTGTGTGATTGCACTGCTATCAACCACCATGCAATCCAGACAACCTAGGCACAACATTTATCTAGAGTCATAATTTACGAACTATCCAAAGCAGAAGCTAATGAGAAATCATCAGTACAGGCCCTGAGGAGGGAAGTTCTGACTGTGCTGTCTCCCTGAGGTAACAGACAGATGCAGGTGAATCAAAGTCCAGAACGTACTGCCATATTCCCATGTGCAGAGATCACATTGTACTCATATCCTGGACCAGACAGGTATTTATGAGCACTGACCTCCCCATTCAGCAAACTACTACCTACCTTTGAGGAATGCAGCACTCTCCTTGATGTACGCTGTTAGCTGCTCAAAGATTCCATTGATTTTCTTTTTAGCTGTAACAAAGTGCTTGAGTGGAGAAGCATTAACCTCAGCCATCAGACGCTTATCTTTCTTACCAACTGCAACTGGGTGTGAGCGGGAGAACATCAGGGACATGGCACTGAAGAAATGAGAGAGAGACGAGAGAGGAACATCAAACTCACTCAGAATCGATAGATAGATACATAGGGCTGGGGGGAACAAGCAGCGAACAGACTCCAAGGAGGACAGAGACAGAGAAAATGTCAGTTCCCCAGTGTAGAGAGTTGGGGGAGGGGGAACAGGCGCCAAGAATGAGGCTGGACTGACCGGGGTTAATATCCTAAGGACAGGACAGGACAGGACAAGGAGGGGGTGGGGGCGTGCACGGTGACACAGACAAGGCGGGCGGTGTGAGGTGTTCGATACGCGATAGGGCGCAGGGAAAGGACTCCTGCATACAGCATTGGGCTCCGGGACTCTCTCCGCTGAGGCTGGGGCCTCCGGAATAAGCCGTACCCCGGGGCTGAGTTACTGCTCCGGGCGGCGGAAGGCAGTGAGTGACCTTGCGACACTGACTGCTCCTCCGACTCGATCGCGCACTTTCCCCCCCCCCGCCCGATGCCGGCCAGGCCCGGCCTCCGCCTGAATCGTTTCATCGAAGATCAGACTTACATTTGAACCGCTGTCGCCGGGTCCTTGCCTGATCCACGGCCGCTGCAATCGGTCTGCAGCCGCCACTGCCGCTGCTCCCCGGCCGACCGACAGCCTGCGTCATCAACCTGCGACAGCTCTTCGTCATGAGTCCGCGACAACATCTTTCCGTTACTAGGGCAACAGGATTCTGTTGGGATGTGCAGAGTAATCACGCAACATCAGGTCATAGTCCAACAGGTTTAATCGAACCACTAGCTTTCGGAGCGCTGCTCCTTCATCAAGGTGGGATGGTATTGTGGAAAGTTGTGACCCGCAATGGCAGAAAGACAAGATACTGGAGGATTTGGAAATTTAAAATAAAAACAGAAATGTTTAGCCCATCTGTGAAGAGAGACAAATGGAATTAACGTTCTTGTTTAGTAAGAAACCAGTTCTGAGGAACGACCACCAATCTAAAACTTCATCTTTCCCTCGCCAGACCTGCTGATTATTTCCAAACTTTTTGTTTCCATTGCATTTCCACACCATTTTTATAGCCACCACGTTTCAAATCATTTTATACTCCAGTGTCCAGTGCTGATCGGAGGTGGCAGAGGATCATCTCCAATGCTGCCTGGAATCGGCTGATTGGGCCATGCCACCACCGTCACAGACTTTATCAGCAAGTGTGTGGAGGACTGCATATGGAGGAAGTCAATCTGGGTGTTCCCCAACAGGAAGCCCTGGTTGAATCAGGACATACAAAACCTGCTAAAAACCAAGCGTGAGGCCTTCAGATCAGGAGACCCACTCAAATATAAGGAATCCAAGTACGACTTTCGCAGAGACATTAACACAGCCAAGGACCAATACCGATCTAAACTAGAAACCCAGGCAGACACCCGGAATGTATGGCCAGGACCGAATGACATCTAAAGAGAAACGGTGCAAGATAGCAGACGATGACACATCCCTCCCAGACTATCTCAACACCTTCTATGCTCGCTTTGAGCAGAATTTCAGCGGAAAGGTAACACCTATTCCGACAAGTTCTGACGAACCTACCCCAACAGTCACTGCATCAGAGGTCAGATCAGTTTTCCTTCGTGTGAATCCACGTATGGAGTCAGCTATTACGAGGGGGCATAGCTTTAAATTAAGGGGTGGTAGGTATAGGACAGATGTTAGGGGTAGATTCTTTACTCAGTGAGTCGTGAGTTCATGGAATGCCCTGCCAGTAGCAGTGGTGGACTCTCCCTCTTTATGGGCATTTAAACGGGCATTGGATAGGCATATGGAGGATAGTGGGCTAGTGTAGGTTAGGTGGGCTTGGATCGGCGCAACATCGAGGGCCAAAGGGCCTGTACTGCGCTGTATTTTTCTATGTTCTATGTTCTATTAATCCAAGGTAAGCGATGGGACCAGACGGAGTATCAGGCCGTGCACTCAGAGCATGCGCATATCAATTGGCAGAGGTCTTCTAGGACATCTTCAACCTTTCCCTCCAGCAAGCCACTGTCTCTGTCTGTTTCAAGAGGACCAACATCATCCCTGTGTCTAAGAAGGCTCATTCCGCATGTCTCAATGACTATCGCATAGTGGCCCTAAATTCGGTGGTTATGAAGTGCTTTGAAAGGCTGGTCATGGCATTAATCAACTCCCCACTACTCGACTCATTCCTATTTGCCTATTGGACCAACAGATCCACATCAGATGCCATATCACTTGCCCTTCATTCCTCCCTAGACCACCTTGGTACCAAGAACAGCTACTTAAGAATCCTACTCATTGACTACAGTTCAGCCTTCAACACTATTATCCCTTCAAGACTGATTACAAAACTTAGTGATCTCAGACTAAACCCTACTCTGCAACTGGATCCTCAGTTTCCTGACCCACAGACCACAATCAGTGAAGAATGGGAACAATATTTCATCCTTACTAACACTCAACACTGGAGCCCCCCAGGGTGTGTACTCAGCCTCCTATTGTACTCACCATATACCATTGACTGCCTCACCAAATACCAGACTATTGCCTTTTACAAGTTCGCTGATGACACCATCATAGTCGGTCGAATCTCAGATGGCGACAAAACAGACTACTGACCGAAAGTGGAAGACCTGGAAAAATGGTGCCCTGAGAACAACCTAGCTTTCAATGCCAGCAAAACCAAGGGACTCATTATTGACTTTCGGTGGGATGTTACTCATGCCCCCCCTACACATTAACAGCACAGAGGTGGAACGAGTGGACAGTGTCTAGCTCCTGGGAGTAATCATTTGCACCAAGCTTTCTTGGACGCTTCAGGTGGATGCACTGGATACAAAGGCCCAACAACATCTCTTCTTCCTCAGGCAGCTGAGGAAATTTGGCATGATGGCGAATACCTTTGCCACCTTTTACAGGCATGCCATCGAGACCATTCTGTCTGGATGTAACACTACCTGGTATGGCAACTGTAACTTTCAAGATTGGAGACGCTACAGAGACTGGTGAACTCAGCCCAGCCAATCACAAAGGCCAACCTCCCATCTATAGAATCCATCTACCAGACCTGCTGTCAAGGAAAGGCTGCCAGCATTCTCAAAGATCCATCCCACCCTGGACTTTGCCAATATCAAAGACCCTAAGAGCAGAAGGCCACTGATTGGTTAACAGGTTTCATTGACTGGCTTTGCTACCAAGAAAGCGTAGGTGCTACCAGTACCACACCCACTGGTGGAGTAGGATTGTCAATGCACACTGAGGTACACTAAGATGGTGGGAAGGGAGAAAGCACCTCGCGGTGTGAGTTTAACCATAAGGGCAGGAGGGGATTGGCTCTCAACAAGCCCCCAACCTTCCTACTGTTGCATCCCTCCATTATGCACTCCCACCTCCTGCGAAGTCTGTAAAGGAGCCTAATAGCATTTGCTTCTCGGGCCTTCAGCATGCTGAGTCTCAGTCCATCATTGGGTACCTACTAGTTTCAGCAGCATGAGGCCTTTAGGTAAGCCATTTAAAAACTTCATTTGGCAGCAGGGCATGAAATCAATTTACATATGCCTTCCCACCATGGATTAATTGGACAAAGACGGAAAGGCAGCTAGGTTCCCACCTACCACTTTTCTGTTGATTAAGTGTTTCCCTCATCCCTGCCCCCAAACCCACCACAGGGGAGGGTTTTAAATTTCACCCAATGCCTGGAGCCAATTAGATTGGTGTCTGTGAAGGGGGCAAGGTGAATCATCTACTTGGCACTTCTAGCTAAAGCAGGTTGCAGATGCTTCAGTCTGTCTTTCATACTCTAATGCCATGCTCTACCATCAGGAAGGATAGGAATGTTTATGGAGCCACCCAGTCCTGTTAGTTAATTGTCCACCACCATTCATAACTGAGTAGCTGGACAACAGAACTTTGATCTGATCCAGTGGGTGTGGGATAAAATATTAGAAACAGGAGAAGTTGGTCATTCAACCTCTAGAAGCCTTCATTGGCAGTTGATAAGATTCTGGCTGATCCACATCCTGACTTTCCTACTAACATCTATTTGATTTCCTTCACAAACATTTTCTCAGTTCAATTCTGACCGATCAAACCCTTTATATGTCCAGTTTTTTTTGTTAACCCTTTATATATTTAGATTTTCCACACAAGGTAAACAGTCTCTCAGTATTTACACTGTCAACCTCACTTATATTCTACTCAATCTTCCCTCACATACTATCACAATTCACTCCAGTAACCCATGGACCTAATTGAGCAGAGATGGGGAGCCTGGTGGCTTGGTGGTTAGCATTGCTGCCTCACAGTACTCCCAATTCCAGAAATGGGTGAATGTCTGTGTGGAATTTTCATGTTCTCCCCACGTGCGTGTAGGTTTCCACTGGATGCTCTGATTTTCTCCCACAGTCCAAAGGTGAGCTGGTTTGGTCATACTAAATTGTCCATAGTGTCCAGGGATGTGCAATCGAGATGGGTTAGCCATGGTAAATGCAAGGATGTGAGAACATGGCTGGGTTTGGGTGTGATCTTCTTCAGAGGGTTGGTGGAGACTTGATGGCCAAATGGCCTCTTTCCGTACTGTAGGGATTCTATGATACTCACTGCAATTGAAAGTGACCAGTACCCTGTTACAACTTACATGAAGCACTATACCAGCATAAAACACAGAAAATGTTTGATGATAATTTATTTTATTTTACTTTGAATCAAAGGATTAGAGATTCCATATGCTCCCAGATCTTACTTTCTATGTTTTCCTTCTGTATATCTTCCGGTTAAGACCCTTCTGGTTCTGATTGATCTTTATTGGATCTCTATGAGCTACTAAGTGTCCAACGTGCAAATTTCAGTATATAGACAGTTTCTGACACTTATTGTGGATACACAGACCCAGCCTCCATTAGAACTAGTAACAAGATGCAAAGTTTATCAAAAAATGTTGCCTATGTTTTTCAGCCCTTCTCCAGATCTGGACTGAGAAGCTATGCTCTGTGAAAGCCAAATAAAATACGGTAGGACATGAAGAATAATCTTTAAAAGGCAAAAAAAAGCTGCTGAAAATTAGCCACCAGAGTTGGGAGAGCTAGAGAAGTGTCTTAAACATTACTGATCCTTAGAGAGTTGACAGTGTCCCTATGAATCCCAAGCATAAGCCCTTGTCTGTCACCATTACTCCATTAAATCCAATCTTATATCCCTGAACATGTTAGGACATTATTAAATTGGAGGGATTCAGAAGAAAATTACCAGGATTTTGCTGGGCCTGGAGGCTTTGAGTTAGAAGGACAAGCTGGGACTTGTTTTACTGGAGCATAGGAGGTTGAGAGGTGACCATGTTGAATTTTATAAAATCATGAGGGGCATAGATAAGGTGAATAACAAAGGTATTTTCCTTAGGGTGGATTAGCTCAAAACTAGAGGGCATTTTTTTAAGGTGAGAAGAGAAAGATTTAAGAGAGACCTGAGGGGCAACTTCATCACACAGAGGATGGTTCATGTGTTGAATGAACTGCCAGAGGAAAGGTAGGTGCAGGTACAGTTATAACTTGTAAAAAAACATTTGGATAGGTACATGAATAGGAACGGTTTACAGGGATATTGAACAAACACAGGCAAGTGGGACTAGTTTAGTTTGGAAAACTGGTCGGCATGGACGAGTTGGAATGAAGGGTGTTTCTGTACTGTATGACTCTGGAGGGAATTTGCAGTATTGCTAATACTATTCAGTCACACTGTGGGTTCAGTGCATGAAATTCGATCTGTAAGCACAGCAGAAAGATGTGTGTATTTCTTAGGACATGGTGAGTCAACTTTATTTTTGACATATGTTCAAAGACAAAAAAAAATTGGCCTTTATAATGAGAAATGTCAGGGACAAAATACCAAAAGAGGAAGTGACACTTTGAGAGTCTCCAATTGCAATAAATGCCACCTAGGCTGGAGACCCACTAGTAAAGATAAAGCGAAATCTGTAGCCAGATCTATGAACGCTAAATTTATTCTCAACCTTTATTAATACTGAGACACACTCCTCAGGTTTGTTCTTCAAGAGGTGAATACTTAAATAGTGAGAGAATAGAACTAGCAGGGGTTAGGACACCTCTTAAAGGTAGCAGCAGCCCTCAGTCAACTCCTTGCCCTTTCTTCTAGCCCTTCTAAGCTTAATTTTTCCAGTAAATTTCTCCTTTTTAAACTCTTTCAGTGGTTCGGGCTGTGATATACCTGTACTTTATTTTCAGACCCTTTGAAGAAATTTCACCTCAATTCTTTGACTACCAACTTCGGTCCACATTTGAACTCCCTACAACCCCCCAGTCAGTTTGGGAGTCAGTGAGATTCACAACTAGATCTCCTTTCTATCCCTTCCTATAAAGCTTATCGATTGAACTTTATTGTGTGCTTTTCCATTGTTAACTTGTTCTTTTGCAAAGGGCACTGATATTTCTGTCCCAAATGTGACAGTCTTGGCAGATAATTAAACTAATACTGACAAAATTATCCTGCCCCAAACTACAGAACATGCATGCACATATCCAGTGGGTTTAACCTAATGCAGAGCACAGAACCACTCACGGTAAACTCTTTGTCATTCTGGCTGTGAAAGAGGTAGGAGTACTTTGAACTTCAGGATACAAAAAAGACAGGGTCTGATTTACCTGTGAATTACTGTATCCAGCCAATTCAAATTAAAATGGAATTGAATAGCCAAGTACCTCCAGCTTCTTGGTTTCACAGGGTCTGAATATTATGCAGTGGGGTAGCACTGTGTCTCTAGAATCCTTGGCTTACATATAGTCAGCTTATTACAGGAGGGGTAACCTGTGTCTTTAAAATCTGTAGGTTATATATCGTCTGGTTATTAAAGGGAGGGGGCTGTGCTTCATCTTTAGAACCTACAAGTTAGATATATTTTATTTTGGACTTGACTAAATCTCAGTCTAACTTCACAACTGACACAAGTGCACCTGGTGTGATTATCTCTTCATACTAAGCACTTTGGGAATTCTATAAATGATTATATACAAAATAGGAACATGGGCCATCCTTGCTGCAATATTCTGAGAAAGGTCAAATTGCAATATGTCACAAACAGTCTGTAAAAGTTTCCATGGCATGCACTCAGATAGTAAACACTTTAATTAAGGGTCAACAAAAGAGACAGCGATGTATCTTGTGCCACTGGTGGTTGGAAGACCCTCGTGGTAATGGGTTAGTCGCCCTGGGTGCATGAGGGCCCAGCCCTTCCGAGGAGCCTGGATGGAACAATTATATCTGATGAACCTGCAGCCACCTCCCTGCAAGAGACATGACAGTATCAGTAAAACAGCAATGGTTTGCTGTGTCAGTGTAAAGGCTAAACATACAATGACCAAATCACAAAGAGACTCAGAGCCCTTTTGTTCAAAGCACACTTTTATAAACAGGATAATGAAACATTGTAAGGATATCTACTGGTTGTATATAGTCCGTGCAGGGCATACACAGTCTGTCCTGTTATACATATAGTCAGTGCTGGGCCACTCAATCCTGTTACACATAAAACCCTGTGTCAACTAGCCATACAAACCCAAATTAAAATTGAACCTTGTCTTTGTCTCTAGCGTACTGACTAGATAAAGTTTCAACTATCTTAGGAGACTGAGGAAAAGGTGTATTTCAGAACCACAAATTATGCAATCTCACAATAAAAGCTTGGAAGATAAACACTTAACATTAATCATGAACAAAGACCAGAGAGTAAAGGTGGTTCTGATATATCATCCACAGAAAAGCTGGACATTGATAACAGCTGGGAACTGGCATTGATTGTAAGGCGTGGGGAGCTGGACTCATGAGCTGGGTGCTGAGGCCTGGCTACAGGACTGAGTTATTTCCAATAATACTGCCTTTAACTAGGGACACTGATTCAATCTAGTGGAGAATTACTGTTCCACCTAAAGGTGTCAGAGAAAGGGAGCCAGAACTGTTTGATAGCAACCTCTAACTCCATTTCCTGCCCACCTGTGGTGAAGACAAACATTGCAGGAGTTTAAACAGACTCAAAGTGTGGAATTTTTCTATAACTACCCCAAACTCAAGCCCAAAATCATAAACTCAAATCATTCCCTCCTCTTCAACGAGATATCAGCAAATATTAATGGCCATAAATTATTCTCCTTGAGAGACCACTTCGATTGAGAAAACTCCCAATGTGAGAAATGATAAAGCATGCCAGTTTCTGGTATTGCTTTCCTTCAAAAATTCTTTGTATTTATAGTTCACAAATTGCACCCTTATTGTAAAGTGAAACTCAGGTTTTGTTCTGACAATTTTTTTTGGCCCTCAATCTCAATCTTCAATTCCTGATTTAGGGCTGATAGAGTAAACAGAGAAACAGGGAGAGACACAGATCGGCAGAGAGAGACACAGACTGGTGACACAGAAATGATCTCTGACAGAGATAGTCTGACAGAGATAACAGACAGACAGAGATGGGCGGAGGTGTTTTGTGATCTTATCTGGAAAGCGTAAATTGGATCTTTAACAATCCAGAGTCATAATTAGTTATTATAATGAAACATATGCTTCATTTTTTACATTCCTCAGAATGCAGCTTGTCTTGTCAACAACCGTGCTGTCTTGGCAACTAACTGGCATAAGTCCAGCAGGTCAGGCAGCATCCAAGGAGCAGGAAAATCAATCAGGAGTGGTAATGAAGGGCTCCTGCCCGAACTATCGATTTTCCTAGTCCTTGACGCTGCTTTCCCAGCACCACTCTAATTTTGACTCTGATCTCCAGCATCTGCAGTCCTCACTTTCACCTAACTAACTGATATAAGCCTGTATGGACCCTTGCTGTGAATGGTGAATGAGGCAACCACATGAATGGGTAAAAAGTGCAGAGTTGGGTGGATAAGGAGTTTTGTTTTTAGAATGATGGAAAATTTTCAATTAAATCAAACATTTCAGGTAAACCAGTCACATACATTGGGAACAACAACATTATCTATGGTCAAGACAATTGGAGGACATCGGAGATCAACTTAACTTGACACTAAAAATCAAAACTGGTTTCAGGAGTTCTGGTTCAGGCCGTTAGCAAAGTGAGAATCTCACGAATCTTATTGTAAGTAAATATATAAACATCCAGCAAAAACCTATTGTTAACAACACATCATAACTAACAAATTATTGGGGAGAAATCTCATGGATGAGTCTAGATACATCCTTACTTTCCCCACAAGTTTAAAGACCACCATTAGTTGAACTATCTGACCTCAATTTACACTTGCTGTTAATAATTACATTGATCATGCATCCAATGAGTTTGAAACATTCCACAGCTCAAATGTATGTTTAGAAACATGCAAGATCAGAATAAAAAGGAAGGATTAATTTACCAAATCCTGAGAACTTTGGGGGAGTCCGCTCAGCAAACAGCGGTATATATATCAGAGCCATGTGTTGATTCAGTACAAGCTCCAGTGGAATAGGCCGTGAAACCCATTCTGTACTGGAGTGCTGAGTAAACTTGATAGGCTCGTTCCCAAACACCAGACGTACAACTTACCTGGTAGTCAACTCCAACCTTGTTGAGTGCAATGTTTACAGTAAAAGTAGAAGCATCGTGATGTGGCATTAAAGATGGCTGTTCATCAGGTTTATATCTAACTACAAAGGCCAGGTCAAAGAGAGCCTGTAAGAAAGAAAAGGGGGTGTGAAGCAGTATCATGCAGCATCCATTAAAGAGCAGACACTGAGGAGAGAGCACCAAATCCCATCTTATGAAGTCCTGCTGTCTCCAGGCATTGGTTTCATCTAGGCCTCAAGCTACCTCCATTGTGATGACAACCTAGGTCTGGTACCTTTCCTGCATACAGCAGCAGCAAGGCCTCAGACTTCTCCATTGCAGGCAAATCCTCCTGCTGCATTCCAGCGAGACTGAATCAGTTTTACCTCATAATCAACTCCTGCCCTGTTTAGAGCTACGTTAATAGTGAAGGTTGAGGCATCATGGTGGGGTTCAAGCGAGGGCTGCTCCTCAGGTTTGTATCTCACTACAAAGTTCAGAAACGAGAACGCCTGGGAGGCAGAAATTTAACATGGAAGAAACAAAACCAGCATTAGTAACCATGGCGACAAAAGTCATCAATTGTTACAGTCTTTAATCATTTTAGACATTCATTTTAATCCCTGTTCCTATTGTTTATTTTATCCCTAATTTATTAAAGTAAAAGTTTGTTATTAAATGGAATAATTTGTCAATTAGTTTTTTTTTCTCTGTTACTTTTATTGTTCCTTTCTAGATAGACATTACTGCCTCTTATGTGGAATCCCTTTGATACTGCTGCCTCTGCTACAACACCAAAGATGTCATACTTCAGCCCGAGAGGATGTTATGAAGTTATTCAGTGATGGTAGCATAAGAGCAAAGTCCAATCTGACATCAACTGATTCACACACTAACACTTTCTATAGGATGTAACAGAGCAGGGATCAAAAACTGAAGCTTCAATCTCTTGTGGGCACACAGTGTTTTGTGAACAGTGGATTTCTGGTTACTGTCTGGGTGACAGGGTATACTAAAAAAAATTCCCTGATCTGTTGTGAGAAAAATCATAGCATTTAAATAAAAGTATTAAAAGATATTGAAAACAGCAAACTGCTGTTTAACTGGTTGGAACCATTGGACTCTGATGGCCAGTATGACAAAACGTCCAGGAATACATCCAACCAGTGTTGGCAACATTGACTGTGGAAAGGTTTGCTGCAAAGAGTTTTATTTCATGTTTGAACCTCATGTTTCAAATGCCATGTCTTGATCAGATCTTAATATACACATTGCCTGACGGGGAAAATGTTAAACTGAAGCATTTCCATAGCTGCTGCTCGATTAGCACAATTTTAAGAAACTACAGAACAGGTTAGAAATTACTTTAAAAGTACTCAACACCAGGTGTCTTTGTTTCCAACTCATTTTCTCAGTTACGAGACCTCTAGGCATAATGAACAGGAACTTAAATTCTGGTCTTGCAGGAATAAATTTAACATATTATTCATTCAAAGTTACATACACCATATTTAAAAGGTTCAACCTCTTCAGTGCACCAGTGAAGACACATCGATGCTCCATCGCGCCAGCTGGAAACTTGCTTTGCAAAATGTAATTTACCTAGCCTTGGTCTGCTCTTTGTTCTCAACATGATGCTGCACCTTGACAAAAGCATATCAGTTCTCACATGTATACTGATCACACCCATCTTTACTTCACCATCACCCCTTCCAATTCCCACAATGCCTCCAATTGTACACATCCTTTGTTGACATACCATACAGGATGAGTAGAAATTATCTGCAACTAAATATTAGACCAAAGACATTTTTAGTTCCTGTCACAAACAACAGTTCCCTAGGAACCTCATCCACTTCTTTTCCTAGCTACTTTGCAAGGGGGAGACCTAGTCATTTTGCAACCTTAGCTTTCTGTCTGACTCTGAGCAGAGCTTCTGAATCCACATCCATTTTGTGACCAAAACTGCCTGTTCTATGTATGTAACATCACTCATCTCCACCCCCTGCTTTACCTCATCTGCTGCTGAAACCCTCATCCCTGCTTTTATTCCCTCTCGACTTGACTATTCCAATATTCTTCTGACCAGCCTCTCATCTTTCCTCTGCCATAAACTTAAGCACATCTAAAACTTTGCTACCCTCATCAAACCAGGACAAAGTTTAGCTATTACCTCTATTGTCATGACTCTCATGACTCAAGTTTAAGAAATATATTTGTTACAATTCCAATTTTTTTTAAAAGATGCCTCCAATTCCTCATCCTTCCTTATCTCTGTAATTCCCTTGGAGATCTCTGTGCTCCTCCAACTCTGGTCTGTTGGTCATTCCCTATTTTAAAAGGCTGAGCAATCATCAATTCCATCTCAATCTACTGACTGTTATTTCTGCAACATTGCCAGTATCAGGGTATGATTAAAAGTGACCCATTTTCCTGGTATCACTGGGTTTAAGTAGGTATTAATGCTGATGGTTGTTATTCCAGTGCAGCAAGAGGAAACCACTAACCAATCACAGAATGGACTGGAGCATGCAGCACTTGACAGCAGGACTGACCTTGGTGTAGTAGCCTGGGTAGACCTCTTCTGTTAAAGGTGCAATGTATTCTCTTAAAAACCTCTGCCATTCTTTCTCATATCCGATCTGATTCATGTGAATATCAATTGTTGGCACATTTTCATATCCACCCTGAATACGTATATCCTGGGGTAGGATTGGAGAAATTGTTCAGAAACTGTGATCAGATACATTGAAATAATACTTGATTTTTGATCTTTGGCATACTTACCTTATTGCCTCCAGTTGACCACTGTCCAAAATGTTCCATCTCCTCAACAATATCATCACAGGCTTGTTCAGTGAAAATAGGGAACCAGTATACATCTGGACAAGGCTGCAAAATAACACCAACAAATATCAAATATATGGTTTAGAATATACCATATGGCCCAACTGCCTGTTCAACAGGCAATTATTGTGTATCGGACCATGTCAATCAACCAATATTCATGAAACTGGATTATCTCAAATCGATCATGTTATCATGCCTAATCTACAAACCAATATGAAATTTTATATCTCTGCAGGACTTCTAGATGTCGTGAGCTCATCTCACAGTGACCCCTATCAGATTTCACTACTGGAAAGTAAGCATCATATTTATCAGATACGATTACTGTGTTGACATTATTGTCACAACTGAGCATTGCACATGACAATTACATTCAATTTTAAAAACGGCAAGACCTTCTAGAAACATCAAAATTAGAACCATTTGATAGGTTATTATGATTCAATATGATCATGGCTGATCTTTTAAGTCGGTACTCTGTTCCTGCTTTGTCTGCACACCCTTTGATCCCTTTAGCCCCAATAACTATATTTAACTGATTGATGAAAACATTTCATTTTTTGGCCTCAACTGCTTTCCGTGGCAGGGAAACAACAGGCTCACCAGGTGAAGAAATTTCTCATCTCAGTCCTAAATAGCCTATCTCGTATCCTTAAACTGTGACCCCCAATTCTGGGCTCCTCAGTAATCAAGAACTTCCTGTGTTTGTTCTGTTGATTGTGAATTTCCAGCTTGATTTGCTGATCTCAGTGCAGCGAGCAGAAGAAAGCTGGGGGTGAAAATGGACCTCACTGCACACATTTTTCCCAAAGACACAATGCATTGTGGCAATTTCAATTGTCAGCTTCTAGCACGGACAGGATCAGGATGAGTACATAAGTTGTCAGATGTCCTGCAGTACCCATGCACTCATTCATATAACAGATCCTTACCTGTAGAAGGATCTTGTTTTCGATTATTGAGCTATAGTTTTCATGAATGTACTTGTCTTCCCAATCCTGTAACGGAACATAATGGAAAATGGATGAAATGCCATTCGTACCTTTGGTGCTATTCTCCTCAGACCTTTCACTCTCTTTAGTCAATATGTCATAGTGAGTAACTTGGACTCTCAACACAGCTATTCTCAGTAATGAGTCAGGGATCAATCAAATAAATGGAGGGAAGGAAACAGTCCTTACTTTCCCATCAAAATATTACTTTTTGATTAGACTTCAATCGTTATTTTAAAATGAAAGTACACAAGCATTTCAGTAATTGTAGACACAAATATTTGAATAACAAATTGGAATATATTGCTTCTTTCTTTTGCTCATTCTCTTCCAGGTGCCTTGAGTCACACCATTCCTGGTTCCACAATTTGGTACTCTGCTTCACTCAACATTGAATCAGACTGGAACTCTGGGATCCTAAAACTTTTGGTTCAGTCCCACACAACATGGTGCACCACACAAAACAAACTAGTTCTGTCCCATTACTCTATCTCAGGTTTAGAGGTCTGATTCCCACCTCCTCCACTATTCGCCTTGATGGTGTACCTGTGGGTTTTCAGAGATCTGCCAAAGGTCATTATGCAGGTGATCAGTATGATAATTTGCAACGGAGAGAATGCGTCCAAATTCATGCCTGTTGGTGATGTACATGAAAATTCCCTACAGCAAAAAAAAAGCACAGATT
Source organism: Chiloscyllium plagiosum (assembly GCF_004010195.1). NCBI lineage: Eukaryota > Metazoa > Chordata > Chondrichthyes > Orectolobiformes > Hemiscylliidae > Chiloscyllium > Chiloscyllium plagiosum. The sequence goes on along the minus strand of NC_057743.1, from coordinate 23,470,155 downwards.
AATCTTGATATTCGGGGGGATCAAAACTTTTAATTCCTGCCAAGAAGCTCCATTTCCAATGCATAATCTTGGAGGAAGATACTCTGGCAAGCTGCTCACTTCCTGGGAAACAATACACTCACCTGTTCCCTGATATTATGACAGAAAGCCATGTCTGTATCCAGGCTGCCAGCATGGTAGAGATCTTTCTCAGTCAGGACTGATTGAAGCAAAGTGCCTTGGATCAGGTATATGCTGGAGATGTATGGAACATTCCAGAGGCCACTGCACAGAAATAGAGCACATTAATACCAGTAAACAATTTAAATCTTTGGCAAATTATTCAGATCACTGCCCTTTCTGGGAACTATGAATGTCAATTTCCAATGACAGCACCTATTGGCTGCCCTTCAGCCTACTTGGAGCCTCTTTCACAGATAATTGTGCTGCAAATTGTATCCACATTGTCCCGCTGGGAAACATTTCCATTTCCTCACTGCCAAGTATCAGAGGAACCATCATCTGCAGGTCAGTCCATTTTATAATTCATGATCTGTGGCTGTCACTCACAAGGCCAATATTTATTAGGAGAAAGCAGTGGCGAACCACATTCTTAAACAGCTGCACTCATGTGCTGTTGGTACACCCACAGTATTGTGAGGGAAGGAGTTTCAAGGTTTTACCTTGGTGATGAAATCCAATGATTATCTGAAACATGGATTTAAATCCAGTCCAGAATCACAGAAAGAGAATCTTTCACCATCAGCTTAATGACTCAATGAGAAGCAAATTTAAAGTGAATCTAAATCCAGCTGATATAATCCAGTGAGAATGAGCCAGTGGATCCAATCCTGTTATGAAGATCTAAATGGGAATGAATTTGGATTTCATCTAAATTCAGCTAGCATGATCCAATGTGGAGTGAATCCTGAGCAGAACCAACCTATCCATAGTGGTCCAAAGGAAAGGGAATTTGTAATGGTTCCACAAGGCAAGTTGCCCACTGATCTAGAAATAATCAGCAACGCACCAACAATTTTGTTCACAACAAGCTCCAAAAGAAAACTCATGCTGGAATTCTTCTACACTTGCAACGAGTTTGCAAAACGCATGTGTTCAGCTTGTCATGTCAGAGTTTGTGTGGCAACATGTGCAATAGATCATAGCCCTTGCCGTTTTTCAACTCAGCGAGAGTAAAATGCTACTCAAAAATATAACTACTCTAAGCATCTAGTTAAAAATCACACAACACCAGGTTATAGTCCAACAGGTTTAATTGGAAGCACACTAGCTTTCGGAGCTTCCAATTAAACCTGTTGGACTATAACCTGGTGTTGTGTGTTTTTTAACTTTGTACACCCTAGTCCAACACCGGCATTTCCTAAGCATCTAGTCACTATTGCAATGATTAGATTAACTACAGTAGGGAAACAGGCCCTTCGGACCAACAAGTGCACACTGACCTTCCCTACATTTACCCTAAACACTATGGACAATTTAGCATGGCCAATTCACCTGACCTGCACATCTTTGGATTGTGGGAGGAAGAGCACCCAGAGGAAACCCATGCAGACATGGGGAGAATGTGCAAACAGACAGTCACCTGAGGAGAGAATCGAACCCGGTCCCTGGCACTGTGAGGCAGCAGTGAGCCACCATGCCACCCCCTGTCGGATGGACAATGACTCATTTGGAGATTTGATACAGGGCTTCTCAATACATTTAGGTATTTTTGCCTATTTGGGAGTTAATTGACAATATCATAACACAAGAATGAAAGTTCAAAAGGTTTTTAAAATTGATACTCACACTCTGCGTTGCTGAACAATATCCACATAATCCTCTGATCGGGCGTAATATCCATCAACATCAAGTGCCCCCCAGAAGTTAGACCACAGCTTCTTGTGGCGACTGATCAGTGGTGCCAGTATTGGTCTACAAAGATCAAGGTAATTGATGACATTTATTATAAGACTAGAGCCATTTCTAAAGTCAAAGAATTGCAATCTTCAATGCTGTTATAAGTAAGCTTCCATGTCCAAAGGAATGTGGCTCTGAGTTCCAATTCTACACTTAAATCAAATTCTTACCTTTTTTATCTAGTTTATCATAGCCTAGGTTATAACAATTAATGTCAATCCCTGATGCAATGTGACACAATAGAACACTTACCATTAATATTATTTTTAAAGGCTTCTCATCAGTGCCCTTTCTCTGGATCATAGAAATAATTAAAATTAATCAACAAGGTTGTTCACAAGAGTTTGAGATTTGATAATACTCAAATGAAAATCTTTATGAAATAATACTGTTCAGTATTAAATAATCCAATTAACACAGAGAGCGCCCATCACATTTTTGTCTAATAGAGTAGCTAACCCCTGAATGTCTGCAAGCTCAAGTGACTTCACATTCATTTCTAAAGAATTAATTACCTCAAGTTTCCTGACTCTCAATTCACTGAGTATTCCTTTGTTGAAAGATTTTAAAACTGCCCTTTCCCCAGTGCAGCTTCTTTCCACTTTTAGTCCTTTGCTGCCCTTTGTAGCCCCTGTCCCCATTTGTAGCTTCATTCCCTGCTCCCCTGCCCAAGACCTTCACTCTCACCAGTCTCCCTTCCCCCTTCACTTCGTACTGCAGCCTCGCTAGCCAGCTTCTTTCCACTTTTAGTCCTTTGCTGCCCTTTGTAGCCCCTGTCCCCACTTGTAGCTTCATTCACTGCTCCCCTGCCCAAGACCTTCACTCTCACCAGTCTCCCTTCCCCCTTCACTTCGTACAGAGGCTGCAGCCTCGCTAGCCTCTCTGACCCAAACTTATGCCATCTGTAATGGCCAGCAGCACTTTATCCAGTCTTGCTCAGTGCTGCTATTCACCTTCTCTATGCTGCTGTAGTCACAGGCTGCCTCTCTCCTGCTTACCAGCAGCAAAGGTGAGAACCAGTCATCATGAGTGAAAAAGCTCCTCAGGGATTCTGATGCATGGAGGTAACTTCTCTGCTGTTGGTTGCCCCTATTTTCCAGGGGCTTTCTGTAGACTTGTGCTAGTTTTGTCTGCTGCCTCTGTGTTTTTGAGATGCAACTATGATGAACTGAGTCATTCAATACCTTTCTGTTCAGCAGTCACATTGGGCAGAGTTGGACAAGGCTTGATGCAGTGCAGATCTCTTAGATGCAGGAGATTGTTGGCCTAGCAATCTAGAGGGGACATTAAGCTCAGATAAATGGGGAAGAACATTTAAATATTGCAATAAGGCAAACTCTTCTTCATTCAATATGGTTGGTCTAGTTGATAAATTTGGTGCTGATATGATCATGTACAAGGGACCAAAGATATCATGAGCTGAGGGTTTATTTTGCTTTACATTTACTGTTTTGAGTATGATAAACTGGAGTTTTGGTCATTTGCCACAGGCCTTTCTTAGTTCCATTAAATGGAGGAGCATGAACCAGGCTGTTCAATCTGCTTGTTTTATGTAATTTAACACATTGTGTGTGTGCTGCCAAGCTCTGAAATTGCTGGCAAAGATAGCTGGCATTACCTGCACTGATGACATCATACTGTTATGCCAATGCTTTCTCTGCGAGGATGATTTGCAAATAATGATGTCATCTGTGCACATGCAGATAAATAAAACTCTGTTGCTGATTTGCGAATGTGTCATGAAATCTGTGGATGAACAACAGCCTCAGGTTCACTAGTGTGTGGTTCTGAACACATTTTTCGAAGAAATATGAACACTCTCTTCTCCCATTTCGTCCTTACTGGAGAATTCCTAACCTCATTCTGCTTTGTCTGATTTCATTTGATTACACTTCTTCCTACTATAATCCTCTACTTACAATAGAACTCTGGGGACTTTCCATCCTGCCATACTGAAATGATTCCACCTAGTTGATATGCTAATGTCAGAAAGCTGACGTTTAGGAGTTTAGCGACATTCTGCAGTGCATTTAAGTAGCCAACATTATCTTTGTTCCTGGCAGCTGCTTTTCCCTTCCTTTGCAGTGACATAACATTGCAAAGATGTGTTTCTGTGCATGCACCATTGCTGCCTCACCTTATGGGGTGTTGACAGTAAACATAGCCTCAAATCTCCTCTCTCGCCCTTCCTGCCCAACCAGACATCAACAGAAAAGCAACAGATAAAGAGGTGGGTGTGTCAGGTATTTTTTCTGACCTGTTCTGTTCAATGAGGAGTTTCAGGATGTCATGATTCTGCAGCACAACTTCAATGTCAACACTGAAGTAATAGTCACATGTCACATCTTGCCGGCACAGGTCACTGTGGTCAGAAGATCATACAGAATTAAACTGCAAACTTTGAAAACAGCAATCTCATACACACAGTCAGAACAACATATAGATACACCAGAACATACTCCTGCTCCTAAATCCTATGTCTTATGATCCTATCAATAAAAACAATTTATATTTATATACCACCTTTAATGTAGTAAAAAATTCCATGATAATTCACAGGAGCATAATCAGATTAAATCTGGCATTGCGCCAAACAAGGAGATATTAGGACAGGTGACAAAAGCCTTATAAAATGAAGAGTTTTAAGGAGCATCTTAAAAAAGAGAGGTAGAAAGATTTCTGGAGATAATTCCATGGTTTAGAACTTAAACACCTGAAAGGATGGACTCAAATTGTGGAGAAAAGGGTGTGAAGAATGCATGAGATATCACAGTTGAGCACATAGGTATAAAAATGTACAGACACATTAACGTATATCTGCAAGGGTACACACAAGATGAAAGAGTAATACATTTACTTGCATCTGCACAAACCATTAACATATAATGCAAGGAGATTGGTAATAGAGACAATTAAAACCTTCAATTAAAGGTTCACATTCTCACTTCCCTATGCAGAGTTGAGCAAAATCTTTTTCACAAAGACTTGCACATCTAAGCACTTTTCATTATTTCAAGATAGAACAAAACATTTTACAATCAATTAAGTGCTTTTAGATACATAATCATTTTTCTAATATAGGAAACAACAGCCAATTTGTACATGGCATGGTCTCAGAAACAGCAATGTAATAACGGTCAACTTATGTGTTTAAGTGACCTTGAGCATAATTTTCCCTGCTCTGAAGATGGTAAAAGAGATGATGCAAAAAGGAAATAATGGGGCAACTTGACCTAGATAGAAACTCAATACCACTCAGCAATTAAGTGTTGGGTAAGACGGTCAAATGAGGACAGCAATTACAATCCTAAAGTCATCGATTAATAGCCTTGACCTGTCACGTCCCTGATTGCCTGCCTCCCTGAAAGGCAAGAAAAAGGCTTAATTTCCTGACAGGGACGCCATCGGGACACATCCAACAGATTGCAGTGGAGGCCTCTAAATGCTTCAATCTGAAGGCGATCAGAGGCATGAATGGTGAGGACAAGAAGTAGCCTTTGAAAGCCATACCCATGCCCTTGCCTCTAACCTCTCTGAACCCACCTGACCCTGTGAACCCCACCACATGACCAGGAATTAAAAGTGACAACTTCCTCACCTTTGAATCTCCTAAGGTCTCGACTGGCAAGGTCTGACAGCTCTAGTGACCCAGGTTGCCATGAGCTGAATGGGTTGAGTTATCGCAATCATGATGATGGTATGTTAGTTGCTACTCAACACACCACTCCCAATATGGGAAAATTCTGCCAACCGGGTAAGGGATAAATATCGGCACAGTCTACTGGAGAAGTTCTTTGATCTTCAAAGCAGCATTGTAGGATCTTTTATGTTTCCTTGAGAGGGTTGATAGGAACTCATTGTATCTTCACTGCATTCCCGGAGTGCACTTGGGAGTGTCAAAATGGATTATGTGGTGAAGTCTCAGAAATGTAGTTTGAATCCCAAACAAAGGAAAAGTGCGATCATGTTGTCAGTGGACAACATGAGATTTCATTTCTAATTAATGCCCTTTGTTACTCACATCCCCAAGTTGCGAGCATCTGCATTGGCAATTTCCTCATCAGGTCCAACTACTTTCACAGTCTGGTACTTGTCCCCATGTCGCTCTACAAACTGCCACACATGCTGCTCATGATGGGTTTGCTGTTAACATAGAGAAAGAAGGAATCTCTAAGTATAACTTTACCAAATCACTTCCATTTCATCCTCTGTACTGAACTTTCTTTAGCACTGGCACTAATCTGATAACATATCACTCAATATATCAAGAGTTCTTTTTAGGAACCATTGACTAAACAAAGGAATAATTGAGAATTTTCCCAACTGTTCAGCAAGGCAATGGTTCTAACAGCAAACTAAATAATAGATAGCAGAATTGATACTCACTGTGTTGTGGATGAATATTCGGAGTTGCTTCTTTGGATAATTCAAATTCACTAAACGCTCAAAGAAATTCTCGACAAATGGTGTTGGCTGCTCAATGAAGATTCCAATGAACACAGTAGGTAATTCACTGTCCTAAATATGAGAGAAACAAAATCACTCCCTAGTTTGCAAAGTGATCAATGAATCACAACTTCAGATTTAAGAACGCAATTCATTCTCAGATATATCTCATAGCTGGGGTACGTGGGGAGATCTCAAGTTTATCAGCTCAAGTCACCGGGTCTAGGAGCATTGATACTGCAAGTCATACTGCACCTGTAAACATAGTACTATAAGGCTCAGGCTCAAGTATAACTTATGGGAAGAAGGACATACTGCCTGTTCCAGCTTTTTAAGCTGGTATCAAACAAAGAAAAAGGGACCAGAGTCACTCACCGTCTTTTCTGCCAAACTTATTGTGTCTTTATCACATTCTGTGCAGCCAGTTTCAAAGGTCCAGACCTTTGGAATGTAGTTCCCCATATAATTAAGCTGCAACTTTAAAGTGAAGAAGTCAAATAGTTAGAATAATTTGATAGAAACAGGAAACGTATCCTCTGGTTGAGAGTCTAGAAGCAGGTGACACAATTTAAAAACAAGGGACATGACACTGAGGCACAAGATGAACCTTTGGAATTCTCTATCCTAGGGGGCTGTGGAGGCTCAGTCTTTGAGTATGTTAAAGTTGCAATTTTAAGGTTTGTGATTACGAGTGGCACAAGGAGTTAGAGTCATAGAGTCATATAGATGTACAGCATGGAAACAGACCCTTTGGTCCAACCTGTCCATGCCGACCAGATATGCCAACCCAATCTAGTCCCACCTGCTAGCACCAGGCCCATATCCCTCCAAACCCTTCCTATTCATATACCCATCCAAATGTCTCTTAAATGTTGCAATTGTACCAACCTCCACCACATCCTCTGGCAGTTCATTCCATGTAAGTACCACCCTCTGCGAGAAAATGTTGCCCCTTAGATCTCTTTTATATCTTTCCCCTCTCACCCTAAACCTATGCCCTCTAGTTCTGGACTCCCCGACTCCAGGGAAAAGACTTTGTCTATTTATCCTATCCATGCCCCTCATAATTTTGTAAACCTCTATAAGGTCACCCCTCAGCCTCCGATGCTCTAGAGAAAACAGCCCCAGCCTGTTCAGCCTCCCCCTGTAGCTCAGATCCTCCAACCCTGGCAACATCCTTGTAAATCTTCTCTGAACCCTTTCAAATTTCACAACATCTTTCTGATAGGAAGGAGGCCAGAATTGCACGCAATATTCCAACAGTGGCCTAACCAACATCCTGTACAGCCACAACATGCCCTCCCAACGCCTGTACTTAATACTCTGACCAATAAAGGAAAATATACCAAACGCCTTCTTCACTATCCTATCTACCTGCGACTCCACTTTCAAGGAGCTATGAATCTTCAGCAACACTCCCTAGGTCCTTACCATTAAGTGTATAAGTCCTGCTAAGATTTGCTTTCCCAAAATGCAGCACCTCGCATTTATCTGAATTAAACTCCATTTGCCACTTCTCAGCCCATTGGCCCATCTGGTCCAATCCTGTTGTAATCTGAGGTAACCCTCTTCGCTGTCCACTACACCTCCAATTTTGGTGTCATCTGCAAACTTACTAACTGTACCTCTTATGCTCGTATCCAAATCATTTATGTAAATGACAAAAAATAGAGGGCCCAGCACCGATCCTTGTGGCACTCCACTGGTCACAGGCCTCCAGTCTGAAAAACAACCCTCCACTACTACCCTCTGTCTTCTACCCTTGAGCCAGTTCTGTATCCAAATGACTAGTTCTCTGTGTATTCCACGAGATCTAACCTTGCTAATCAGTCTCCCATGGGGAACCTTGTCGAACGCCTTACTGAAGTTCATATAGATCACATCTACTTCTCTGCCCTCATCAATCTTCTTTGTTACTTCCTCAAAAAACTCAATCAAGTTTGTGAGATATGATTTCCCATTCACAAAGCCATGTTGACTATCCCGAATCAGTCCTTGCCTTTCCAAATACATGTACATCCTGTCCCTCAGGATTCCCTCCAACAACTTGCCCACCAGCGAGGTCAGGCTCACTGGTCTATAGTTCCCTGGCTTGTCTTTACTTGTGGAAATAGGATAAGTAAAAGGCATTAGAGTGTTCAGCTGTGATTGTTTTGAATGGTGGGGCAGGCTTGATAAGCTGAATGGCATATTCTTTTTCCTACATGTGCCAGTGAGCGGGAGGAAGAGGTAGAGGAAGCATGTTTAAAGAGAGGGACTAGAAACAGAATCAATGAAAGTGAGACAGGTAGAGACAGATTTTGTTAATGAACAAGAGAGTGAAAATGTGACATCGTCAGAGCACGTGAGCAAGAAAACAAGGACAGGGAATACATAATTATATTTAAGGATTATGTGGAACTGGAATATGAAACTGTTGGACTCTGGTTTGAAAAGATTTTGAAGAAACATGTAATTTCTGAGTGTTGTGTTCAGCAGTAATTACGAGTCAAATTTTAATGCTTGCTATTAGCCATCTGCTGTTTTATTGGAAGTCAAATGTCTTTGGGAAAGAAGACAAGCAAAGCTTTGAAGAGAGTTAAGGGATCAGTTTAATTTCTGGACAATCTTGGTTTGGAAGGGATAGGGGCAAAGTGCTGAAGGCTGCCTAGCTCATCATTTGAACTAAAGTTACTGCTTTAGTGCACAGGTTGGAGCGACAGTTGAAATGACAAACCTCCAAAAGGTTGGCAGCAAAAAAAATCTCTCCTTCACCTGAAAAAGAAGAAACCTTACAGCAGGATAACTGCGTAAACCTCTCTCAGTGAAATATCTTATAGGAACCTGATAAATTTCCAGAAACAAATATGCTTCACCTCCTCTTAAACTCTGAAACTGAATTGTTATTTCTGTTGAAAGTCCTAAGTCTAAGACTATTCTCATCAAAGTGAAGTCGAAATTCGTTTATAATAAACAATTATTTTTCAGTTTATTGAAGAAATCTGTTGACAGTCTTTTTTATGCTGGATAACAGTAAGGAAGAGAAAAACATTCACCATTTTGGTGAACGAGTGAAACATTTACACTTCTATTATTTCTAGTGGAGACGATTTTTTTTTCATTCATTCATAGGATATGGGTGTCTCTGTGTAGGCCAGCTTTATTGCCCACCCCTATTATCCAGAGGACACCCAACCATATTGTTGTGGGTCTGGAGTCACATGGCAGGTGGGACTAATTTAGTTTGGGATAATGGGCAGCATGGACTGGTTGGACAAAAGAGTCTGCTTCTATGCTATATGATTCTATGCAGGCAAGACCAAGGAAGGACGGCAGTTTCCTTCCCTCAAGGACATCAGTGAACCAGATGGATTTTCCTGACAATCGACAATGGTTTCATGGTCATCATCAGACTCTTAATTCCAGATTTCTATTGAATTTCAAATCCATCATCTGCCATTGCTGGATTTAAACTCTGGTCGCCAGAACATTACCTGGGTCACTGGATTATTAATCTAGTCATACTATCACTCGGCTTGATTACCAAAGCACTGAAGGTAAATTGAGGCAGTGACCAAGAGTGTGGAGAACTGGCATAAAGATAGAAAATGAATGAAAGATTGAATGACTGGCAGAGGAAATGACAGAAATAAAGGTAGTGTAACAGATGAGTAACTAAGAGTTAGAGAGGAATTGCCACAGCAGGAAAGGGACATTTTGAATGAATATGACAGCAATGATAAACAGGCAAAGTAAAGGTAATATCACATACAGAATTACATATACATGCATGCAGGAGGCCATTCGTGCTTCTACTGGGTTTTTGAAAAATGAATCAATTTACTGCCACATCCCTGCTTAACATCTTTATAAGATGTCTAACTAAAACAGAAAATGCTGAAAATGCTCTGAAACATATGTAGAGAGAGAAGTAAAGTTAATATTTCACATCAAATACCTTTCATTGAGCCAAAATGTTAACTTTATCCCCATCTTAAATGGCGTGAGATATGAGATGTAAGAAACAATCGCATATCACAATGTAGGATGTTAGAATCTCACTAGATGATCTGAATGAGATTCCTGCCCTGTAATAAACTTGGGATCATGACTACAGAGACACACCTACCTTTGTGGGACCATTTCCATGGATGATGACAGGCAATGAATTATACTCCATGTTTCGTGCTCTTACTCGTTTATCTTCAAACTTCAGAACCACTTCATCTGGCAATCAGAGAGAGACCAGCGAATGACAGATTGTGTTTAGCACTATTAAATCTCAATACTGACAGTTATTATAAAAGGAACTTTCACTCTTAATTCTATATTCCCTTGAAGTTAGTTTATCAATGTAAGTTTAAGACAAAAAGTACCAGATTGTACATGCAACATATCTAACATAAAACAAAGTTCTGGAAACATTCAGAAATTTGTGTCTGTGGAGAGAGATTTCCCACTATACGTTTCCAATGTTTTCTGCTTTTAGCTCTCTGTACACTGTCGGGAAAGAACATGGAATATTCATTGTTCAGTGATGGTTGCAATCTCAGCATTCAGCATAAAGGCAGTTTCCAATTTCCATTGTCTGCTTCAGCTAGAATTCAGTTGGTAGCCAGCACCAGGACAGCTCTGCCTAGGTTCATAACTTCACTAACAACATTTGCCTTTATTCTAGCATCTTGAACAACTACAACTGGTAGGAGGTTATGCCCCAAGCACACACTCCTGATGATCTTTATGAACCAAAGGTCACTGCTGTACGAAACTGGTTTTGAATATTAGGTGAATTGACAATTGTATAATTATGTTCTTTTCTTCTTTATTCTTTCTTAGGAATGTGGACATGGCTGGCAAGACAGTATTTGTTACCCATCTTTAAATGGGCTGTTTGAACTTGAATGGAGTGACTTGCTAGGTGGTTTCAGAGAGTCAACCACATTGCTCTGCAGTCACACATTGGCCAGACCAGGTAAGGATGGCACATTCCTTTTTCTAAAGACACTAGTGAACCTGGTGGATTTTTACAACAATTAATGTTGACAGTCATCATCAACATCACTAAGATTAGCATTAACTTCCAATTTTCACTGTAATAGAATTTAATTGAACTAATTGAATTTAAATTGTACCAGCTGACAGAAGGGAGATTTTATATCATGTTCCCAAAGCATTTGCCTGGGCTTCTGGATTACTCATCGGCTGACATTACCACTATTTCACGATTTGCTCATATTTTCATAGCTGCTCTATGCTTGAATTCTTGATTGGATGCTTTGTGACATGACTCCTGACTGTGATTCAGAAAAGTGGGAAACACAGAGACCTATACAGGATCCCAACCCTAACATACCAAGTGCTCCGTTCAAATTCTGGAATATCCGACATTTGTGGTCCAAAGTAATGTTCAAACTTGCCTGGGGAAAAAAAGGAAAGAAGGCAAATGTGAACAGGAAGATAATAAATAGAATAAATAGAACTTTGTTGGTCACAATAGGCAGAAGCTTGTGCTGTTCCGAGAAGTGGGGAGTGTGGACCATGGAGGGGGGGATCTTAATTCTGCAGGATGCCAAAATTCAGAATTTCAATGGACGGGGTATCTTTTGCAATTAAGTACGCAGAATTTTAGAGGTGTGTTGAGCTTCACATCAGCAAAGGTCTGGAAGCCTTTTTGCATGCATTTGCATCTCATGTACGCCTACCAAAATACTAGCTTGCCAGAGGCTACCTCTGCCAATTAATTTCTCTATCAGCAAGCAATATTTGACTTCCAGATTTCTATTGTATAACACGTGTGCACTAGTCAAATGCATCATCTCAAGGATATTGGAGTAACTAGCCATGGTTTTGTCCTTTTTGGGGAGTGTTTGTGTATTCCATGTCTTGACTGAGATTGGGTGATGGTACCCCAGTTTGTACAGGCCGTGGAAGATGACCAAGGAAAGCAGAATGGAGTGTAACAGACAAGGGGTAAGGAGCCTGGCCAAATTGAGGAATTATGTCTGTTGCAATGTAGTAGGGTATTCACCACCAGGGAAGGGTTATAGTGAATGTGAATGGTGCAGCTACAGTTAGGAGTGGTTTCTTAGGTGGTTGACTAAAGGTACTGTGCCTAAGGGCTACTATCAGTTGTGTCAATGTTGGGGTCATGAGAATTAAGTTGAAGATATTGGGAAGTGGCTGGGACAGTGACAGAGATAGGGCGAAGTGGGGCTTTGAGAGTTCCCAGTTCATAGAAAAGAGGCAGATGGTCACATGAGGGAGGTCGTTAAAGGTAAAGCAGTAGGTTGTTCTATGGATGGGCATGGTGAAGATGATGGCTATACTCTCAGGGAGAGGTTGGGAGGGAGAGGAAGGAGGAAGAGGAAGGGAGGAAGGAGGGAAGGAAGGGAAGGAAGGAAGGTGGGAAGATGAAATGAAGGAAAGTGTAGTGGAACTTCAGAAATGAAAGTGATGCAGACCATTTTGCTTTTCTCTAGATCAGGGCAGAGTTTCTCATCAATAATGCACAGTAAAATAGAAAGCAGGGATTTGCAGATGGGAGGAGTTACTGTAGAGTTCCTGGGATTAACTAAAGGCAAATCCTTGTAGCAATGAGCCAACAGCTTGAGAACCAGGCTCAAGTGTCCTCTCCTCTCTATGTGAAGTGCGCATAGGGCAACACGTTCACTCCATGACTCAGGAGCCTCATGACATTGAAATGTCAGCAAGGTCAGGAACTACAATGAAATTTGAGATGAAAGGCATTTTGTATGGTCAAAGGCAGAAAAAAAATGAGAACAGCAAAGGAAATAGTGAACAGATTGATCCCTGCCATTTATTCTATTACTTCATGCATAAATGAGGATGGGACATGTGAATCCTGCACTTCTACTAGCTATGGTGCAGTGAGGCATCCCTGAACATGGGTTCATGTTCTGTTGTGCCTGTGATATTGCTGGGTAACAGTTTTGGATGATGGGGTGCTACAAAGGCATAACTGATGTTCCTGGTGGGTAGCTGTCAAGGTGCTCTTTAAACAAGGCAGTAGATCCTTCAACTCTGAGGGGTAACTCAGCATCAAGGATTCCTTTCTGCTTTGAAATCATAGATTCCCTACAGTGTGAAAAGGGGTTATTTTGCTCAACAAGCCCACACCCACTTTCCAAAGAGTATCCCGCCCAGACCCATTCCCCTCCCTATTACTCTACATTTCCCCTGACCAATGCACCTAACCTACACATCCATGAACACTATGGGCAATTCAGCATGGCCAATTCACCCAACCTGCACATCTTTCAATTGTGGGAGGAAACCGGAGCACCTGGAGGAAACTCACACAAATAAGGAGAGAATGTGCAAACTCCCCACAGACAGTCCCCGGGCTGGAATTGAACCCAGGTCCCTGGTGCTGTAAGACAGCAGTACTAACCACTGAGCTACTGTGCCACCAACCACTGAGCCACTGTGCTCTATCACAAGATTCACCAAGCTACTTATACATTCATCTGTAATAAACTGAGATTGGTGTAATCACCTGAGAGGTGCTGACATGCTAACTGGAAATGATGTTCACTTCTCACCTGACACCAAGCTTAGACAACATAACAGAAGATTCCATCCTATGTTACTGAATAATACCTTACCATAGTGTTCCACTATTACCCACCAAAGTCTATACTCTTCAATGCTCTCTCCAGTTCCTTACCCTCTTCTTTGGATCCAGGTATGTTTTTGTGTAAAAGAGTTGATCATCATGTTTGTCCTGCAGATCCCAGGGTTCCACAAGTTCATAAATATTTGGAGCAAAGCCAATAAATCCTGAAATTTCCCAAAAGGATTATGAATTTGCATCATATCCAGGCACTGTAATCCTGATCCTTTTTCTAGCAAATATTACAAGGTATTGGAGTGTACTAGCACAGAACTAAATTAAAGATGTACATAAACAACCACATGAACACCTATTTGAAGATAGATACATATGCATGGAGGCACCCGTACAAATATATGTACAAATACACATAGACATGTTCATGTGCACGCTTTCATACAATCACAAGTTATTTACTGGAAACATAGTATTATACACAAGCTGCTTTACATAGAAATAAAAGCAAAGCACTATGAAAGCTGCAGATTTGAAATAAAAACAGAAAGTGCTGGGGGAACTCAGCAGATTTGCCAGCATCTGTGGAGAGAAAAAGTGGGTTAATGTTTTGAGTCCAATTTGACTTTTATTTGTAAGAACAGTCACGTGTGACTTAATGTTAACTCTATTTCTGTCTCATTGAATGTTATTGAGTTTCTCTAGTACTTTCTGTTTTACACACAGATATAAATCCAAGCATTCACTGTGCCTGTAACACTCAAAAAGGTGAACTTTGTGCACCGCAAACGTGGAAACTCACCTCCGGAATTGAGGAATCGCTTGCCTTCCCTTACATGAGGGTACTGGACTTCAAGATGGTGATTGGGCCAAATAAAGCCCTCAGCAGCAAAGACTACATTATGCTTTGCCTGATGAAACTTCTTCAGTAATTCGTCAGGCCCTGAAGCAAATATTACGTCATAGCTGCAAAACATTACAAGATTAGGTGGTGACAGAAAGGAGGACTTGAATTTAAATTGCACCTCTCACTATGTCAGGATGTTTCCAAAAGGTTTTGAAGCACATGCACTGTTGTAATTTAAGAATGCTGGCAGCCAATTTGCATGCAACAAGCTCCTTCTAACAGCAAAGTGATATAGAACAGTTAATTTGTTCTAATGATGTTGTTGAGGGATAAATATTGTTTAGGACATTGTGAGAAATTCTTCCATTCTTCTTCAGAATAGTACTCTGTGATCTCCTGCACTCTGCTGAGAGATCAGATTGGTCAAATCTAGAAAAACCTCACAACCCAACCCCATGCAGGGAGGTCTCATACAGCTGGGGTGTACCTGTCCACAAACAGAATGATCAGTTCCTTCTCTGTGGCATATGATTTCAAGGCTTGCTTCAGAATCCGTACTTTCTGCCCGCCTCCTGAGGATTTTGTCACATCTCCACCTGTCCACTCCTCACCCAGACCCAACACCTTCAAAATACAAAAAGGGACAATTTTCACTATTAAACACCCATGGGATTGAGCAATGCTAAACTGCCCTTGAATACTCAATTGGGAATGATCTATTCTACTTATTAGGAGCAGGCCAACATGTTGAAATTGTACCAGCCTCCACCACTTCCTCTGGGCAGCTCGTTCCATACACGTACCACCCTCTGCGTTGGATTTGTTACAAATCACTAGTCAAGGAGGTGGGATGTCTGAAATTTTATTTTATATTCATAACCTCAGTTAAAGAAGGAGGATCCAATAATTGATTTTTGTAATATCATACATTGACATTACCCATATCCAACACACAAGATGACAAATCAGCCAACTATTCCCCTTAGGGTGCCTGTATATTTTCAGTCACCTGACTGATTTAGTTATTAGTAAAATATGTTTAACAAATTTCCTGATAATTAAACTTTGCACCCAGTAGTTTGCACTGCCCTCAAACTTGCTGAATCTACAATGATATGGACCATCCCATGCACATCCTTTTCCCACCCTCAACTCTCAGAATGATCCAACAGACTGAACCAACTAATCAGAAACTTAAAAACTGAGTAAGCAGCTGGGTTGACAGCATCATTTGGTTGTGAGAACGTTAACTGCAATTGGAAACTTTATAAAAACCTTATTGTTTTAGTCCAGTCAATCAGGAGTTAATTTGACAGAAGCATTTTGCATTAGAGTGTAACTTCATTAGTCTCTGATATCAATTGCTGATCTGTTCTCATTGATATTGTGTTAGTTTATGTATAATTTTCTCCAACTTATATCACCTTAACCGTGTAATTGAAGAAATTTGCAGATCTCATGAATCGCGTGAAGCCATCTGTCTCTTTTGTGGCGACAGTGAATACCAAGAGATTTTCTGCAAAGAAACAACAAAAAGCAGAGTTTGTGGCTGAAGCACATCAATTCCCAACTTACAGTTATTGATTCACAAAATATACATTCCCTCCTTAACTCTCAGGCACCAGCTCAATACAGTGGGGAGTGTTACTTTTTTTTTGTATTTTTGGTTGTGGGAAAACAATTGTTTTAAAAGTCATGGATTATTGAAGAATTGCTGCATTTTAAAAAGAAAGTATCTGTCACTTATTGTAAGTACTGTTTGCACAGCTGCTTGGAGCCAATGGGGTGCGCATGAAAGTAGCTTTGCCTGGCAACAAGTACCTGATTGGTCTGTGGGCTAGTAGCTAGTTATCAATGATGAAGGTTTTCTGCTTGCCAACAACTATGTGATCTACTCCCAGATACCTAACCTGAGACTTAACTGATAAATCAAAGACCTGTATAAAAGGGAACCGGCCACTCTGTGCCTCCTGCAAACAGGTGGGAGTATCTGGAGAAGGATAATAAAGAAGCAGTCCTCTGATCAGGCCAAGAATCACCTCAGCAAACCCTGTGGACAGGGGCCACTGAACTGCTACTCCACTCTTTAATTCCACCTATATTTTGTTTCCCACATGTGTATTCAAGTGTGTTTAGAGACAGGGCATTTATAAGGGAAGTTACAGTTTTAACTCTAGCAGAGTAATCAATTGATGGTTCGTAATTGTTTGTTTGTCATTCGAATTTATTTATTTGAAATAGTCATTCTTGTTAAGTACAGAAACATAGTCTATGTTTTCTATAAACCTGGGCCCGAAAGAAGATAAATTGAGGAATTCTGTATACTTTTGAAAATCTTTAACTTTGAGGACACCTCTGAGAATAGGAAGGCTTGATTTCCAGCATGCGACATAATTAATATCCTACAGCAACTCTCTTAAAATTATCATTTTGTTAAATGCAATTTGCCACAATCACCTGATGAAGGAGCAGCGCTCCGAAAGCTAGTGCTTCCAAATAAACCTGCTGGACTATAACCTGGTGTTTTATGATTTTTAATTAAATGCAATTGTTTCTGAAATGATCTGAACAAGACAGACTCACTAGGTCCATCATTCTGCAATGATCATGCAATGTGTTGGCAAACTCTCCTCAGGTCACTCTGAGATGGGGTGTCAACAGCATTACTGAATAATTCTTTCAAGAGATAAAAAACACTTTACAACACTCTGAGCAAGATTGGCTTGCCATTCATGCTGCAGAAATGGACTTGGCAACAAGCATGGAAGTCTCTGAGATATAGAATGTGGGGAAATAGATAGTGACAGCTTGAAAAATGTCCATATACGAGGAAGTGCTGGATGTCTTAAAATGCATAAAAGTGGATAAATCCCCAGGACCTGCTCAGGTGTACCCTAGAACTCTGTGGGAAGCTAGAGAAGTGACTGCTGGGTCTCTTACTGAGATATTTGTATCATTGATAGTAACACGTGAGGTGCCAGAATTCTGGAGGTTGGCTTATGTGATACCATTATTTAAGAAAGGTGGTGAGGACAAGCCAAGGAATATAGACCGGTGAGCCTGACGGTGGTGGGCAGGTTATTGGAGGGAATCCTGAGGGACAGGATTTACACATATTTGGAAAGGCAAGGACTGATTAGGGATAGTCAACATGGCTTTGTGTGTGGGAAATCATGTCTCACAAACTTGAAAAAGTAACAAAGAGGATTGATGAGGGCAGAGTGGTGAATGTGATCTATATGGACTTCAGTAAGGTGTTCGGCAATGTTCCTCATGGGAGATTTGTTAGCAAGGTTAGATATCATGGAATAGAGGGAGAACTTAGCCATTTGGACACGGAACTGCCTCAAGAAGACAAAGAGTGGTGGTGGAGGGTTGTTTTTCACAATGGAGGCCTATGACCAGTGGAGTGCCACAAGGTGCTGGGCCCACTACTTTTTGTCATTTATATAAATGATTTGGATATGAACATAGGAGATATAGTTAGTAAGTTTGCAATGACACCATAAATTGGAGGTGTAGTGAACAGTGAAGGAGGTTATCTCAAATTACAACAGGATCTTGATCAGATGGGGCAATGGGCTGAGGAGTGGCAGATGGAATTTAATTTAGATAAATGTAGGTGCAGCATTTTGGAAAGCAAATCTTAGCAGGATTTACATACTTAATGCTGAAAATGTGTTGCTGGAAAAGCGCAGCAGGTCAGGCAGCATCCAGGGAACAGGAGAATCGACGTTTCGGGCATAAGCCCTTCTTCAGGAATGGGCTTATGCCCGAAACGTCGATTCTCCTGTTCCCTGGATGCTGCCTGACCTGCTGCGCTTTTCCAGCAACACATTTTCAGCTCTGATCTCCAGCATCTGCAGTCCTCACTTTCTCCTTATACACTTAATGGTAAGGTCCTAGAGAGTGTTGCTGAACAAATAGACCTTGGAGTGCAGGTTCATAGCTCCTTGAAAGTAGAGTTGCATGTAGATAGGATAGTGAAGAAGGCATTTGGTATGCTTTCCGTTATTGGTCAGAGAATTGAGTATAGGAGTTGGGAGGTCATGTTGCAGCTGTACAGGACATTGGTTAGGTCACTTTTGGAATACTGCATTCAATTCTGGTTTCCTTCCTATCAGAAGGATGTTGTGAAACTTGAAAGGGTTCAGAAAAGATTTACAAGGATGTTGCCAGGGTTAGTGGATTAGAGCTATAGGGAGAAGTTGAATAGGCTGGTTCCGGTTTCACTGGAGTGTTGGAGCCTGAGGAGTGATCTTATAGAGGTTTATAAAATCATGAGGGGCATGGATAGGATAAATAGACAAAGTCGTTTCCCTGGGGTGGGGGAGTCCAGACTAGAGGGCATAGGTTTAGGATGAGAGGGGAAAGATATAAAGAGACTTAAGGGTCAACTTTTTCATGCAGAGGTTCATACGTGTATGGAATGAGCTGCCAGAGGAAGTGTTGGAGGCTGGTAAAATTGCAACATTTAAAAGGCATCTGGATGAGTATATGAAGAGGAGGGGTTTAGAGAGAAATGGGCCACGTGCTGGCAAATAGGACTAGATTGGGTTGGGATATCTGGTAGGTAAGGACAAGTTGGACCGAATGGTCTGTTTCTGCACTGTACATATCTATGACTCATTGATTGTGATCCCAATCTTTCATCAAATTAAAAGAAAATAAATTATGTAATAATTAACAGTCACTTATTAATCAGAAGCCATCCCACCCCACCCTCAACAGCCTATTAAAATACTGACCCCATCTGTCAATTTTTGTTCTCAAGGCACAGAAATACAAGAGCAAGGAGTTACACAAGAATGTATAAAATGCTGGTTGTCGACAACTAGAGTTATTGCATGGAGTATTTCAGGTCAACACATTATATGATGGATATAACTGAGGGTGCATAGGAGATTCCCCATGAAGCTTTCTGAGCTGTGAGGAAGATAGTCTGGAATTGATTTCCAAGGAGCAGCAAAGGTTTAGAGGGGACCTGATAGAGGTGTATAAAATGATGAGGGGCAGAAATAGGATAGGAAGGCACATTTTCTACTAAGGGATCAATAACTCAAGGGTGTAGATTTCAGAGGTAGAAGGTCAAAGGGAGAATCGAGATGGTTTTTATTCACTTGAAAGAGTGGTTGAGTTAGATAGTCACAAAAATAAATAAAAGAACAAAGAGGATTGATGAGGGCAGAGTGGTAGACGTGATCTACATGGACTTCAGTAAGGCATTTGACAAGGTTTCCCGTGGGAGATTGGTTAGCAAGGTTAGATCGCATGGAATACAAGGAGAACTAACCATTTGGATATAAAGGTGGCTGTACAGGACATTGGTTAGGCCACTTTTGGAATATTGCATGCAGATCTGGTCCTCTTCCTATCGGAAAGATGTTGTGAAACTTGAAAGAGTTGAGAAAAGATTTACAAGGATGTTGTCAGGGTTGTTCCGTTTGAGCTATAGGGAGAGGTTGAATAGGCTAGAGCGGGTTTTCCCTGGAGCGTTGGAGGCTGAGGGGTGACATTACAGAAGTTTATAAAATCATGAGGGGTATGGATAGGATAAATAGACAAGGTGTTTTCCTGGGGTGGGGGAATTCAGAACTAGAGGGCATTGGTTTAGGGTGAGGGGGAAAGATAATAAAAGAGGCCTAATAGGCAACGTTTTCATGCAGAGGGTGGTGTGAGTGTAGAATGAGCTGCCAGAGGAAGTGGTGGAGGCTGGTACAATTGCAACATTTAAGAGGCATTTGGATGGGTATATGAATAGGAAGAGTTTGGAGGGATATGGGCTGGGTGCTGGCAGGTGGAACTAGATTGGGTTGGGGTATCTGGTCAGCATGGACGGGTTGGACTAGAGGGTCTGTTTCCGTGCTGTACTTCTCTATGACTCTATAACTGAAAAACAAATTGCTGGAGAAGCTCAGAAGGTCTGCCAGTATATATGGAGAGAGAGCAGGGTTAACTTTTCGAGTCCAGTTACTCTTCCTCAGAACTAAGTGACCCTGGTGGTTCTGAAGAAGAGTCACAGGACTGGAAACGTTACCTCTGCTTTCTCTCCACAGATCCTCCCAGACCTGCCGAGCTTCTCCAGCAATTTCTGTTTTGTTTTAAACATTCATTAGGGTTGCCATCGCCTCTAAGGATATAAGCCACAAGCTGGGATTTTAGGAGTGTTTTTTTTTCCCAGCAGTCAGATCTTTCTGGACCGATGCAGGGTCGTTTCTCTCTATTGCAAAGAAATATTCTAAAAATGTAGTCTAAACTAAGATGATGGGTGGGGTAGGGGGTAGCAAGCGACCTTCAAATCTCAGATTAATCAACTGTTGGGGAAAACATGCCAATTATTTTACTTAGTACAGAAGCAGATCTTAAATGAATGAAGCCTTCTCTCACCAAACCGTGCAATTTCAAATCGAAAACACAATCTATGAGACTGGAGTAAAAATTGGACTATGAGCGAGGGGAATGTTCCAGAAATATCCAGCGGTTGCAGGGATATCGGGGGTTTAAGATCTTGGCAAGTGCATTGGAAATGGGAGGAAGGCAGGCGGAGTATATTCCAGAGCCTGGGCTCACAGTCAACACAGACAGTGAGCCGCTGACTCTACAACTCAGTCCCTCCCGAACCGCACTCCCCTCCCCCATCTTTTTCCACGTCAGCACCTCCACCCATCCCCGAAAATAAATGACCCCAAACAGCAAACATAATAAAGATTCAGGAGAGGGTAGGCACAGACTTCAGCCCTGATTCCCCCCACCCCACAGAATGTCGCTCGGACGCTACAAACTCCATATTATTTTCTGAAGAACCGGATCACTTTTGTTTGAACACCCTGGCTCTTTATGCACCCATTCCTCCGACATTTAATCCATGTGGGCCGCTAAGACGCTCCCCAATTCCAACTCATAGGATTCTCCCAATCATTTAGCTCTTCGTAACCGCATCCTTCTCTCCTTCAAACTCGCTTTCATAATCCCGCCCTCTCCTCCCCCCCCCCATTCTCCCATTGACCCCATTCCCCCACACCCAACCAAGGGGCTTCACTGTATCCCAAAAAGCGACGTTTCTCCCGTCTTTGCATTGGCCTTCCACAGCACCCTTCCCTCCTTATCTCTCTCCATTCCATTCCTCCTATTCTCCCTTCAGAACCCTTCTCTTTATTTCCCCAATCTCTCATTAACCCTCATCTGCTCTATTCCCTGTCCCATCCCACCCTCCTCCCTCATAACCCTTCAGCCCATATTTTTTCTCCCCATTCCTCTTTCCATATCCTCCCCCACTCCACTCGTCCCACCTCATTCCACTG